>NC_092115.1:9690712-10018212 GCF_045679555.1 Salvelinus alpinus | reverse complement strand
TAAACTTCCAAACTTCACAGCTTGCGAAAAAAGATCAATATGTCGTGCCATCAAGTTGACCATTTTACACCAATGATGTCTGTTTCCAAATCCCAATCCCTTTACTTGCATTCCAACAGCTGCAATGGCCGAGTTCTTTCGACGTTGGACCTGAATTTCAATGGGGTCTCCCCACCCATGTTCTTACCTTGCTCGAAGCGTATAGCCCACTTCTGCTTTCTCCTCATCACTTCCCTTAGATTCCTACTGCTGCGATGGCCAAGTGGTTTCAGCATTGGAATTGACATCAAATGTGTTCTCCCTGTACAGTTTCCAACTCTGCTTACAGGGTGATGATAAAGTAGACCTTTAATAATTGGATCTATCTCTTCTGAATGTAAATTTCCTTATTTTATGGGCTCGTCCAACGATTGAAGTGCTCAGAAAATAGCTTATTTTACTTTGCTTGAAAATATTTCAATTAGGCAGTTGAATTTGGATACTTTTGTCCTTGTGTGATCTACCTAAGAAAGCTTTGATTGCCGAGTGGTTGAAGCGTTGGACTCGAAATCCAATGGGTTCTCCCAGCGCAGGTTTGAACTCTTGACGATCCAGTCTTTATTTGTAACATATCATTGGGGACTTGATATGGATAATGCGTGGACATGTCCTTTGATTCAAGTGCTCAGAATTTATCTTCCATGACAAACATTTCAGGTAAGCTCTTCAACAGCGATATTCAGGTAATTTTAGAGGTAAAATGGACAGAACGAGATAGCGGACTGGTTAAGGCGTTGTAGGTAACAGAAGAAGCTGTGATGGCCGAGAGGTTAAGGCGTTGGATTTGAAATCCAATGGGGTTTCCCCGCGCAGGTTCGAACCCTGCTCACAGCGCTTTGACAAAGCTGTCTTTATTTGCAACATGTCATTGGGGACGTGATATGGATAATGTCCTGAAACCGTGGACTTGTCCTTTGATTCAAGTGCTCAGAATATGTGTTCCTTGACAAACAGTTCAAATAGGCTCTTCAGTAGATAGTCTAGTCTTTACAGAAGTAAAGTGGACAGGATGAGATGGCCGACTGGAATTTTACATAGCAAGCTGCGATGGCCGAGTGGTTAAGGCGTTGGACTTGAAATCCAATGGGGTCTCCCCGCGCAGGTTCGAACCCTGCTCGCAGCGCTATGGCAAACCTGTCTTTATTTTTAACATATACTTAGTGACTTGATATGGATAATGTCCTTAATACATGGAATTGTTCAGTGATTGAGGTGCTCAGAATATATTTGCCTTGACAAACAGTTGAAATAGGCTCTTCAGTATAGATACTGTTGTTTCTGTTAGAATTACATTGGAAATACTGAGAGCCAGGTGGTTAAGTCCTCAGACTTGAAACCCAATTGGGTCTCCCTGCTCTTTTTCAAAATCTTATTCTCAGTGAATAGTCCACTTGTACTTTCTCTGGACATAGTTTTTTGACTTGCACATTAAACTTCCAAACTTCACAGCTTGCGAAAAAAGATCAATATGTCGTGCCATCAAGTTGACCATTTTACACCAATGATGTCTGTTTCCAAATCCCAATCCCTTTACTTGCATTCCAACAGCTGCAATGGCCGAGTTCTTTCGACGTTGGACCTGAATTTCAATGGGGTCTCCCCACCCATGTTCTTACCTTGCTCGAAGCGTATAGCCCACTTCTGCTTTCTCCTCATCACTTTCCTTAGATTCCTACTGCTGCGATGGCCAAGTGGTTTCAGCATTGGAATTGACATCAAATGTGTTCTCCCTGTACAGTTTCCAACTCTGCTTACAGGGTGATGATAAAGTAGACCTTTAATAATTGGATCTATCTCTTTTGAATTTAAATTTCCTTATCTTATGGGCTCGTCCAACGATTGAAGTGCTCAGAAAATAGCTTATTTTACTTTGCTTGAAAATATTTCAATTAGGCAGTTGAATTTGGATACTTTTGTCCTTGTGTGATCTACCTTAGAAAGCTTTGATTGATTGCCGAGTGGTTGAAGCGTTGGACTCGAAATCGAATGGGTTCTCCCAGCGCAGGTTTGAACTCTTGACGATCCAGTCTTTATTTGTAACATATCATTGGGGACTTGATATGGATAATGCGTGGACATGTCCTTTGATTCAAGTGCTCAGAATTTATCTTCCATGACAAACATTTCAGGTAAGCTCTTCAACAGCGATATTCAGGTAATTTTAGAGGTAAAATGGACAGAACGAGATAGCGGACTGGTTAAGGCGTTGTAGGTAACAGAAGAAGCTGTGATGGCCGAGAGGTTAAGGCGTTGGATTTGAAATCCAATGGGGTTTCCCCGCGCAGGTTCGAACCCTGCTCTCAGTGCTTTGACAAAGCTGTCTTTATTTGCAACATGTCATTGGGGACGTGATATGGATAATGTCCTGAAACCGTGGACTTGTCCTTTGATTCAAGTGCTCAGAATATGTGTTCCTTGACAAACAGTTCAAATAGGCTCTTCAGTAGCTAGTCTAGTCTTTACAGAAGTAAAGTGGACAGGATGAGATGGCCGACTGGAATTTTACATAGCAAGCTGCGATGGCCGAGTGGTTAAGGCGTTGGACTTGAAATCCAATGGGGTCTCCCCGCGCAGGTTCGAACCCTGCTCGCAGCGCTATGGCAAACCTGTCTTTATTTTTAACATATACTTAGTGACTTGATATGGATAATGTCCTTAATACATGGAATTGTTCAGTGATTGAGGTGCTCAGAATATATTTGCCTTGACAAACAGTTGAAATAGGCTCTTCAGTATAGATAATGTTGTTTCTGTTAGAATTACGTTGGAAATACTGAGAGCCAGGTGGTTAAGTCCTCAGACTTGAAACCCAATTGGGTCTCCCTGCTCTTTTTCAAAATCTTATTCTCAGTGAATAGTCCACTTGTACTTTCTCTGGACATGGTTTTTTGACTTGCACATTAAACTTCCAAACTTCACAGCTTGCGAAAAAAGATCAATATGTCGTGCCATCAAGTTGACCATTTTACACCAATGATGTCTGTTTCCAAATCCCAATCCCTTTACTTGCATTCCAACAGCTGCAATGGCCGAGTTCTTTCGACGTTGGACCTGAATTTCAATGGGGTCTCCCCACCCATGTTCTTACCTTGCTCGAAGCGTATAGCCCACTTCTGCTTTCTCCTCATCACTTCCCTTAGATTCCTACTGCTGCGATGGCCAAGTGGTTTCAGCATTGGAATTGACATCAAATGTGTTCTCCCTGTACAGTTTCCAACTCTGCTTACAGGGTGATGATAAAGTAGACCTTTAATAATTGGATCTATCTCTTCTGAATGTAAATTTCCTTATTTTATGGGCTCGTCCAACGATTGAAGTGCTCAGAAAATAGCTTATTTTACTTTGCTTGAAAATATTTCAATTAGGCTGTTGAATTTGGATACTTTTGTCCTTGTGTGATCTACCTAAGAAAGCTTTGATTGCCGAGTGGTTGAAGCGTTGGACTCGAAATCCAATGGGTTCTCCCAGCGCAGGTTTGAACTCTTGACGATCCAGTCTTTATTTGTAACATATCATTGGGGACTTGATATGGATAATGCGTGGACATGTCCTTTGAATCAAGTGCTCAGAATTTATCTTCCATGACAAACATTTCAGGTAAGCTCTTCAACAGCGATATTCAGGTAATTTTAGAGGTAAAATGGACAGAACGAGATAGCGGACTGGTTAAGGCGTTGTAGGTAACAGAAGAAGCTGTGATGGCCGAGAGGTTAAGGCGTTGGATTCGAAATCCAATGGGGTTTCCCCGCGCAGGTTCGAACCCTGCTCACAGCGCTTTGACAAAGCTGTCTTTATTTGCAACATGTCATTGGGGACGTGATATGGATAATGTCCTGAAACCGTGGACTTGTCCTTTGATTCAAGTGCTCAGAATATGTGTTCCTTGACAAACAGTTCAAATAGGCTCTTCAGTAGCTAGTCTAGTCTTTACAGAAGTAAAGTGGACAGGATGAGATGGCCGACTGGAATTTTACATAGCAAGCTGCGATGGCCGAGTGGTTAAGGCGTTGGACTTGAAATCCAATGGGGTCTCCCCGCGCAGGTTCGAACCCTGCTCGCAGCGCTATGGCAAACCTGTCTTTATTTTTAACATATACTTAGTGACTTGATATGGATAATGTCCTTAATACATGGAATTGTTCAGTGATTGAGGTGCTCAGAATATATTTGCCTTGACAAACAGTTGAAATAGGCTCTTCAGTATAGATAATGTTGTTTCTGTTAGAATTACGTTGGAAATACTGAGAGCCAGGTGGTTAAGTCCTCAGACTTGAAACCCAATTGGGTCTCCCTGCTCTTTTTCAAAATCTTATTCTCAGTGAATAGTCCACTTGTACTTTCTCTGGACATGGTTTTTTGACTTGCACATTAAACTTCCAAACTTCACAGCTTGCGAAAAAAGATCAATATGTCGTGCCATCAAGTTGACCATTTTACACCAATGATGTCTGTTTCCAAATCCCAATCCCTTTACTTGCATTCCAACAGCTGCAATGGCCGAGTTCTTTCGACGTTGGACCTGAATTTCAATGGGGTCTCCCCACCCATGTTCTTACCTTGCTCGAAGCGTATAGCCCACTTCTGCTTTCTCCTCATCACTTCCCTTAGATTCCTACTGCTGCGATGGCCAAGTGGTTTCAGCATTGGAATTGACATCAAATGTGTTCTCCCTGTACAGTTTCCAACTCTGCTTACAGGGTGATGATAAAGTAGACCTTTAATAATTGGATCTATCTCTTTTGAATTTAAATTTCCTTATCTTATGGGCTCGTCCAACGATTGAAGTGCTCAGAAAATAGCTTATTTTACTTTGCTTGAAAATATTTCAATTAGGCAGTTGAATTTGGATACTTTTGTCCTTGTGTGATCTACCTTAGAAAGCTTTGATTGCCGAGTGGTTGAAGCGTTGGACTCGAAATCGAATGGGTTCTCCCAGCGCAGGTTTGAACTCTTGACGATCCAGTCTTTATTTGTAACATATCATTGGGGACTTGATATGGATAATGCGTGGACATGTCCTTTGATTCAAGTGCTCAGAATTTATCTTCCATGACAAACATTTCAAGTAAGCTCTTCAACAGCGATATTCAGGTAATTTTAGAGGTAAAATGGACAGAACGAGATAGCGGACTGGTTAAGGCGTTGTAGGTAACAGAAGAAGCTGTGATGGCCGAGAGGTTAAGGCGTTGGATTCGAAATCCAATGGGGTTTCCCCGCGCAGGTTCGAACCCTGCTCACAGCGCTTTGACAAAGCTGTCTTTATTTGCAACATGTCATTGGGGACGTGATATGGATAATGTCCTGAAACCGTGGACTTGTCCTTTGATTCAAGTGCTCAGAATATGTGTTCCTTGACAAACAGTTCAAATAGGCTCTTCAGTAGATAGTCTAGTCTTTACAGAAGTAAAGTGGACAGGATGAGATGGCCGACTGGAATTTTACATAGCAAGCTGCGATGGCCGAGTGGTTAAGGCGTTGGACTTGAAATCCAATGGGGTCTCCCCGCGCAGGTTCGAACCCTGCTCGCAGCGCTATGGCAAACCTGTCTTTATTTTTAACATATACTTAGTGACTTGATATGGATAATGTCCTTAATACATGGAATTGTTCAGTGATTGAGGTGCTCAGAATATATTTGCCTTGACAAACAGTTGAAATAGGCTCTTCAGTATAGATAATGTTGTTTCTGTTAGAATTACGTTGGAAATACTGAGAGCCAGGTGGTTAAGTCCTCAGACTTGAAACCCAATTGGGTCTCCCTGCTCTTTTTCAAAATCTTATTCTCAGTGAATAGTCCACTTGTACTTTCTCTGGACATGGTTTTTTGACTTGCACATTAAACTTCCAAACTTCACAGCTTGCGAAAAAAGATCAATATGTCGTGCCATCAAGTTGACCATTTTACACCAATGATGTCTGTTTCCAAATCCCAATCCCTTTACTTGCATTCCAACAGCTGCAATGGCCGAGTTCTTTCGACGTTGGACCTGAATTTCAATGGGGTCTCCCCACCCATGTTCTTACCTTGCTCGAAGCGTATAGCCCACTTCTGCTTTCTCCTCATCACTTTCCTTAGATTCCTACTGCTGCGATGGCCAAGTGGTTTCAGCATTGGAATTGACATCAAATGTGTTCTCCCTGTACAGTTTCCAACTCTGCTTACAGGGTGATGATAAAGTAGACCTTTAATAATTGGATCTATCTCTTCTGAATTTAAATTTCCTTATTTTATGGGCTCGTCCAACGATTGAAGTGCTCAGAAAATAGCTTATTTTACTTTGCTTGAAAATATTTCAATTAGGCAGTTGAATTTGGATACTTTTGTCCTTGTGTGATCTACCTAAGAAAGCTTTGATTGCCGAGTGGTTGAAGCGTTGGACTCGAAATCCAATGGGTTCTCCCAGCGCAGGTTTGAACTCTTGACGATCCAGTCTTTATTTGTAACATATCATTGGGGACTTGATATGGATAATGCGTGGACATGTCCTTTGATTCAAGTGCTCAGAATTTATCTTCCATGACAAACATTTCAAGTAAGCTCTTCAACAGCGATATTCAGGTAATTTTAGAGGTAAAATGGACAGAACGAGATAGCGGACTGGTTAAGGCGTTGTAGGTAACAGAAGAAGCTGTGATGGCCGAGAGGTTAAGGCGTTGGATTCGAAATCCAATGGGGTTTCCCCGCGCAGGTTCGAACCCTGCTCACAGCGCTTTGACAAAGCTGTCTTTATTTGCAACATGTCATTGGGGACGTGATATGGATAATGTCCTGAAACCGTGGACTTGTCCTTTGATTCAAGTGCTCAGAATATGTGTTCCTTGACAAACAGTTCAAATAGGCTCTTCAGTAGATAGTCTAGTCTTTACAGAAGTAAAGTGGACAGGATGAGATGGCCGACTGGAATTTTACATAGCAAGCTGCGATGGCCGAGTGGTTAAGGCGTTGGACTTGAAATCCAATGGGGTCTCCCCGCGCAGGTTCGAACCCTGCTCGCAGCGCTATGGCAAACCTGTCTTTATTTTTAACATATACTTAGTGACTTGATATGGATAATGTCCTTAATACATGGAATTGTTCAGTGATTGAGGTGCTCAGAATATATTTGCCTTGACAAACAGTTGAAATAGGCTCTTCAGTATAGATAATGTTGTTTCTGTTAGAATTACGTTGGAAATACTGAGAGCCAGGTGGTTAAGTCCTCAGACTTGAAACCCAATTGGGTCTCCCTGCTCTTTTTCAAAATCTTATTCTCAGTGAATAGTCCACTTGTACTTTCTCTGGACATGGTTTTTTGACTTGCACATTAAACTTCCAAACTTCACAGCTTGCGAAAAAAGATCAATATGTCGTGCCATCAAGTTGACCATTTTACACCAATGATGTCTGTTTCCAAATCCCAATCCCTTTACTTGCATTCCAACAGCTGCAATGGCCGAGTTCTTTCGACGTTGGACCTGAATTTCAATGGGGTCTCCCCACCCATGTTCTTACCTTGCTCGAAGCGTATAGCCCACTTCTGCTTTCTCCTCATCACTTTCCTTAGATTCCTACTGCTGCGATGGCCAAGTGGTTTCAGCATTGGAATTGACATCAAATGTGTTCTCCCTGTACAGTTTCCAACTCTGCTTACAGGGTGATGATAAAGTAGACCTTTAATAATTGGATCTATCTCTTCTGAATGTAAATTTCCTTATTTTATGGGCTCGTCCAACGATTGAAGTGCTCAGAAAATAGCTTATTTTACTTTGCTTGAAAATATTTCAATTAGGCTGTTGAATTTGGATACTTTTGTCCTTTTGTGATCTACCTAAGAAAGCTTTGATTGCCGAGTGGTTGAAGCGTTGGACTCGAAATCCAATGGGTTCTCCCAGCGCAGGTTTGAACTCTTGACGATCCAGTCTTTATTTGTAACATATCATTGGGGACTTGATATGGATAATGCGTGGACATGTCCTTTGAATCAAGTGCTCAGAATTTATCTTCCATGACAAACATTTCAGGTAAGCTCTTCAACAGCGATATTCAGGTAATTTTAGAGGTAAAATGGACAGAACGAGAT
This sequence comes from Salvelinus alpinus, assembly GCF_045679555.1. Classification (NCBI taxonomy): domain Eukaryota; kingdom Metazoa; phylum Chordata; class Actinopteri; order Salmoniformes; family Salmonidae; genus Salvelinus; species Salvelinus alpinus. The sequence continues at coordinate 10,010,113 of NC_092115.1, read as the reverse complement.
AGCGGACTGGTTAAGGCGTTGTAGGTAACAGAAGAAGCTGTGATGGCCGAGAGGTTAAGGCGTTGGATTTGAAATCCAATGGGGTTTCCCCGCGCAGGTTCGAACCCTGCTCACAGCGCTTTGACAAAGCTGTCTTTATTTGCAACATGTCATTGGGGACGTGATATGGATAATGTCCTGAAACCGTGGACTTGTCCTTTGATTCAAGTGCTCAGAATATGTGTTCCTTGACAAACAGTTCAAATAGGCTCTTCAGTAGCTAGTCTAGTCTTTACAGAAGTAAAGTGGACAGGATGAGATGGCCGACTGGAATTTTACATAGCAAGCTGCGATGGCCGAGTGGTTAAGGCGTTGGACTTGAAATCCAATGGGGTCTCCCCGCGCAGGTTCGAACCCTGCTCGCAGCGCTATGGCAAACCTGTCTTTATTTTTAACATATACTTAGTGACTTGATATGGATAATGTCCTTAATACATGGAATTGTTCAGTGATTGAGGTGCTCAGAATATATTTGCCTTGACAAACAGTTGAAATAGGCTCTTCAGTATAGATAATGTTGTTTCTGTTAGAATTACGTTGGAAATACTGAGAGCCAGGTGGTTAAGTCCTCAGACTTGAAACCCAATTGGGTCTCCCTGCTCTTTTTCAAAATCTTATTCTCAGTGAATAGTCCACTTGTACTTTCTCTGGACATGGTTTTTTGACTTGCACATTAAACTTCCAAACTTCACAGCTTGCGAAAAAAGATCAATATGTCGTGCCATCAAGTTGACCATTTTACACCAATGATGTCTGTTTCCAAATCCCAATCCCTTTACTTGCATTCCAACAGCTGCAATGGCCGAGTTCTTTCGACGTTGGACCTGAATTTCAATGGGGTCTCCCCACCCATGTTCTTACCTTGCTCGAAGCGTATAGCCCACTTCTGCTTTCTCCTCATCACTTCCCTTAGATTCCTACTGCTGCGATGGCCAAGTGGTTTCAGCATTGGAATTGACATCAAATGTGTTATCCCTGTACAGTTTCCAACTCTGCTTACAGGGTGATGATAAAGTAGACCTTTAATAATTGGATCTATCTCTTCTGAATTTAAATTTCCTTATTTTATGGGCTCGTCCAACAATTGAAGTGCTCAGAAAATAGCTTATTTTACTTTGCTTGAAAATATTTCAATTAGGCAGTTGAATTTGGATACTTTTGTCCTTGTGTGATCTACCTTAGAAAGCTTTGATTGCCGAGTGGTTGAAGCGTTGGACTCGAAATTCGAATGGGTTCTCCCAGCGCAGGTTTGAACTCTTGACGATCCAGTCTTTATTTGTAACATATCATTGGGGACTTGATATGGATAATGCGTGGACATGTCCTTTGATTCAAGTGCTCAGAATTTATCTTCCATGACAAACATTTCAGGTAAGCTCTTCAACAGCGATATTCAGGTAATTTTAGAGGTAAAATGGACAGAACGAGATAGCGGACTGGTTAAGGCGTTGTAGGTAACAGAAGAAGCTGTGATGGCCGAGAGGTTAAGGCGTTGGATTCGAAATCCAATGGGGTTTCCCCGCGCAGGTTCGAACCCTGCTCACAGCGCTTTGACAAAGCTGTCTTTATTTGCAACATGTCATTGGGGACGTGATATGGATAATGTCCTGAAACCGTGGACTTGTCCTTTGATTCAAGTGCTCAGAATATGTGTTCCTTGACAAACAGTTCAAATAGGCTCTTCAGTAGATAGTCTAGTCTTTACAGAAGTAAAGTGGACAGGATGAGATGGCCGACTGGTTAAGGCCTGGAATTTTACATAGCAAGCTGCGATGGCTGAGTGGTTAAGGCGTTGGACTTGAAATCCAATGGGGTCTCCCCGCGCAGGTTCGAACCCTGCTCGCAGCGCTATGGCAAACCTGTCTTTATTTTTAACATATACTTAGTGACTTGATATGGATAATGTCCTTAATACATGGAATTGTTCAGTGATTGAGGTGCTCAGAATATATTTGCCTTGACAAACAGTTGAAATAGGCTCTTCAGTATAGATAATGTTGTTTCTGTTAGAATTACGTTGGAAATACTGAGAGCCAGGTGGTTAAGTCCTCAGACTTGAAACCCAATTGGGTCTCCCTGCTCTTTTTCAAAATCTTATTCTCAGTGAATAGTCCACTTGTACTTTCTCTGGACATGGTTTTTTGACTTGCACATTAAACTTCCAAACTTCACAGCTTGCGAAAAAAGATCAATATGTCGTGCCATCAAGTTGACCATTTTACACCAATGATGTCTGTTTCCAAATCCCAATCCCTTTACTTGCATTCCAACAGCTGCAATGGCCGAGTTCTTTCGACGTTGGACCTGAATTTCAATGGGGTCTCCCCACCCATGTTCTTACCTTGCTCGAAGCGTATAGCCCACTTCTGCTTTCTCCTCATCACTTCCCTTAGATTCCTACTGCTGCGATGGCCAAGTGGTTTCAGCATTGGAATTGACATCAAATGTGTTCTCCCTGTACAGTTTCCAACTCTGCTTACAGGGTGATGATAAAGTAGACCTTTAATAATTGGATCTATCTCTTCTGAATTTAAATTTCCTTATCTTATGGGCTCGTCCAACGATTGAAGTGCTCAGAAAATAGCTTATTTTACTTTGCTTGAAAATATTTCAATTAGGCAGTTGAATTTGGATACTTTTGTCCTTGTGTGATCTACCTTAGAAAGCTTTGATTGCCGAGTGGTTGAAGCGTTGGACTCGAAATCGAATGGGTTCTCCCAGCGCAGGTTTGAACTCTTGACGATCCAGTCTTTATTTGTAACATATCATTGGGGACTTGATATGGATAATGCGTGGACATGTCCTTTGATTCAAGTGCTCAGAATTTATCTTCCATGACAAACATTTCAAGTAAGCTCTTCAACAGCGATATTCAGGTAATTTTAGAGGTAAAATGGACAGAACGAGATAGCGGACTGGTTAAGGCGTTGTAGGTAACAGAAGAAGCTGTGATGGCCGAGAGGTTAAGGCGTTGGATTTGAAATCCAATGGGGTTTCCCCGTGCAGGTTCGAACCCTGCTCACAGTGCTTTGACAAAGCTGTCTTTATTTGCAACATGTCATTGGGGACGTGATATGGATAATGTCCTGAAACCGTGGACTTGTCCTTTGATTCAAGTGCTCAGAATATGTGTTCCTTGACAAACAGTTCAAATAGGCTCTTCAGTAGCTAGTCTAGTCTTTACAGAAGTAAAGTGGACAGGATGAGATGGCCGACTGGAATTTTACATAGCAAGCTGCGATGGCCGAGTGGTTAAGGCGTTGGACTTGAAATCAAATGGGGTCTCCCCGCGCAGGTTCGAACCCTGCTCGCAGCGCTATGGCAAACCTGTCTTTATTTTTAACATATACTTAGTGACTTGATATGGATAATGTCCTTAATACATGGAATTGTTCAGTGATTCAGGTGCTCAGAATATATTTGCCTTGACAAACAGTTGAAATAGGCTCTTCAGTATAGATAATGTTGTTTCTGTTAGAATTACGTTGGAAATACTGAGAGCCAGGTGGTTAAGTCCTCAGACTTGAAACCCAATTGGGTCTCCCTGCTCTTTTTCAAAATCTTATTCTCAGTGAATAGTCCACTTGTACTTTCTCTGGACATGGTTTTTTGACTTGCACATTAAACTTCCAAACTTCACAGCTTGCGAAAAAAGATCAATATGTCGTGCCATCAAGTTGACCATTTTACACCAATGATGTCTGTTTCCAAATCCCAATCCCTTTACTTGCATTCCAACAGCTGCAATGGCCGAGTTCTTTCGACGTTGGACCTGAATTTCAATGGGGTCTCCCCACCCATGTTCTTACCTTGCTCGAAGCGTATAGCCCACTTCTGCTTTCTCCTCATCACTTCCCTTAGATTCCTACTGCTGCGATGGCCAAGTGGTTTCAGCATTGGAATTGACATCAAATGTGTTCTCCCTGTACAGTTTCCAACTCTGCTTACAGGGTGATGATAAAGTAGACCTTTAATAATTGGATCTATCTCTTCTGAATGTAAATTTCCTTATTTTATGGGCTCGTCCAACAATTGAAGTGCTCAGAAAATAGCTTATTTTACTTTGCTTGAAAATATTTCAATTAGGCTGTTGAATTTGGATACTTTTGTCCTTGTGTGATCTACCTAAGAAAGCTTTGATTGCCGAGTGGTTGAAGCGTTGGACTCGAAATCCAATGGGTTCTCCCAGCGCAGGTTTGAACTCTTGACGATCCAGTCTTTATTTGTAACATATCATTGGGGACTTGATATGGATAATGCGTGGACATGTCCTTTGAATCAAGTGCTCAGAATTTATCTTCCATGACAAACATTTCAGGTAAGCTCTTCAACAGCGATATTCAGGTAATTTTAGAGGTAAAATGGACAGAACGAGATAGCGGACTGGTTAAGGCATTGTAGGTAACAGAAGAAGCTGTGATGGCCGAGAGGTTAAGGCGTTGGATTTGAAATCCAATGGGGTTTCCCCGCGCAGGTTCGAACCCTGCTCACAGTGCTTTGACAAAGCTGTCTTTATTTGCAACATGTCATTGGGGACGTGATATGGATAATGTCCTGAAACCGTGGACTTGTCCTTTGATTCAAGTGCTCAGAATATGTGTTCCTTGACAAACAGTTCAAATAGGCTCTTCAGTAGCTATTCTAGTCTTTACAGAAGTAAAGTGGACAGGATGAGATGGCCGACTGGAATTTTACATAGCAAGCTGCGATGGCCGAGTGGTTAAGGCGTTGGACTTGAAATCAAATGGGGTCTCCCCGCGCAGGTTCGAACCCTGCTCGCAGCGCTATGGCAAACCTGTCTTTATTTTTAACATATACTTAGTGACTTGATATGGATAATGTCCTTAATACATGGAATTGTTCAGTGATTGAGGTGCTCAGAATATATTTGCCTTGACAAACAGTTGAAATAGGCTCTTCAGTATAGATAATGTTGTTTCTGTTAGAATTACGTTGGAAATACTGAGAGCCAGGTGGTTAAGTCCTCAGACTTGAAACCCAATTGGGTCTCCCTGCTCTTTTTCAAAATCTTATTCTCAGTGAATAGTCCACTTGTACTTTCTCTGGACATGGTTTTTTGACTTGCACATTAAACTTCCAAACTTCACAGCTTGCGAAAAAAGATCAATATGTCGTGCCATCAAGTTGACCATTTTACACCAATGATGTCTGTTTCCAAATCCCAATCCCTTTACTTGCATTCCAACAGCTGCAATGGCCGAGTTCTTTCGACGTTGGACCTGAATTTCAATGGGGTCTCCCCACCCATGTTCTTACCTTGCTCGAAGCGTATAGCCCACTTCTGCTTTCTCCTCATCACTTTCCTTAGATTCCTACTGCTGCGATGGCCAAGTGGTTTCAGCATTGGAATTGACATCAAATGTGTTCTCCCTGTACAGTTTTCTACTCTGCTTACAGGGTGATGATAAAGTAGACCTTTAATAATTGGATCTATCTCTTTTGATTTTAAATTTCCTTATCTTATGGGCTCGTCCAACGATTGAAGTGCTCAGAAAATAGCTTATTTTACTTTGCTTGAAAATATTTCAATTAGGCAGTTGAATTTGGATACTTTTGTCCTTGTGTGATCTACCTTAGAAAGCTTTGATTGCCGAGTGGTTGAAGCGTTGGACTCGAAATCGAATGGGTTCTCCCAGCGCAGGTTTGAACTCTTGACGATCCAGTCTTTATTTGTAACATATCATTGGGGACTTGATATGGATAATGCGTGGACATGTCCTTTGATTCAAGTGCTCAGAATTTATCTTCCATGACAAACATTTCAAGTAAGCTCTTCAACAGCGATATTCAGGTAATTTTAGAGGTAAAATGGACAGAACGAGATAGCTGACTGGTTAAGGCGTTGTAGGTAACAGAATAAGCTTTTATGGCCGAGAGGTTAAGGCGTTGGATTCGAAAACCAATGGGGTTTCCCCGCGCAGGTTCGAACCCTGCTCACAGCGCTTTGACAAAGCTGTCTTTATTTGCAACATGTCATTGGGGACGTGATATGGATAATGTCCTGAAACCGTGGACTTGTCCTTTGATTCAAATGCTCAGAATATGTGTTCCTTGACAAACAGTTCAAATAGGCTCTTCAGTAGATAGTCTAGTCTTTACAGAAGTAAAGTGGACAGGATGAGATGGCCGACTGGTTAAGGCCTGGAATTTTACATAGCAAGCTGCGATGGCCGAGTGGTTAAGGCGTTGGACTTGAAATCCAATGGGGTCTCCCCGCGTAGGTTCAAACCCTGCTCGCAGCGCTATGGCAAACCTGTCTTTATTTTTAACATATACTTAGTGACTTGATATGGATAATGTCCTTAATACATGGAATTGTTCAGTGATTGAGGTGCTCAGAATATATTTGCCTTGACAAACAGTTGAAATAGGCTCTTCAGTATAGATAATGTTGTTTCTGTTAGAATTACGTTGGAAATACTGAGAGCCAGGTGGTTAAGTCCTCAGACTTGAAACCCAATTGGGTCTCCCTGCTCTTTTTCAAAATCTTATTCTCAGTGAATAGTCCACTTGTACTTTCTCTGGACATGGTTTTTTGACTTGCACATTAAACTTCCAAACTTCACAGCTTGCGAAAAAATATCAATATGTCGTGCCATCAAGTTGACCATTTTACACCAATGATGTCTGTTTCCAAATCCCAATCCCTTTACTTGCATTCCAACAGCTGCAATGGCCGAGTTCTTTCGACGTTGGACCTGAATTTCAATGGGGTCTCCCCACCCATGTTCTTACCTTGCTCGAAGCGTATAGCCCACTTCTGCTTTCTCCTCATCACTTCCCTTAGATTCCTACTGCTGCGATGGCCAAGTGGTTTCAGCATTGGAATTGACATCAAATGTGTTCTCCCTGTACAGTTTCCAACTCTGCTTACAGGGTGATGATAAAGTAGACCTTTAATAATTGGATCTATCTCTTCTGAATGTAAATTTCCTTATTTTATGGGCTCGTCCAACAATTGAAGTGCTCAGAAAATAGCTTATTTTACTTTGCTTGAAAATATTTCAATTAGGCTGTTGAATTTGGATACTTTTGTCCTTGTGTGATCTACCTAAGAAAGCTTTGATTGCCGAGTGGTTGAAGCGTTGGACTCGAAATCCAATGGGTTCTCCCAGCGCAGGTTTGAACTCTTGACGATCCAGTCTTTATTTGTAACATATCATTGGGGACTTGATATGGATAATGCGTGGACATGTCCTTTGAATCAAGTGCTCAGAATTTATCTTCCATGACAAACATTTCAGGTAAGCTCTTCAACAGCGATATTCAGGTAATTTTAGAGGTAAAATGGACAGAACGAGATAGCGGACTGGTTAAGGCGTTGTAGGTAACAGAAGAAGCTGTGATGGCCGAGAGGTTAAGGCGTTGGATTTGAAATCCAATGGGGTTCCCCCGCGCAGGTTCGAACCCTGCTCACAGTGCTTTGACAAAGCTGTCTTTATTTGCAACATGTCATTGGGGACGTGATATGGATAATGTCCTGCAACCGTGGACTTGTCCTTTGATTCAAGTGCTCAGAATATGTGTTCCTTGACAAACAGTTCAAATAGGCTCTTCAGTAGCTAGTCTAGTCTTTACAGAAGTAAAGTGGACAGGATGAGATGGCCGACTGGAATTTTACATAGCAAGCTGCGATGGCCGAGTGGTTAAGGCGTTGGACTTGAAATCCAATGGGGTCTCCCCGCGCAGGTTCGAACCCTGCTCGCAGCGCTATGGCAAACCTGTCTTTATTTTTAACATATACTTAGTGACTTGATATGGATAATGTCCTTAATACATGGAATTGTTCAGTGATTGAGGTGCTCAGAATATATTTGCCTTGACAAACAGTTGAAATAGGCTCTTCAGTATAGATAATGTTGTTTCTGTTAGAATTACGTTGGAAATACTGAGAGCCAGGTGGTTAAGTCCTCAGACTTGAAACCCAATTGGGTCTCCCTGCTCTTTTTCAAAATCTTATTCTCAGTGAATAGTCCACTTGTACTTTCTCTGGACATAGTTTTTTGACTTGCACATTAAACTTCCAAACTTCACAGCTTGCGAAAAAAGATCAATATGTCGTGCCATCAAGTTGACCATTTTACACCAATGATGTCTGTTTCCAAATCCCAATCCCTTTACTTGCATTCCAACAGCTGCAATGGCCGAGTTCTTTCGACGTTGGACCTGAATTTCAATGGGGTCTCCCCACCCATGTTCTTACCTTGCTCGAAGCGTATAGCCCACTTCTGCTTTCTCCTCATCACTTTCCTTAGATTCCTACTGCTGCGATGGCCAAGTGGTTTCAGCATTGGAATTGACATCAAATGTGTTCTCCCTGTACAGTTTCCAACTCTGCTTACAGGGTGATGATAAAGTAGACCTTTAATAATTGGATCTATCTCTTCTGAATTTAAATTTCCTTATTTTATGGGCTCGTCCAACAATTGAAGTGCTCAGAAAATAGCTTATTTTACTTTGCTTGAAAATATTTCAATTAGGCAGTTGAATTTGGATACTTTTGTCCTTGTGTGATCTACCTAAGAAAGCTTTGATTGCCGAGTGGTTGAAGCGTTGGACTCGAAATCCAATGGGTTCTCCTCTCCCAGCGCAGGTTTGAACTCTTGACGATCCAGTCTTTATTTGTAACATATCATTGGGGACTTGATATGGATAATGCGTGGACATGTCCTTTGATTCAAGTGCTCAGAATTTATCTTCCATGACAAACATTTCAAGTAAGCTCTTCAACAGCGATATTCAGGTAATTTTAGAGGTAAAATGGACAGAACGAGATAGCGGACTGGTTAAGGCGTTGTAGGTAACAGAAGAAGCTGTGATGGCCGAGAGGTAAAGGCGTTGGATTCGAAATCCAATCGGGTTTCCCCGCGCAGGTTCGAACCCTGCTCACAGCGCTTTGACAAAGCTGTCTTTATTTGCAACATGTCATTGGGGACGTGATATGGATAATGTCCTGAAACCGTGGACTTGTCCTTTGATTCAAGTGCTCAGAATATGTGTTCCTTGACAAACAGTTCAAATAGGCTCTTCAGTAGATAGTCTAGTCTTTACAGAAGTAAAGTGGACAGGATGAGATGGCCGACTGGAATTTTACATAGCAAGCTGCGATGGCCGAGTGGTTAAGGCGTTGGACTTGAAATCCAATGGGGTCTCCCCGCGCAGGTTCGAACCCTGCTCGCAGCGCTATGGCAAACCTGTCTTTATTTTTAACATATACTTAGTGACTTGATATGGATAATGTCCTTAATACATGGAATTGTTCAGTGATTCAGGTGCTCAGAATATATTTGCCTTGACAAACAGTTAAAATATGCTCTTCAGTATAGATAATGTTGTTTCTGTTAGAATTACGTTGGAAATACTGAGAGCCAGGTGGTTAAGTCCTCAGACTTGAAACCCAATTGGGTCTCCCTGTTCTTTTTCAAAATCTTATTCTCAGTGAATAGTCCACTTGTACTTTCTCTGGACATAGTTTTTTGACTTGCACATTAAACTTCCAAACTTCACAGCTTGCGAAAAAAGATCAATATGTCGTGCCATCAAGTTGACCATTTTACACCAATGATGTCTGTTTCCAAATCCCAATCCCTTTACTTGCATTCCAACAGCTGCAATGGCCGAGTTCTTTCGACGTTGGACCTGAATTTCAATGGGGTCTCCCCATCCATGTTCTTACCTTGCTCGAAGCGTATAGCCCACTTCTGCTTTCTCCTCATCACTTTCCTTAGATTCCTACTGCTGCGATGGCCAAGTGGTTTCAGCATTGGAATTGACATCAAATGTGTTCTCCCTGTACAGTTTTCAACTCTGCTTACAGGGTGATGATAAAGTAGACTTTTAATAATTGGATCTATCTCTTCTGAATTTAAATTTCCTTATTTTATGGGCTCGTCCAACGATTGAAGTGCTCAGAAAATAGCTTATTTTACTTTGCTTGAAAATATTTCAATTAGGCAGTTGAATTTGGATACTTTTGTCCTTGTGTGATCTACCTAAGAAAGCTTTGATTGCCGAGTGGTTGAAGCGTTGGACTCGAAATCCAATGGGTTCTCCTCTCCCAGCGCAGGTTTGAACTCTTGACGATCCAGTCTTTATTTGTAACATAGCATTGGGGACTTGATATGGATAATGCGTGGACATGTCCTTTGATTCAAGTGCTCAGAATTTATCTTCCATGACAAACATTTCAAGTAAGCTCTTCAACAGCGATATTCAGGTAACTTTAGAGGTAAAATGGACAGAACGAGATAGCGGACTGGTTAAGGCGTTGTAGGTAACAGAAGAAGCTGTGATGGCCGAGAGGTTAAGGCGTTGGATTCGAAATCCAATGGGGTTTCCCCGCGCAGGTTCGAACCCTGCTCACAGCGCTTTGACAAAGCTGTCTTTATTTGCAACATGTCATTGGGGACGTGATATGGATAATGTCCTGAAACCGTGGACTTGTCCTTTGATTCAAGTGCTCAGAATATGTGTTCCTTGACAAACAGTTCAAATAGGCTCTTCAGTAGATAGTCTAGTCTTTACAGAAGTAAAGTGGACAGGATGAGATGGCCGACTGGAATTTTACATAGCAAGCTGCGATGGCCGAGTGGTTAAGGCGTTGGACTTGAAATCCAATGGGGTCTCCCCGCGCAGGTTCGAACCCTGCTCGCAGCGCTATGGCAAACCTGTCTTTATTTTTAACATATACTTAGTGACTTGATATGGATAATGTCCTTAATACATGGAATTGTTCAGTGATTCAGGTGCTCAGAATATATTTGCCTTGACAAACAGTTAAAATAGGCTCTTCAGTATAGATAATGTTGTTTCTGTTAGAATTACGTTGGAAATACTGAGAGCCAGGTGGTTAAGTCCTCAGACTTGAAACCCAATTGGGTCTCCCTGCTCTTTTTCAAAATCTTATTCTCAGTGAATAGTCCACTTGTACTTTCTCTGGACATAGTTTTTTGACTTGCACATTAAACTTCCAAACTTCACAGCTTGCGAAAAAAGATCAATATGTCGTGCCATCAAGTTGACCATTTTACACCAATGATGTCTGTTTCCAAATCCCAATCCCTTTACTTGCATTCCAACAGCTGCAATGGCCGAGTTCTTTCGACGTTGGACCTGAATTTCAATGGGGTCTCCCCACCCATGTTCTTACCTTGCTCGAAGCGTATAGCCCACTTCTGCTTTCTCCTCATCACTTCCCTTAGATTCCTACTGCTGCGATGGCCAAGTGGTTTCAGCATTGGAATTGACATCAAATGTGTTCTCCCTGTACAGTTTTCAACTCTGCTTACAGGGTGATGATAAAGTAGACCTTTAATAATTGGATCTATCTCTTCTGAATTTAAATTTCCTTATTTTATGGGCTCGTCCAACGATTGAAGTGCTCAGAAAATAGCTTATTTTACTTTGCTTGAAAATATTTCAATTAGGCAGTTGAATTTGGATACTTTTGTCCTTGTGTGATCTACCTAAGAAAGCTTTGATTGCCGAGTGGTTGAAGCGTTGGACTCGAAATCCAATGGGTTCTCCCAGCGCAGGTTTGAACTCTTGACGATCCAGTCTTTATTTGTAACATATCATTGGGGACTTGATATGGATAATGCGTGGACATGTCCTTTGATTCAAGTGCTCAGAATTTATCTTCCATGACAAACATTTCAAGTAAGCTCTTCAACAGCGATATTCAGGTAACTTTAGAGGTAAAATGGACAGAACGAGATAGCGGACTGGTTAAGGCGTTGTAGGTAACAGAAGAAGCTGTGATGGCCGAGAGGTTAAGGCGTTGGATTCGAAATCCAATGGGGTTTCCCCGCGCAGGTTCGAACCCTGCTCACAGCGCTTTGACAAAGCTGTCTTTATTTGCAACATGTCATTGGGGACGTGATATGGATAATGTCCTGAAACCGTGGACTTGTCCTTTGATTCAAGTGCTCAGAATATGTGTTCCTTGACAAACAGTTCAAATAGGCTCTTCAGTAGATAGTCTAGTCTTTACAGAAGTAAAGTGGACAGGATGAGATGGCCGACTGGAATTTTACATAGCAAGCTGCGATGGCCGAGTGGTTAAGGCGTTGGACTTGAAATCCAATGGGGTCTCCCCGCGCAGGTTCGAACCCTGCTCGCAGCGCTATGGCAAACCTGTCTTTATTTTTAACATATACTTAGTGACTTGATATGGATAATGTCCTTAATACATGGAATTGTTCAGTGATTCAGGTGCTCAGAATATATTTGCCTTGACAAACAGTTAAAATAGGCTCTTCAGTATAGATAATGTTGTTTCTGTTAGAATTACGTTGGAAATACTGAGAGCCAGGTGGTTAAGTCCTCAGACTTGAAACCCAATTGGGTCTCCCTGCTCTTTTTCAAAATCTTATTCTCAGTGAATAGTCCACTTGTACTTTCTCTGGACATAGTTTTTTGACTTGCACATTAAACTTCCAAACTTCACAGCTTGCGAAAAAAGATCAATATGTCGTGCCATCAAGTTGACCATTTTACACCAATGATGTCTGTTTCCAAATCCCAATCCCTTTACTTGCATTCCAACAGCTGCAATGGCCGAGTTCTTTCGACGTTGGACCTGAATTTCAATGGGGTCTCCCCACCCATGTTCTTACCTTGCTCGAAGCGTATAGCCCACTTCTGCTTTCTCCTCATCACTTTCCTTAGATTCCTACTGCTGCGATGACCAAGTGGTTTCAGCATTGGAATTGACATCAAATGTGTTCTCCCTGTACAGTTTCCAACTCTGCTTACAGGGTGATGATAAAGTAGACCTTTAATAATTGGATCTATCTCTTCTGAATTTAAATTTCCTTATTTTATGGGCTCGTCCAACGATTGAAGTGCTCAGAAAATAGCTTATTTTACTTTGCTTGAAAATATTTCAATTAGGCAGTTGAATTTGGATACTTTTGTCCTTGTGTGATCTACCTAAGAAAGCTTTGATTGCCGAGTGGTTGAAGCGTTGGACTCGAAATCCAATGGGTTCTCCCAGCGCAGGTTTGAACTCTTGACGATCCAGTCTTTATTTGTAACATAGCATTGGGGACTTGATATGGATAATGCGTGGACATGTCCTTTGATTCAAGTGCTCAGAATTTATCTTCCATGACAAACATTTCAAGTAAGCTCTTCAACAGCGATATTCAGGTAACTTTAGAGGTAAAATGGACAGAACGAGATAGCGGACTGGTTAAGGCGTTGTAGGTAATAAAAGAAGCTAAGATGGCCGAGAGGTTAAGGCGTTGGATTCGAAATCCAATGGGGTTTCCCCGCGCAGCTTCGAACCCTGCTCACAGCGCTTTGACAAAGCTGTCTTTATTTGCAACATGTCATTGGGGACGTGATATGGATAATGTCCTGAAACCGTGGACTTGTCCTTTGATTCAAGTGCTCAGAATATGTGTTCCTTGACAAACAGTTCAAATAGGCTCTTCAGTAGATAGTCTAGTCTTTACAGAAGTAAAGTGGACAGGATGAGATGGCCGACTGGAATTTTACATAGCAAGCTGCGATGGCTGAGTGGTTAAGGCGTTGGACTTGAAATCCAATGGGGTCTCCCCGCGCAGGTTCGAACCTTGCTCGCAGCGCTATGGCAAACCTGTCTTTATTTTTAACATATACTTAGTGACTTGATATGGATAATGTCCTTAATACATGGAATTGTTCAGTGATTCAGGTGCTCAGAATATATCTGCCTTGACAAACAGTTCAAATAGGCACTGAAGACAGTACAGATACTGTTGTTTCTGTTAGATTTACGATGGAAAGACTGAGAGCCAGGTGGTTAAGTCCTCAGACTTGAAACCCAATTGGGTCTCCCTGCTCTTTTTTACATCTTATTCTCAGTGAATAGTCCACTTGTACTTTCTCTGGACATAGTTTTTTGACTTGCACATTTAACTTTCAAACTTTACAGCTTTGGATAGGACCGAGGACACTTGGCGCAATAAGATCAATATGTCGTGCCATCAAGTTGACCATTTTACACCAATGATGTCTGTTTCCAAATCCCAATCCCTTTACTTGCATTCCAACAGCTGCAATGGCCGAGTTCTTTCGACGTTGGACCTGAATTTCAATGGGGTCTCCCCACCCATGTTCTTACCTTGCTCGAAGCGTATAGCCCACTTCTGCTTTCTCCTCGTCACTTTCCTTAGATTCCTACTGCTGCGATGGCCAAGTGGTTTCAGCATTGGAATTGACATCAAATGTGTTCTCCCTGTACAGTTTTCAACTCTGCTTACAGGGTGATGATAAAGTAGACCTTTAATAATTGGATCTATCTCTTCTGAATTTAAATTTCCTTATTTTATGGGCTCGTCCAACGATTGAAGTGCTCAGAAAATAGCTTATTTTACTTTGCTTGAAAATATTTCAATTCGGCAGTTGAATTTGGATACTTTTGTCCTTGTGTGATCTACCTAAGCAAGCTTTGATTGCCGAGTGGTTAAAGCGTTGGACTTGTAATCCAATGGGTTCTCCCAGCGCAGTTTTGAACCCTGCGCTCAGCGCCATGACTATCCAGGCTTTATTTGTAACATATCATTTGGGACTTGATATGGATAATGTGTGGACATGTCCTTTGTTTCAAGTGCTCAGAATGTATCTTCCATGACAAACATTTCAAGTAGGCTCTTCAGTAGCGATAATCTGGTAATTTTAGAGGTAAAATGGACAGAACGAGATAGCGGACTGGTTAAGGCGTTGTAGGTAACAGAAGTTGCTGTGATGGCCGAGAGGTTAAGGCGTTGGATTCGAAATCCAATGGGGTTTCCCCGCGCAGGTTCGAACCCTGCTCACAGCGCTTTGACAAACCAGTCTTTTTTGCAACATGTCTTTGGGGACTTGATATGGATAATGTCCTTAAACCGTGGACTTGTCCTTTGATTCAAGTGCTCAGAATATGTGTTCCTTGACAAACAGTTCAAATAGGCTCTTCAGTACTGATCCTGCTGTTTGTGAGATAGCCTACTTGTTAAGGCCGTCGAGATAACAGGGTCAGGTGTGGTCAATTAGAAATGTTTATAAATTCATTAAAAATGGAAAGCTGAAATTCCTTGAGTTTATAAGTATTCAACCCCTTTGCCATGGCAAGCCTAAATACGTTCTGGAATAAAAATGTGCTTAACAATTCACTTAATAAGTTGCATGGATTCACTGTGTGCAATAGTAGAGTTTAACATAATTTTTTAATGACTACCTCTGTAGCCAACATATACAATTATCTGTAAGGTCCATCAGTCAAGCAGTGAATTCAGATTCAACCACACAGACCAGGGAGGTTTTCCAATGCCTTGCAAAAAATGGCATCTATTGGTAGATGGGTTAAAATAAAAAATCAGACATTGAATATCCCTTTTAGCAAGGTGAAGTTGCACTTTGGATCAATACACCCAGTCACTACAAAGAAACAGGTGTTCTTCATAACTCAGTTGCCGGAGAGGAAGGAAACCGCTCAGGGATTTCACCAATGGTGACTTTGAAACAGTTACATAGTTTTCTCCTATCACAGCCTTGAAACTGAGATGGATGAACAACATTGTAGTTACTCCAGAATACTAACCTAAATGACAGAGTGAAAAGAAGGAAGCCTGTACAGAATACAAATATTCCAAAACATGCATCCTGTTTGCAACAAGGCACTAAAGTAAAACTGCAAAAAATGTGGCAAAGAAATTAACTTTATGTCCTGAATACAAGGTGGGTATGCTTGTGATTGGCAAGGACTAGGGAGTTTTTTAGGATAAAAAACTGTTGGAAAAGCATTACAGGTGTAGCTGGTTGTGAGAATGCCAAGAGTGTGCAAAGCTGTCATCAAGTGAAGGTTGGCTACGTTGAAGAATCTCAAATATAAAATATATTTTGATTTGTTTTTTGGGTTACTGCATGATTCCATATGTGTTATTTCATCGTTGTGATGTTTTCACTATTAATTCTACAATGTAGAAAAATGTAAAAATAAAGAAAAACCCTTGAATGAGTAGGTGTGTCCAAACTTTCACTGGTACTGTACTGTATTTCTGAGAAAAAAACTATTTTCAACCCATATGATCTAGTACACAATAACAGTAAATTATAAAACATATACAAATATGATGATATGATAAAATACAATTTTGAATGAATAAGCCTTTTCATACTTTATAATATATCCATATATAGTTCTAATCTGTTTTAGGAACATATACTCAAAATATTTCACATTCTTTATTACTTTACCAAATATATCATGACATTATCTGTTAAATATGTGAACGTCTAAATCCCTCCGATAGACATGGGGAGAAGGACTATGTAAAGGGATTGATTTTGTCGTTCTGAGCATATGCAATGTGCCTGCTTCCGTAAAACAAATGTTTGACTTCCACACCAAATTACTTATTTACTTATTTTAGGTTTAAGTAAGTGTGTAGGTCACATTCTTTATCGTAGATCCACCTGCTCGAGACAAATTTAGTGATTGCTTTGCCATGTCTGTGCCATAAAGCAGTCGAGCTGGATAAATGTTTTTCTTGACATAACGCTGCAGTGAAGTGATACTGTACAAACCGATGTAATGATGCAGCCGACCACCAGATGAAGGCAAATACAAGTTTATTCGACAGAGGACGTTTACATGGCCCTAGGAAGGTCTGGATTGCTGTCTTCTGACTTATAAAACGCTGGGAAATCAATAAAATAAGGCATGTGAACATATACTGTACCAGTCAAAAGGGGTTTTCTTTATTTAGACTATTTTCTACATTGTAGAATAATAGTGAAGACATCAAAACTATTAAATAACAAATATGGAATCATGTAGTAACCAAAAAAGTGTTAAACATATCAAAATATATTTTAGATTCTTCAAAGTACCCACCCTTTGCCTTGATGACAGCTTTGCAAACTCTTGGCATTCTCTCAAACAGCTTCACCTGGAATGCTTTTTCAACAGTCTTGAAGGAGTTCCCATATATATATATATATATATATATATATATATATATTATCTAACCTTTATTTAACTAGGCAAGTCAGTTAAGTACAAATTCTTATTTACAGGAGGTTAGTCATTATTGATCAATAACAATCATTTTTACACCTCTTCCACACTAACTTTACAAAATTAATTCAAACTTGCAATGATTTTCTTTCATTATTCGTTTTTTTTATGCATGAGTACGATGGCTCACTGTTCGTTGTTGGCATTTCCTGCCTAAGTTTGCCCACTATGCCAATGAAGTAATCATTAAAATAATTGGCAACATCAAATGGTTTTGTGATGAATAAGCCATCTGATTCAATGAAAGATGGAGTTGCATTTGTCTTTCTGCCCATCATTTCATTTAAAGTTCTCCAAAGTTTTTTTCCATCATTCCTTATATCATTGATCTTGGCTTCATAATACAGTTTCGTCTTCTTTTTGTTGAGTTTAGTCACATAATTTCTCAATTTCCAGTAAGTCAGCCAGTCAGATGTACAGCCAGACGTATTAGCCACTCTTTTTGCCCCATCTCTTTCAACCATACAGTTTTTCAATTCCTCATCAATCCATGGAGCCTTAACAGTTCCAACGGGTCAGTTTCTTAACAGGTGCATGTTTAGCAAAAATTGGAAGAAGCAATTTCATAAATTCATCAAGTGCAGCGTCTGGATGCTCCTCATTAATCACATCAGACCAACAAATATTTTTAACATCATCCACATAAGAGTCACAGCAACATATTTTGTATGATCTCTTATACACTATTTTAGGCACAACTGTTGGAACTTTGGCTTTCCTGGATATAGCCACTATATTGTGATCACTGCATCCAATGGGTACAGATACAGCTTTAGAACAAAGTTCTACAGCGTTAGTAAAAATGTGATCGATACATGTGGATGATCTTATAAACACCCTGGATTAATAACCTGGACCAGATTACAGGCACTGGTTACAGTAAGAAGCTTCCTCTTGAGCTTGATGAAAACCAGTCAATATTCATGTCCCCCAAGAAAGTAGACCTCTATGTTTACATCACGTACTCTATCAAGCATTTCACACATATTATATAGATATTGACTGTTAGCACTGTTAGCACTTAAACAGCCTGGAGATGTGTTGGGTCATTGTCCTGTTGAAAAACAAATGATAGTCCCACTATGCGCAAACCAGGTGGGATGGCATATCGCTGTAGAATGTTGTGGTAGCCATGCTAGTTAAGTGTTCCTTGAATTCTTAATAAATCACTGACAGTGTCACCAGCAAAGCACCCCCACACCATCACACCTCCTCCTCCATGCTTCACGGTTGGAACTACACATGCAGAGATCATCCGTTCTATTACTCTGCGTTTCAACCAAAAATCTCAAATTTGGACTCATCAGACCAGAGGACAGATTTCCACCGGTCTAATGTCCATTGCTCGTGTTTCTTGGCCCAAGCAAGTCTCTTCTTATTATTGGTGTCCTTTAGTAGTGGTTTCTTTTAAGCAATTCGACCATAAAGGCCTGATTCACGCCGTCTCCCCTGAACAGTTGATGTTGAGATGTGTCTGTTACTTGCAATTTCTGAGGCTGGTAATGAACTCATCCTCTGCAGCAGAGGTAACTCTGGGTCTTCCTTTCCTGTGGCGGTCCTCATGAGAGCCAGTTTCAACATAGCGCTTGATGGTTTTTGCAACTGTACTTGAAGAAACTTTAAAAGTTATTGAAATGTTCCGCATTGACGTACCTTCATGTCTTAAAGTAATGATGGGCTGTTGTTTCTCTTTGCTTATTTGAGCTGTTCTTGCCATAATATTGACTTGGTCTTTTACCAAATAGGCTATCTTCTGTATACCTTGAGTCAATCAGTTGTGTTGTGACAAATGCATTAAGAAGGAAAGAAATTCCACAAACTAACTTTTAACAAGGCACACCTGTTAATTGAAATGCATTCCAGGTGACTACCTCATGAAGCTGTTTGAGAGAATACCAAGAGTGGACAAAGCAGTCATCAAGGCAAAGGGTGGCTACTTTGAAGAATCTCAAATATAAAATACATTTTGATTTGTTTAACACTTTTTTGTGTTATTTCATAGTTTTGATGTCTTCACTATTATTCTACAATGTAGAAAATAGTAAACCATAAAGAAAAACCCTGGAATGAGTAGGTGTGTCCAAACTTTTGACAAGGTGCTGTACATATTTTTTTAAAGTAATTTTAGTGCCTGATTTCAGGGAATGTCAGCTTAATGCTCATCACATTAGGTATTTTTATTTCATTTGTATTTCATCTCGTCATAAACAAATGTATTCTGCAATAACTTGATATGTTGAGCCAGTCCTTACGATCAGTTCCATCTCAAGTAATGTTTCTATTCTCCAGCAGCAGACCAAGTGACAGGGTGGCCATTGACAGTAATATATCAAATAAGAACTTCTTCAGCTTATTGTAGCCTATTAATGCTACTTTCATGTTTTTGTCATCATTGTAATGAATGTGTTCAATGGTACAGGTGGAGCTTCTGTTTCTAAGAACTGGGTTACATCTTGCCTGAACTGATTCGGGGGAAATGCATCTCTTCAAGCTTCTAACATCATACCCAATTAACAGTTTGGTAACCACTTTCTGTTTGCAAATTAAGGCTAGCGTAGCAATGGGTTTCACCACATCGGTTCCCTTATTGCTAGTGTGCAGGGTTCATCTGTCACCTGCACGTTCTTGGTTAGCACCCAGTTTCCATAACACTTTTACTACGGTTGTTGCAGCAGTGCCTGATCTCATAACTCATAACTCATAATTCATAAAAAATCTTACAATGTGATTTTCTGGATTTCTTTTTCTCATTTTGTCTGTCATAGTTGAAGTGTACCTATGATGAAAATTACAGGCCTCTCTCATCTTTTTAAGTGGGAGAACTTGCACAATTGGTGGCTGACTAAATACTTTTTTGCCCCACTGTATCATTCCTAGTATATCTTGTGTAAATGAATTTGGTGTAGATGCGTATAGATTGGATTACTGTTACAGTGCTATTGGGTTGTTAGTTGTATTCGTTCCGAAATGTCTTGATTTCTTGTTGTACTTTTTAAAAAAGTATTATTTGTGTAACTGTTTGACATTTTACTGCATTGTTAGGCGCTAGTAACACCCTCTATAACATCTGCTAAACTGTTGGAAAACGTGTTGACATCTCCAGGGGCTTAGCTAGCTGCTAACTAGCTACATTAGGGCCCGATTCCGACCAGAGTTAAGCGCGCTAAACGGAACGTGAATCTCTATGCGTATTCTTACCTTGAACTTAAGCATGCGAATAGCACGCTATTCACCTGCTATTAGTTTTGGGTGGAGATCGAAAACAAGTAGTTGTAGCGGATGTGTGTCTACCTTAACTTAATGGGGCGGCAGGTAGCCTAGTGGTTAGAGTGTTGGACTAGTAACCGAAAGGATGCAAGATCAAATCCTTGAGCTGACAAGGTCAAAATCTGTCGTTCTGCCCCTGAACAAGGCAGTTAACACACTGTTCCTAGGCTGTCAATGAGAATGTGCTCTTAACTGACTTGCCTAGTTAAATAAAAATACAAAATTCCACCACCGTGCATGAAGAACATTGAGGGAAACTGTTTAGAAACACACCCTTCTCCATGCACTTTAATTTACAACTTCACAAGAGCACATGATAAGACCTAAGTAAATTAGTAATTCATTTGGATAAGGGAATTGTAAATATACAGTTGAAGTCGGAAGTTTACATACATTTAGGTTGTAATCATTAAAACTTGTTTTTCAACCACTCCACATATTTCTTGTTAACAAACTATAGTTTTGGCAAGTCGGTTAGGACATCTACTTTGTGCATGACACAAGTAATTTTTCCAACAATTGTTTACAGACAGATTATTTCACTTATAATTCACTGTATCACAATTCCAGTGGGTCAGAAGTTTACATACACTAAGTTGACTCTGCCTTTAAACAGCTTGGAAAATTCCAGAAAACGATGTCATGGCTTTAGAAGCTTCTGATAGGCTAATTGACATAATTTGAGACAATTGGAGGTGTTCCTGTGGATGTATTTCAAGGCCTACCTTCAAACTCACTGCCTCTTTGCTTGACATCATGGAAAAATCAAAAGAAATCAGCCAAGACCTCAGAAAAAATATTGTAGACCTCCACAACTCTGGTTCATCCTTGGGAGCAATTTCCAAACGCATGAAGGTACCACTTTCATCTGTACAAACAATAGTACGCAAGTATAAACACCATGGGACCACGCAGCCGTCATACCGCTCAGGAAGGAGACGCGTTCTGTCTCCTAGAGATGAACGTACTTTCATGCGAAAAGTGCAAATCAATCCCAAAACAACGGCAAAGGACCTTGTGAAGATGCTGGAGGAAACAGGTACAAAAGTATCTATATCGACAGTAAAACGAGTCCTATATCGACATAACCCGAAAGGCCGCTCAGCAAGGAAGAGGCCACTGCTCCAAAACCGGCATAAAAAAGCCAGACTACGGATTGCAACTGCACATGGGGACAAAGATCTGTAACGGGTGTCGTCGGAAGAATGAGACCAAGGCGCAGCGTTCTTTGAGTTCCACATAATTTATTAACGAAGTGAAACTTTAGAAAAGACAAAACAACAAAGAATACAACAACCGAACAGCTTCGTTGTGCAAACAACCTGCACACAAACAAAGAACAAGATCCCACACAGAAGGAGGGAAAAGGGCTGCCTAAGTATGATCCCCAATCAGAGACAACGATAGACAGCTGCCTCTGATTGGGAACCACACTCGGCCAGACACAAAGAAATAAAGAACATAGAATGCCCACCCAAATCACACCCTGACCAAACCAAAAGAGAGACATAAAAAGGCTCTCTAAGGTCAGGGCGTGACAAGATCGTACTTTTTGGAGAAATGTCCTCTGGTTTGATGAAACAAAAATATAACTGTTTGGCCATAATGACCATCGTTATGCTTGGAGGAAAAAGGGGGATGCTTGCAAGCCGAAGAACACCATCCCAACCGTGAAGCACGGGGGTGGCAGCATCATGTTGTGGGGGTGCTTTGCTGCAGGAGGGACTGGTGCACTTCACAAAATAGAGGGCATCATGAGGAAAGAAAATTATGTGGATATATTGAAGCAACATCTCAAGACATCAGTCAGGAAATTAAAGCTTGGTCGCAAATGGGTCTTCCAAATGGACAATGACCCCAAGCATACTTCCAAAGTTGTGGCAAAATGGCTTAAGGACAACAAAGGCAAGGTATTGGAGTAGCCATCACAAAGCCCTGACCTCAATCCTTTAGAAAATTTGTAGGCAGAACTGAAAAAGAGTGTGCAAGCAAGGAGGCC
Organism: Salvelinus alpinus; assembly: GCF_045679555.1. Lineage (NCBI taxonomy): Eukaryota > Metazoa > Chordata > Actinopteri > Salmoniformes > Salmonidae > Salvelinus > Salvelinus alpinus. Next base: position 9,987,740 of record NC_092115.1, on the reverse strand, counting down.
TACAAACCTGACTCAGTTACACCAGCTCTGTCAGGAGGAATGGGCCAAAATTCACCCAACTTATTGTGGGAAGCTTGTGGAAGGCTACCCGAAACGTTTGACCCAAGTTAAACAATTTAAAGGCAATGCTACCAAATACTAATTGAGTGTATGTAAACTTCTGACCCACTGGGAATGTGATAAAATAAATAAAAGCTGAAATAAATCATTCTCTCTTCTATTATTCTGACATTTCACATTCTGAAAATAAAGTGATGATCCTAACTGACATAAGACAGAGAATTTTTACTAGGATTACATGTCAGGAATTGTGAAAAGCTGAGTTTAAATGCATTTGGCTAACGTGTATGTAAACTTCCGACTTCAACTGTAAATGACAGTTATTTTAGATATATTTGACCTTTTAACCAGCGGAGATAAAATGTGAAACCGGTCATACAGCAGCCAGCTGAAGCATATCAACATATCTACTTTCCCACAGAAAAGTTTATGAAATGCTGTGCCATTCTGTAGAATTTAATTGTACGGCCTTTTAACTTGCAGGGACGGGCACTCTAGAATGTCTTAATCATATTCTTCCCCCGACTTTCTCTGTTTCCTAATTCTATCATGTTAAATATTAACCACATATCAGTAGCAAACATCAGTAGGCCTAATACTAACACCTATTCAACTGCCAATTTACTGTTAGTTCCCTTGAGTTGGTATAGCCTCCATTATCCATGTAATTACATCGCTTCAATTACCTTCATTTGCTTCCTCTGTAAACGCCGTTACGGCCATGTGGCTGTTGCTGAGGATAATTTGTAACAGTTGATAATATATATTTTTTAAACATGTCGACTAAATACATTGTTATGGAAGGGAACACAGACCAAGCAGTAACAGTTTGAACCCGACGCAAAATACTTGGCTGTGACATCACACAGTTCCATGGTTAGTGTAGGTAATAGACGAGGGTATAGCCTACTATTGTACACTATTCTCCCTATTATAATTATATGTACGCCAATCTTCCAAAATTATCATGGAATAAAAACCTTAATGTGTCAATTGTCAGAATGAATCAAACCACCGTTTTCTTTCTTTTGTGAGTAAAGCCTCTCCAAAACCGTTTTTTTAATGGATTCATAAATATTTTCCTAATCCTAAATAATCTACGAGATCAGAGAATTTTTTAATCTACCAATTTCTTCTGAAACTGAGACGAATATGCATATATTAAGATGGCTTTCCTACGCACGCCTTTCCTATGCACGCCTTTCCTACGTACGCCTTTCCCACACACTTCTCAGTATTTGGTATTCAGACTTACCTTATTCAGTCACGTAACACGCTCTGCAGGTGTGACTCTATAAATACATTTCATTCAACCGCTGAAAACCCTCCCACTTGCTGGCCAACAGATTGTGTTGTGGTGTTTTCATTCAATAGGGTTTTCAGTACATTTATCTTAAACTATCGCTTTAAATACGGTGTACCTTTAATTATAATTTTGTCGACAGACTCAATAGAATACTTGTAGAGAACGGGTTCAGAATATAGGGATCAATGAAAGAATGCCATCCTCATCCTCGTCTCCATTTCAGCACCAACTGGTAGATTTAAAAAAATGCTCTAATCTTGTAGATTATTTGGAGAAGGGCTGTTAATCACTGAAGCTGGAGACTCATATCTCCCTCACTTGCTTTAAGCACCAGCTGTCAGAGCAGCTCACAGATCACTGTACCTCACTGCACCTGTACAGATCACTGCACCTGTACAGATCACTGCACCTGTACATAGCCCATCTGTAAATAGCGCATCCAACTACCTCATCCCCATACTGTATTTATTTATTTATTTATCTTGCTCCTTTTCCCCCCCAGTATCTCTACTTGCACAATCATCTTCTGCACATCTATCACTCCAGTGTTTAATTGGTATACTGTAATTACTTCGTCACCATGGCCTATTTATTGCCTTACCTCCCCTATCTTACCTTATTTGCACACAATGTATATAGTCTTTTTCTACTGTATTATTGACTGTGTTTTGTTTATTCCATGTGTAACTCTGTGTTGTTGTATGTGTCGAACTGCTTTGCTTTATCTTGGCCAGGTCGCAGTTGTAAATGAGAACTTGTTCTCAACTAGCCTACCTGGTTAAATAAATAAAGGTGAAATTTAAAAAAATAAGAGAAAAAATGAGTTACGAAAGAGTTATAATATGACCCTCAGACTACACCATTTGATCCGTAATATTTACCCTGAGGATTTGAACCTTGTGGGGATCTTCAGGCACCGTTGACCTCAATGAGAAACAGAAGAAGGTAAGTCACGGCCCTTTACTGTCCGGTGGGGGGAAATGGGGCTGGTACAGCCTATATATCAGCATCATTTTCAAAACGGGGTTTAGTCTTTTGGAATATTCACTAACACTGGTATAGCGTAAGCACATTTTGAAAACAGCCATAAGGATAACACTACTATGTCATTGTACTAATACATCTATAAAGATATTCTAAATATGAGCTCTTGCATAGCACGACGTAAATGAATCTACATTTTGGAAAACAGTTAAGGCGCTAAAGCGTGGAAATCCTCTCCTTCCTTACCCAAGCAAGTTATACCTGTAAAAATGCAGTTAGGACCTGTTATAACACGTTCATGAGACGCTTATAGATGTGTAACTGCATTATTACAGTTTAATGAATTATATCCATAGCATATCTAATAGCGCATTTAAAAAATATATTAAAAGATTTTACCACGAAAAAACACATTGAGACCCAGGTCTCATTTGCAAATGTGTCCTGGGAACAATACAGAAAATACAATTATACACAATTTAAAACATGGATATGTGGATATGTAGTCAAAGTAAATCATTACCAAATTTGGAAAAATGCAATAATAGTGACCTAAAAATATATTTTTAAATGCATTGTTTATTTACAGTCATTACAGTCACAATTGTCATTGTGAACAGGGCAGTCACAATCATAGATATTTTATACAACTTTTTGTTTATGACACTTGTTCACTCTCACTGTGAAAGCTAAACATACTCATCACAAATAAGGGCCTTCCTACTTAGAAAGTGTCTCGAATAATTGATCAGCTCATTGATACGGTCCGACCAAAGAGATTGATGAAATAATATTAATATTAGTAAATATTACCAATTAACGTTATAATATAGTGATGGATAGAGGGCGCACTTGCCCACAATGGAGATAGCCCACAATGGTGATTCCTATGCTGTCACAGAATCCATCAATGTAAAGAAAATATGTGTTTCCTCTTTCCCATCTCTATACTTTCTAAACAAATGCAACCAAAAAAAGGCACTAAACAGCTTGGCTGAATTTACATAACCATAAAGACCAATGAAAATGCATTGTTCCAGTACAGGCCCAATGCTGTCATGGTCAGCTCTTTTCCCCGTCACTGGAATCGTCAAACACAAACCACCAAACAGACTTCGACTGTCCATCCTTTGTGGTCATCAGTTAAAACTGAGAAGGTCTTTAGACCAGCCAAAGAAGAGTCCTATCATGACCAATGCTTCTAGCAACGCAGACAAGAGCCAAGAGTTTCTCCAGCTCTCAGAAATGGACCTCTTCTCCCCATGTCACTGCCTCAGCCTCAGCCATGGTCAGATTACCAAAGAAGTCTAACTCTGATGCAAGAGTGGGCAACCGGGGGAGAAGTGGGGGGTGGGGGGCGACGACGACAGTACAACCTCTCTCACTGGGACTGTTCGCCATATTGGTTTGTCTTTCCGTTGCCAGACCTTGCATTGTGGAACAGAGCGTAGTTGCACAGCCCCTCAATTGTTATGAGGGACATCTGGTCGCACGCAAAAGGTTGTACTATGACTGTGCCTTCAAAGCGAGAGTGCCTGTGTGGTGTCCGTGTCGGACATGACCGATGAGCGCCCAGGTCCTCCCTGGATCTTGCTGACTATCCCCTGGGCCGGACAGCAGTGGTAGATGCGGATAAGCTTGAGGACGTCTCTGCGGAATCGTTCACCCACAAACACATACAGGAAGGGGTTGAGGCAGGCATGCATGTAGGCCAGGCTCTTCAGCACCTGGCCGGCTACGTCGAAACGCTTTTCCGCATCGCAGTCCATTTCGGTGCTGTTTACCGCCTTGGTGGCCTCCACCACCAGCACGCTGTTATATGGCAATTGGGAGAGGACAAACACAGCCACCACCACCATGATCACGCGCAGTGCCTTGTGCTTCTTGAAGTTGCGGGTTTTGAGCAGGGTGCGGATGATGCCGGCGTAGCAGAACACCATCACCAGGAGGGGCAGGCAGAAGCCCATGCAGATCTGAAGCCCCAGGACCAGGATCTTGGTGCGGTTGTCCTGGTTACTCCAGTAGACCATGGTGCAGGAGCCCCGGCCCTCCAGCTCCTTGACGTTGGCGAACATGAACTCGGGCAGGGCCAACACCACGGCCAGGAGCCAGACGCAGGCGCACACCAACTTGCTGCAGCTCAGCCGCTGTCTCTTGGAATTCTGGGCCATGGTGGTCTGGACGATGACCACGTAGCGATCGACACTGATGCAGGTGAGCAGCAGCATGCTGCTGAAGAAGTTGATCTTGTAGAGGGCATAGGTGACCTTGCAGAGGCCCAAGCCGAAGCTCCATCCCTGGTTGGCCTCCACGGCCCATAAGGGTAGAGTGCCCAAGAAGAAGAGGTCGGCCACAGCTAGGTTCAACAGGTAGACATCGGTCATGGTCTTGAGACGCTGGCGGAAGTGCAGGTAGATCCACACCACGGTCAGGTTACCCAGGCCTCCCAGGATGACGATGAACCAGTAGAGAGGTGGTTCATACTGGCCTCTGAAAGCCCTAACGGCAGATTTGTCGCACATAAAGTCATCCAGAACATCCTCAACCGTGGGGGTGAAGCTGGAGTCGTAGTCGAACACCTGTGTGTAAGAAAGGACAACATAGCTTGTTGGACATGTGGACCAATTGTGCCAGTAAATGATAGGAGCAGAATATACGTTTGCGGACAGAAATATTGGCACACTTTTCTTAAATAATTTCCTATTTATTGTAAAATAAAAAAATAAAATTATAATAACTTTGTCAGATTCTCAAATACATTTTATTTTTGCAAACTTGGCAATTTTAAATTAGGGCCGGATTACCGAACAGGCACGCAGGGGGGTTGGGGGTCCCCTGGAGGTAGGGGGGCCACCAAATAGCATATGATAACAAAAAATGTTTCATTGCAGGAAATTAGCTTTGAAAATGCTAAATGTTTTCTTAGCCTCATGACAAAATGTGTAGAATAGCATTATAAAACTCAAAATGTTTCTCTCTGCACTTTCTCTCTGAGCTAGTACTTGGTTACACAGCCTTTGGACAACACTGCAGACAAACGCTTCCGGTAGCCGTCAATGAGCATGCTGCACCTTTCTACTGAAAATGTGGCCCACTTTTCAGCAGCAAATTGCTCTAATTCATCAATATTTGAAGGGTGCCCTCCACCAACTGCTGTTTTCAGATCTCGTTTTGGATATAATTCAGATCTGGACTCTTCCCTGGCCACTCCAGAACAGTCCATCATCTTTTCTTAACCATTCCTAGGGGCTTTTTTATGTATGTTTGGTGTTGTTGTCCTGCTGGAAGACCCACAACCGTCAATGGAGACCCAGTTTTTGGTCACTGGGTTTAACATTAGACTACAAAACACCTTATAATCTGCTGATTTCATGATGCCTTGTGCACGTTCAAGGCCCCCAATACCAGAGTCAGCAAAGAAACCCCAAAGCATTATTAAATCTCCCCCATCTTTGATTGTATGGAGGATGTTCTTTTCATTGAATGCTTCATTTGGCCATAAATAAACAAAGCGCTCTAATTTTGTTTAATTGGTCCACACTTTTTTTTTGTGGGGTGTAGGCTTGTTTAAGTGGGTTTTTGAGGAGTTCAATCAGTTTCCTTCAGCATTGTGGTCTTCCTATGTTTAACCAACGACCAAATGAAGCGTTCAAAGAAAATAACACCTTCCTCTACAATCAGGTTTGATGCTGCTAATGGATTGATTTGCTGCCTCTTGTACTAGGGGCTTTGAATGTGTGCAAGACGACGTCATGAAATCAGCAGATTATTTTGGAGTGCAGTGTTCAACCCAGTGTCCAAAAAAAACTGTGTCTCTGTTGAAGGTTTTGGGTCTTCAATTGGACAACAACCCCAAAGCACCCTGGAAGGGTTCTAGAAGAAACACTGGAATGGTTCTAGAAGAAACACTGGAAGGGTTCTAGAAGAAACATTGGAATGTTCTGGAGTGGCCAGTGAAGAGTCCAGATCTGAATCACATCCATAATCTATGGCGAGAGATGAACACAGCAGTTGGTGAATGGGACCTCTTAAACATTGAAGATTTAGAGCAGTTTGCTGCTGAAGAGTGGGCCAAATGACCAAATAGAAAAGTTCAGCAAGCTCATTGATGGCTACAAGAAGCATTTGTTGGCAGTTATCTTGGCCAATGGCTACGCAACCAAGTACTAGCTCTGAAGTGCCAATAATTTTGTCCCATGCCATTTGTCTTTATTTTCTCAATTAAAATGGTAAACTTAACTTTACAATGTTTAACATCCAATAAGGTGGGGAGAGCAAAAGTTTTTTTCAATTTCAAGTACTTTTAGAAGAAATAGGGAATTATTTAAGAAAAGTGCAAAGGTGCCAATATACTGTACACATACTTATATAGACCAGGGGTCTCCAACATTTTATCTCATAAGAGCACGTAAAAAAATATATATACATGTAATTTAACTGTTATGAATTAAAATAATACAAATTTGATGTGATTTAATTTTTTGTTATTTCATACAAATATAACACACACACAATATTTTACACAAATGGTATAAAAAAGTACAAAAAATGTAATATATATAGTGTACAAGTTGTTTACCTCTGAATCCATTGGTGAAGTCACCATGTCACCTATAACTGGCATCTGAAAAGAGACGGGAGGGAAACAACAAAATGAGTCAGGAAAATAACACACAGTACAGTATAGGTCATGGTGTAATGTTGACTAAATATTCAAACTAAAATATTACAGCACGATGAAGTAGATACTTTGTAGTAATACATGCAAAAATTCTTACATTTCAAATCTGCTATCTTAAATGTTAATACATTTGAGAACACTACACGAGACCAGCTGTTCAGACAATTTTACTTACAGTTGTTCTCTGCTAGTGAGATGTCAAACAGATGTCAAAAATTCAAGATGCTTGTTGGTTGCTTCCTTATCACTGAGTTGCTTTAGAGAACTCTCTGGCAACTGTTTGCTCTCCAGAGGCTTATAAAGGTTTCAGTTAAACCACAATTGACGTCAGGTTGCAAAGCAGGGTGATATTCTATAGTGCTCATTTGCGGGTTTTGCCGCATCTCGCTAAAGCAAACCTGCAGCGTGCATACAACCTCATGCAACTTCTCAGGGATTTTAGTCATATACGAAGATGTATATGTAGCTACCTGTATACAATGGATGAGTCATAGGAAATCCCTTTTATTCCCCACAGAAGACTCCCTTCATCTGATATCTATGCCAAAAGAACACTTTCTTAGGACACCTTTGTTCATATACTGATTTACAGTTAATTTCAGAGATCCCCAAAATCTCCAGAATGACAGCCATGTGCTTTGGATTTCTTCACTGTAGTATAAACATAAGAAGGTGCATTATGCTTTTTTGCAAAGGACGCACACACACGCACACAGAGACACACACACACGCATGCACACGCACACAGACACACACACACACACGCACGCACACAGACACACACACACGCATGCACACAGACACACACACACGCGCACACACGCATGCACATGCACACAGACACACACACACACACGCGCGGACACACACACACACACACACACAATCTCGTCCCTCCTGTTATAGGAATGAAGGCCTATACTGTGCTAAATTACTTAGGTTTGTTACTTCAGGCACCATGGTTACAATGGTTACCATTTCATTATATTACTGTAGTTGATTGAGTAGAACCCACACACCTTGGCCAGAGAGTCCACTCACCTGGGTTCCCAGGTCTAAATCATTCCCTGACTAGAGGGGAAGGATGCAAACCAGCATTGCATAAAGAGCTGTCGAAGCCTATACAGTAGGTGTTTTCAAAAGACACTGTAACATAAGGCTACAACATGGGTGGTGGTAGAATCCTATTGTGCTATCTCCTGGATCCTTATTATATGTTATTATATATGATATGGTGATTTAGTAGATACCTGTCTCTACTTGTCAAGGCGCCAGGGGTCGACACTGGAGCAGATTAGTAAGGTGATACACTCCAACCAGATGCCGTCAAGTTAAGAATTGCTCGAGGTGTTTACCGTACTTTTGTTTTCTTACCGTTCAAGAGTGCCACAGTGTCAGGCCTGCTGTCATGTGCCGAACGAGTCGTTAAACAACCTAGACGAACTGAAGACATGACAACGCACTGAGGGTATATTTAGTTGTAGGCACGGTTCCAAAACCGGTGTATGTGTTTGCATTACAACACTTTGAAAATATTTTGAATTTCGTAATGTACATGGGGCCTATGAACATTAATTATGTAACCACTCCCTCTTCAAATCAGGGTTGATTGGAAAAAGCTGTTCAGAAGAAGACATTGTATTATCATATATTTGTACTCCCTGACGAAGGCCATGCGGCCGAAACACGTCAGTTTCCGTTGAACATGTCATATAAATAAAGGCATTTTTTTATTAATTATATGAAGAGTGCCTTGGTTCTCCTTTCTTTGTGAAGTAATTTCAAAATGCCTAGTCTAGTAATATCATCCCGTCTCGGCTCACGTCTCTAATCGGTTCTGCCTGGATAACCCCTGGATGCTACCAGCTGTACGTTATATGGTGATTCGACACTGTCATGCTTGCCTTGACTCGCCTTTTAGGCCTCCGTCGTAAGATCTAGTGATATATCACCTGTCTCTCATATCAATCTGCACATCCTTTAGGGCCAAAACATACTGAAAAACACGGGCAGGAAAAGCAGTGTAACTTAATGGACACTAGACAGAAGTGTGTGTGTGTGTTCAGTGTGTGTGTGTGTGTGTCACAGTGTGTGTGTGTGTGTCTCAGTGTGTGTGTCTCAGTGTGTGTGTCTCAGTGTGCCACAGTGTGTGTGTCTCAGTGTGTGTGTGTGTGTGTCTCAGTGTGTGTGTGTGTGTCACAGTGTGTGTGTCTCAGTGTGTGTGTCTCAGTGTGTGTGTGTGTGTGTCTCAGTGTGTGTGTGTGTGTGTGTGTGTGTGTGTGTGTGTGTGTGTGTGTGTGAAGTGTGTGTGTGTGTGTGTGTGTGTGTGTGTGTGTGTGTGTGTGTGTGTGTGTGTGTGTGTGTGTGTGTGTGTGTGTGTGTGTGTGTGTCTCAGTGTGTGTGTGTGTGTGTCTCAGTGTGTGTGTGTGTGTCTCTGTGTGTGTGTGTGTGTGTGTGTGTGTGTGTGTGTGTGTGTGTGTGTGTGTGTGTGTGTGTGTGTGTGTGTGTGTGTGTGTGTGTGTCTCAGTGTGTGTCTCAGTGTGTGTGTCTCAGTGTGTGTGTGTGTATACGCTACACTGTAATAAGATATCTTTCTAAACTTTACTTGAACTCTTCATCATAAGGGACTGCTTATAATGACAATAAAGCCCATAACCACTGTAAAGACACGAAACAGTGTTTAGACTAGCAAACTTGCTAACCAATAGCTACCTTCAATTTTCAATAGCTTACCTTCAATCTTCAATTCAAGCCTACTAAAAAGTGTGTACTCTCAGGCCTGGAGGGAAGCAAAAGTTATTCCCCTATTGTACCTAAGAATAGTAAAGTCCCCTTAACTGGCTCAAATAGCCAACCAATCAGCCTGTTACCAACCCTTAGTAAACTTTTGTAAAAAATGGTGTTTGACCAGATACAATACTATTTTTCAGTAAACAAATTGACAACAGACTTTCAGCACACTTATAGGGAAGGACATTCAACAAGCACAGCACTTACACAAATGACCAATGATTGGCTGAGAGAAATTGATGATAAAAAGATAGTGGGGCTGTTTTGTTAGACTTCAGTGCAGCTTTTGACATTATCGATCATAGTCTGTTGCTAGAAAAACGTGTGTTATGGCTTTACACCCCCTGCTATAATGTGGATAAAGAGTTGCCTGTCTAACAGAACACAGAGGGTGTTCTTTAATGGAAGCCTCTCCAACATAATCCAGGTAGAATCAGGAATTCCCCAGGGCAGTTGTCTAGGCCCCTTACCTTTTTCAATCTCCATGTATACAGATGACTCAACACTATACACGTCAGCTACCACAGCGACTGAAATGACAGCAACACTTAACAAAAAGCTGCAGTTAATTTCAGAATGGGTGTCAAGGAATAAGTTAGTCCTAAATATTTCCAAAACTAAAAGCATTGCATTTGGGACAAATCATTCACTAAACCCTAAACCTCAACTGTGAAGCAACACAAACACAAACACACGATAACATATGCACTACACATGTACACATGTATTTTGTGTTATAGATAAGTAGTAGTAGAATAGAGGCCCGAGGGCACCCACTTAATATGTTGTGAAATCTGTTCTGAATGTATCGTAATGTTTTTAAAAATGTATAACTGCCTTAATTTTGCTGGAACCCAGGAAGAGTAGCTGCTGCCCTGGCAGTAGCTAATGGGGATCCATAATATATACAAATACAAATACCTAGATAAAAGTTTGTGTCCTGAGAGTGTAAATGAGCAACCAACTTGACTGTTTGTAACATCTGTTATGCCATCATTATGATAGTGTTATGTAGACCGTATGACAAAGGGTTCAAATAAAGTGATATTAAACAGATCAATGGGGGTAAAGTTAAATTCGAAACATGATTGTTAATGCCATTAGATTTGTAACCTATTCTTACATCACTTGTGTTTGGTACAGCTGATGTGGTAATACTGAGATGTGATGAGAAAAGTGTCTGTTGTCTATGATTTGGGGTTGCTCTAAAGTTCAACACGGTGAAGCCATTGTAACAGAATAACCAGACTTCACACGATGGTGGGTTTCTAAAAAGTTGTAACAGTGGTAGCAGCAGAGGGCAGATTTTATACAAATTAAAACGACTGAGAACATAACAAATATATACATTCAAAACTGTGTGATGTTTACAGTCTTAGTAATTCCCCGAAATACAGTATATATATATATATACAATATATATATTCAACAATATAGTGCATTCGGAAAGTATTCAAACCCCTTCCCTTTTTTCCACATTTTATTACGTCACGACCTTATTCTAAAATGGATGAAATAATGTTTTTCCTCATCAATCTACACACAATAACCACATAATGACAAAACAAAATAAATAAATAAATTAAAAAAACAGATACCTTATTTACATAAGTTGCATACGCTTGAAATTGAGCTCAGGCTCATCATGTTTCCATTGATCATCCTTGAGATGTGTCTACAACTTGATTGGAGTCCACCTATTGTAAATTAAATTGATTGGACATGATTTGGAAAGGCACACACACCTGTCTATATAAGGTCCCACAGTTGACAGTGCATGTCAGAGCAAAAACTAAGCCATGAGGTTGAAGGAATTGTCCGTAGAGCTCCGAGACAAAACTGTGTCGAGGCACAAATCTGGGGAAGGCTACCAAAACATTTATGCAGCATTGAAGGCCCTCAAGAACACAATGGCCTCCGTCATTCTTAAATGGAATAAGTTTGGAACCACCAAGACTCTTCCTAGAGCTGGCCGCCCGGCCAAACTGAGCAATCGGGAGAGAAGGATCTTGGTCAGGGAGGTGACCAAGAACCCGATGGTCACTCTGACAGAGCTCTAGAGTTCCCCTGTGGAGATGGGAGAACCTTCCAGAAGGACAACCATCTCTGCAGCACTCCACCAATCAGGCCTTTATGGTAGGGTGGCCAGACGGAAGCGACTCTTCAGTAAAAGGCACATGACAACCCACTTGGAGTTTGCCAAAAGGCACCTAAAGGACTCTCAGACCATGAGAAACAAGACTCTCTTGTCTGATGAAACCAAAATTGAACTCTTTGGCTTGAATGCCAAGCGTCACGTCTGGAGGAAACCTGGCCAATACCATTCCTACGGTGAAGCATGGTGGTGGCAGCATCATGCTGTGGGGATGTTTTTCAGCAGCAGGGACTGAGAGACTCGTCAGGATCTAGGGAAAGATGAACAGAGCAAAGTACAGAGAGATCCTTGATGAAAACCTTCTTCAGAGCACTCAGGACCTCAGACTGGGGTGAAGGTTCACCTTCCAACAGGACAACGACCCTAAGCCCACAGTCAAGACGACGCAGGAGTGGCTTCGGGAAGTCTCTGAATGTCATTGAGTGGCTCAGCCGGAGGTCGTACCAAATCAAACATCTCTGGAGAGACCTGAAAATAGCTATGCAGCGACGCTCCCCATCCAACCTGACAGAGCTTGAGAGGATCTGCAGAGAAGAATGGGAGAAACTCACCAAATACAGGTGTGCCAAGCTCGTAGCATCAGACCCAAGAAGACTTAAGGCTTTAATCGCTGCCAAAGGTGCTTCAACAAAGTACTGAGTAAAAGGTCTGAATACTTATGTAAATGTGATATTTCCATTTATTTATTTATACATTTGCAAACATTTCTAAAATCCTGTTTTTGCTTTGTCATTATGGGGTATTGTGTGTAGATTGATGAAGGGAAAGAGACCTTTTTAGAATAAGGCTGTAATGTAACAAAACGTGGGAAAAGTCCAGGGGTCTGAGTACTTTCTGACCGGTCTACATATGTTTGTTTTGCTGTGTGCTTCTCTGCTACATGCACATCTGACTCTAAGATTACATCATCCTGTGGTCAACTTGAAATAGCTTCCAGGAAAGAAAGGTCACGTTTGTCCCTCCACACCGTCTTTGAACACAATCAACAACAACAACAACGCTCAAAACGTCTGCAACTCTATTGGGAGCTGATGGTATACTTAAGCAATATGGCCCAAGGGGTTGTGGTATATGGCCAATATACCACGGCTAAGGGCCTTTCTTAAGCACGACGCAACGCGGAGTGCCTGGATACAGCCCTTAGCCGTGGTATATTGGCCGTAGCCCCCCGAAGTGCCTTATTGCTATTCTAAACTGGTTACCAACGTAATAACAGCATTAAAAGGAAATGTTTTCTCATACCCGTGGTATACGGTCTGATATGCCACGGCTGTCAGCCAATCAGCATTCAGGGCTCGAACCCCGCAGTTTATAATAGAGGTTATAGCTGCATTGGGTCCATCGCTGTCGAGTATGGGAGTAGCGACTTCCATCATAGGAAGTATAATGTCATTGAAAGTTTGTATGTCCTAATATTGCCCTAGCAATGTCAACAAACATGTCATTGTGACCTGACATTTCCATTGGTGAACAATGCCATCGATTTGGCATCTGTTTACATTCCGAGGAGAATGGTGCACATCAGAGGAAGAGGAAGTGGGTCAGTGTGGGCAAATCTTAGTTTTCTGTTTATGTTCACAGAGGACATGACACACACATGACGCACTCGTGCACACGTCTGGTGTGGGTAAAGATAGCAGTACCAATCACAGAGCCCTCAGCCTCTGCTCAAAAGGTTGAGCAACTCCTTGAGAGCACCGAAATGGGCAGCTATTCAACCGAATAAAGTTTATTGAACTTTTTACAATATTTTGTAGAAAGAAAAAAAAAGAAGCTGCAATCCTGTGGAAATGATACTGATGACAGTATAACTTATTTTCTAATGCTTGCACAAGTTTGGTAAAAAGGGGATGCCATAACGGTTCATTCAAGATATTCACAGACAACAAAAAAACTGTGGCTACAGAATACCATTGTTAATGATTTATATTGAAGTAGGTTATTTATCTAAACCTACTTAGGTCTAATTTTACATTTTATTTTTCATATCAACGGCATGCAATGTAGCCAATACCCACTTTTGTAAACTATTGTCACAAAATGTTATTTCGATCTCACCTTTTTTTCTTTTTTTTTCTCTCTTCTTCTTCCAAACGTGTAACCTTGGTAACCACATGTCGTCACAAACAGAAAGTGAAGAACAAGCGGGGGGGAAACTGTGGCCAAAGCTAGTAGCCAAAAATACGACGTGGTTAGAAACCTAGCAGCAAGGCAAGGAGGTCCTAGACACATCTTTTTGAATTATATTGGCAGCTCTAAGAGTACTGAGAAAATACAGCACCTACAGAAGCTTCCCAAGTATAACGAGCCAAAGCATAATTTGTTTTATTACACCTTTTTCAATAGTTAGTTCATCTTTCCTAATGCTTTCTTGCAGTACTTTTAAAACATATTTTGAAGTTTGTAATTTTGGTAACACTTTGCAGTATTACTATAACGTTATACAAAAATGGGCAAATATATAAAAAAAAATATTATCTCCGGGCATAACACATTTGTAATCTCTACTCACACCAGACGTGTGTGTAGATGTCGTCTGTGAAACATAAACAGAAAACTACCTGCTCATATGAGTAATTACAAAACGTATTACATTGTACTTACGGTACATCATTAATTACACCGTAATAATAAAACGAATTGTGTAAATTTGTAATTGTTCCATTGTCATGTACAATGAACACTATAATGACCTACAATAAGCTAATACTATATAATATATATATATAATAATAATCTTAGATAATTGTTTGCTAAAACATGCAGTATAGCTGCAGGTTCTTAACTAATATTAAATAAATGAATAGATTTTAACCAGTGAATTTGTTTTTTTAACAAACTTTAAATGAACAAACACCCTACGCACAACAGGGTTGTCGTGACAACAGTCCGTCCTGTATAATAACTGTGTATGACTTCCTGTGTAGCGTGACAAACTTTCACAGCAGTTGCGTGTGGGGGTTGGCTGTCCTGTTTTGAACATCGTATGGTGTACTTTATCTGGGGCCTTTGCATGCCAAGCACAGACCACAAAAATAACGATATTTGAGGAACAGGATAGAGATGACAGAGAGAAGTGTACACACACACACAGACATTCTCACATGCACCCTCCAACTATCCTGTTTCTACTCACAAAAACAAATAGTTATGCAACTAACGTAATTATGCCATTTCTAATCAAAACACAGTAAATTAATGAGTGCACAGACACTCAGTCACACATCCACATGTAAAATTATATGAGTTTGAAAAACATATATAGAAAATTATAGTAACATCTCCAAGACCTTATAATGTAACAGAGCCAACATAAATGAGCAGGGGGGGTCAGATGTAAAGATGCAACGTTTATTGTGTCGTCTATAAATCAGGGAAAGTGGGGGGGGGGGGGGGGATAGATTGACAGAGAAGCTAGAGAAGCTAGAGAGGGTTAGGTTAAAAAGAGTTGCTTTAGCATCTGAGCGTCCAACGTTCCAAAGGTACCCTGGTGGAATCAGGTGGATTCAGATTCGTCTGCGGATGCGGTGTCAGAGATCAGAGAGGTCTCTGTGTGTTCTAAGGGGAGCAAAGTGAGTGAAGTACAACAAAAAAATCAATATTACAAATGTTAGGGTAATACTGGAATTAGATTTGGCATCAGAATTACCCTCAATATTAGGAAAGGTGTGCCATGGTTTTTGTATACCCGGTGTGTATTGACTAATGGCTTTACGTGATGACGTATTGACTTGTAGAAGGCATGTAACGTTACACAGAGTGTACAAAACATTAAGAACACCTTCCTAATATATTCAGAACAGCCTCAATTCGTCAGGGTATGAACTCTACAAGGTGTCTGAAGCGTATCACAGGGATGCTGGCCCATATTGACTCCAAAGCTTCCCACAGTTGTGTCAAGTTGGCTGGATGTCCTTTGGGTGGTGGACCATTCTTGATACACACTGGAAACTATTACCATACCCTGTTCCAAAGGCACTTAAATATTTTGTCTGCCCTTTCACCCTCTGAATGGCACACATGCACAATCCATGTCTCAATTGTCTCAAGGGTTAAAAATCCTTCTCTAAGCTGTCTCCTCCCCTTCGTCTACACTGATATGAAGTGGATTTAACAGGTGACATCAATAATGGATCATAGCTTTCACCTGGATTCCCCACATGTTATAACACATGTTATACATGTTACTGACCTGTTATGATCTCTTTAACTTGAATTCCCCCTCCTCCACCTCCAGCTAGAAAGACAGATATGAAAGGAAAATCAGATGAGGGGATAGAGAAAGAGCACAGAAGAGATAGCGAGGGAGATACCTTGTTAAGCCATATTCACACATTTGTACTCATGAGCTGTTGTGACCAAAAAAAAAAAAAAAGCTGTTCAGCAACTTCCCCATCTTGCTAAAGGTGTTACAGACTTCAGCGGAGAAAATAATATGACCAGAAGGGTAGTTTCCCATTCTCCTACCCTGAGGCTCCCTCTATGTGTGTGAACTTGCCTTTGTATCTAGCCTGGGTAGGGGAGGTAAAGGGGAGCCCTGAGGAGTGCTGGAGCGGGGAGCGTCCCAGCCTGCAGGATGGAAATGTGGAGGTGAATGAGGGCTCTGTCTACCCTGTACACTCTCCCTCCACACTCCCCAGTACTCCTGCCCCCTACACCTGCCCACCACACTCCCCAGTACTCCTGCCCCCTACACCTGCCCACCACACTCCCCAGTACTCCTGCCCCTACACTCTCCCTCCACACTCCCCAATAATACTGCCCTCTACACTCTCCCTCCACACTCCCCAGTACTCCTGCCCCCTACACTACACCTGCCCTCCACACTCCCCAATACTACTGCCCCCTCCACTACACCTGCCCGCCACACTCCCCAATACTACTGCCCCCTCCACTACACCTGCCCTCCACACTCCCCAGTACTCCTGCCCCCTCCACTACACCTGCCCGCCACACTCCTCAATACTACTGCCCCCTCCACTACACCTGCCCTCCACACTCCCCAGTACTCCTGCCCCCTACACTCTCCCTCCACACTCCCCAGTACTACTGCCCTCTACACTCTCCCTCCACACTCCCCAGTACTACTGCCCTCTACAATACACCTGCCGTCCACACTCCCCAGTACTCCTGCCCCCTACACTACCCCTACACTCTCCCTCCACACTCCCCAGTACTCCTGCCCCCTACACTCTCCCTCCACACTCCCCAGTACTCCTGCCCCCTACACTCTCCCTCCACACTCCCCAATACTACTGCCCTCTACACTCCCCAGTATTCCTGCCCCCTCCACTACACCTGCCCTCCACACTCCCCAGTATTCCTGCCCCCTCCACTACACCTGCCCTCCACACTCCCCAGTATTCCTGCCCCCTCCACTACACCTGCCCTCCACACTCCCCAGTACTCCTGCCCCCTACACTCTCCCTCCACACTCCCCAGTATTCCTGCCCCCTACACTACACTCTCCCTCCACACTCCCCAGTATTCCTGCCCCCTACACTACATTCTCCCTCCACACTCCCCAGTACTCTTGCCCCCTACACCACACTCTCCCTCCACACTCCCCAGTATTCCTGCCCCCTACACTACACTCTCCCTCCACACTCCCCAGTATTCCTGCCCCCTACACTACACTCTCCCTCCACACTCCCCAGTATTCCTGCCCCCTACACTACACTCTCCCTCCACACTCCCCAGTATTCCTGCCCCCTACACTACACTCTCCCTCCACACTCCCCAGTATTCCTTCCCCCTACACTACACTCTCCCTCCACACTCCCCAGTACTCCTGCCCCCTACACTACACTCTCCCTCCACACTCCCCAGTATTCCTGCCCCCTACACTACCTCTACACTCCCCAGTACTCCTGCCCCCTACACTACACTCTCCCTCCACACTCCCCAGTATTCCTGCCCCCTCCACTACACCTGCCCTCCACACTCCCCAGTACACCTGCCCCCTACACTACACTCTCCCTCCACACTCCCCAGTATTCCTGCCCCCTACACTACACTCTCCCTCCACACTCCCCAGTATTCCTGCCCCCTCCACTACACCTGCCCTCCACACTCCCCAGTATTCCTGCCCCCTCCACTACACCTGCCCTCTACACTCCCCAGTATTCCTGCCCCCTCCACTACACCTGCCGTCCACACTCCCCAATACACCTGCCCCCTACACTACCCCTACACTCTCCCTCCACACTCCCCAGTACTCCTGCCTCCTACATTACACCTGCCCTCCACACTCCCCAGTAGTCCTGCCCCCTACACTACCCCTACACTCTCCCTCCACACTCCCCAGTACTCCTGCCCCCTACACTCTCCCTCCACACTCCCCAGTACTCCTGCCCCCTACACTCTCCCTCCACACTCCCCAGTACTCCTGCCCCCTACACTACACCTGCCCTCCACACTCCCCAGACCTCCTGCCCCTTCCATGCCAGCTCCAGTGGTCCTACAGATAAATCATCCATCAGGAGGTCTGACTGGGACATCTCCACAATGGATTAGTTAAGATTTCTCGATAAATCGATTAGTCAAATGAAAAAATAGATATAGGATTTTTATTTTTTTACTGTTGTGAGGTCATCCATTTGGGTACTTTTTTAGGGGGGGGGGGGTTAAAAAGTCGCCACTCACTGACAGCCTATGGGTGCTCGCACCGCCATTTTGGGTTGTATTTTCCCACGTGGTATTTTTGGCCACTCTATTCACCTCCACTATACTCCCTTGTTTCAAATGTTTCTCACCCGAGAAACTGTAGGAAGATGCTGTAAATCCGGATGTCTCAGGTAATCTGGAGGAAAAAGAGTGAAAATATGACCGTTAACACCCTCCTCATTTTTAGATGACATTATATTAGGTTAAATTGGACTAAAAAAACAGTACACGTGCCTTCATCTACACCAGTTTATTCAAACTGAACGCAGAGACATAAAAATGGTATCCACAACTTTTATAACTTGTATAGCTGCTTTCATTGCCTTATTGCCTTGCTGGACCCCAAGAAGAGTAGCTGCTGCCTTGGCAGCCTTATTCTAATTATTTATCCATAATAAATACAAATACAAATCTGATTCTGTGGAAGTAGAATAACACATTCTTTGCCAGAATCTCACAGTATCCTTTTAATACTGTATGTACTGATTGTACTGACTTGAAGTGGTCTCCTTCCAGCAGGGTTCTGTAAGTGGAGATCTCCACGTCTAGAGCCAGCTTGACGTCCAGAAGCTCCTGGTAGGCCATGATCTGCTTGTGGAGGTCATTTTTGGCCACCTCGATGGCCAACGTCAAGCTGGCGGTCTGACCCTGGTACCCGGCCACGCCCATGCTTGACTGGGCATGGGCTTCTGCCAAGCTCTGCTCCAGGGACATGTTCTGGAGAGAGGGGTGGAGAGAGAGCAGAGGAATGGAGGAGTGTGAGGGCGGACATGTTCTGGAGAGAGGGGTGGAGAGAGAGCAGAGGAATGGAGGAGTGTGAGGGCGGGGATTACGGACAGAGTAAGGTAGGAGGGTAAAAGAGTGAAGGAGATTATGTGCGAAAAGATGAAGTGAGACAGGGAAGAGGAGAAGAGAGGGTGTGGGAATGGGAGATGAATGGGAAGTGAAGTGAGGGTGTGGGAATGGGAGAGGAATGGAAAGAGGAGAAAGAGAGGGTGTGGGAATGGGAAGAGGAGAAGAGAGGGTGTGGGAATGGGAGAGGAATGGGAAGAGGAGAAGAGAGGGTGTGGGAATGGGAGCGGAATGGGAAGAGGAGAAAGAGAGGGTGTGGGAATGGGAGATGAATGGGAAGAGGAGAAGAGAGGGTGTGGGAATGGGAATGGGAGAGGAATGGAAAGAGGAGAAAGAGAGGGTGTGGGAATGGGAGAGGAATGGGAAGAGGAGAAGAGAGGGTGTGGGAATGGGAGAGGAATGGGAAGAGGAGAAGAGATGGTGTGGGAATGGGAGAGGAATGGAAAGAGGAGAAAGAGAGGGTGTGGGAATGGGAGAGTAATGGAAAGAGGAGAAGAGAGGGTGTGGGAATGGGAGAGGAATGGAAAGAGGAGAAGAGAGGGTGTGGGAATGGGAGAGGAATGGAAAGAGGAGAAGAGAGGGTGTGGGAATGGGAGAGGAATGGAAAGAGGAGAAAGAGAGAGAGGGAGACGAAAGAAAGACAGGGATTACATGGAAAGTAGAGAGTTGAGTGAGCTGGGGAATAATTAGAGAGATGATGAATTCTACACCAGTATTTATCTATAGTACCTATTGTATTTGCATGTTGTAATGTCTTGGATGAGCAAAGATCTTTAGACAGTGAAAATCATCTCTTGTTTAAGAAAGGAACAGCATTTTCTTTCAACAGAAAAAAAAAAACTGCAAATGAATTCCTCTCTGAGGAAGTCTGTCTGGCACATTCAGAGCTGGTGTCATCTGTGGGACTTTCCTGTCACTCAGAGAACCAGATACTGATTCAACCACTTCCTGTGTCTTCTGCATACTACTTCCTGACGTGATTTATCATAAAGTCTGACGGTGATCTGCTGGGAAGCAGTGTACTGAAACAGCAGTTAAACAGTCGGTGTAGCTGGCGAACCGTGTGAAAAATGTTTTTTTGCTTTGTTGGCTGAGGTACGTTTTGCACAAGGTCTTACTCAGATGTTTTACTGCAGGTGGTTTCTCTTCTGAAATTGGACTTGTGATAGCACTCTGGTGGAGATTCTCCATGTGGTCACAGTGAGGCATTTTATTTGCATGTATTTAACTAGGGAATTCAGTTGAGAACAAATTCTTATTTACAATGACAGCCTACCCCTTGCCAAACCCAGACGACACTGGGCCAATTGTGCGCTGCCCTATGGGACTCCCAAATCACAACCGGTTGTGATACAGCCTGAAATCGAACCGGGGTCTGTAGTGACACCTCTAGCAGTGAAATGCAGTGCCTTAGACCGCTGCGCCACTCGGGAGATAAGACCAAGACTTTGAGATCAAGATGTTAGGTGTCCCCTCCCACCCCCAAAACTTTACTGTAAAGAGGGTTGTTTTTTTGTGTGTGTGTGAGGTGAAGTAGTAAGATGGAGGGTCCCACTCACTGCAGTGACCAGGCCTTGGAGCTCTAGACCGAAAGCCTGCAGCTCCTTCCGGGCCCCTGAGATTTCCATCTTGGCCTCTGAGACAGCCTCCGAACTCTTGGCAGTAGCGGTCTGTATCTCTTCCATCTGCAAGAGGAGAGAGACGCTCCCTGTTAAAACACTATTTACGTTCTTTGGGATTAGCTCATTTAAACGAAAGTATAAAAAAGTATGCTTTGTTATGACAGACAGACAGACAGACAGACAGACAGACAGACAGACAGACAGACAGGCCAGGGTAGGGTAGGGTAGGCCAGGGTAGGCCAGGCCAGGGTAGACAGACAGACAGGCAAGGCCAGGGTAGACAGACAGACAGACAGACAGACAGACAGACAGACAGACAGACAGACAGACAGACAGACAGACAGACAGACAGACAGACAGACAGACAGACAGACAGACAGGGTAGACAGACAGACAGAGACAGACCGACAGACAGAGACAGACAGACAGGCAAGGCCAGGGTAGGCAGTTAGACAGAGACAGACAGACAGACAGACAGACAGACAGACAGACAGACAGACAGACAGACAGACAGGCCAGGCTAGACAGACAGACAGGCAAGGCCAGGATAGACAGACAGACAGGCAAGGCCAGGGTAGGCAGACAGACAGGCAAGGCCAGGGTAGGCAGACAGACAGACAGGCCAGGCTAAACAGACAGACAGGTAAGGCCAGGGTAATCAAATCAAATCAAATCAAATCAAATTTTATTAGTCACATACACATGGTTAGCAGATGTTAATGGCAGTTAGACAGAGACAGACAGACAGACAGACAGACAGGCCAGGCTAGACAGACAGACAGGCAAGGCCAGGGTAGACAGACAGACAGGCAAGGCCAGGGTAGGCAGACAGACAGACAGGCCAGGCTAGACAGACAGACAGGCAAGGCCAGGGTAGGCAGTTAGATAGGTGCAGTAAATTGTTGAAGAACCTTCAGTTTGTAGTAGGCGTCCGCCTCATCTCTGTGTTGCTGCACAGACTTCTCGTACTCCACCCTGATCTTGTTGAGAGCGGTGGAGATGTCGAAGGACTTGACCGTGTCAACCTCGATCATGGACACAGACGTGTCCATAGACTTGGTTCCCAGTTTGAACTGCAGAGTGGACAATTCCTGTGTGGATAGAAGGTGGACAGTGATGTACAGAGTCAGCTAGACAGAGTCAGCTAGACAGAGTCAGCTAAACAGAGTCAGGTAGACAGAGAGTCGGGTAGACAGAGAGTCAGGTGTGATGAACACAGACACTTCGACAACCAGATATCAAAATAATGACATCGTTCATTTACTATACTCATACTTAATTTACTATACTAATTTACTATACTCATAAACATAAACACTTAATTCTCTGTACCTCTTCCTGTGTCTTGGTGACAAATTCCAGTTCGTCCTTCAAGCTGGAGTACTTGGCATCCAAATCAATGCGTAATTCAGATGCCATATCTATGTCCTGGAAAGAGAGAGCGATAGTGGTACATCTACACGCTGAACAAATTCGGAGGGAGAGTAGGGGATTTTGTCATGGGGGAGGAGGATTATGTCCGCAAAATGTACACCGTATCCCAGTAAAAAATGCCTCTTTGTTTCTCTCTTTACCTTCTTCATAGCTGAAATGTCAGAGTCCAGCTGAAACTTCACCCCTTGCTCAAAGTCAAACCTGCAACACCATGCAGCAAAACCCTTTTTAATGCACCATTCAGCTGTACAAGGAAGTTCCATCAAACCGTCAAGCTTGTCTATAGATGGGGCCACATGAATATGGGACGAGGATAAAAGTACTATGCAAAATAAAAGCTATCCGGTCAAGAGGCATAATTTCAACAAATTGAGGAATCTTAAAGGATCACCGTTTAGAGTTTCCATATAGTTTTATCAACCGAATAAAGTATTAACTGTTTATTGAATGTTCAATTACTTACAGTATTTGGCTAAATAAAGGTGAACTAAGTTACGATATTTATAGTTGTATTGTGCTTGTACTCTAACAAAGATATTAAGATATTAAAATAAAATATGTGAAACGGAGACTCACTTGGCCTTGAGTTCGTGGGCAGTGCCGCGAACGTTGTCCAGCTCGATCTCCAGTTTGATGGTGTCCAGGGTGAGCGTCTCCAGGGCAACGCGGTACTCGCCGAGCTGAGCCTCGTACTCCGCTGTGGTGGTGCTGGAGGACTCTGGAGACCCCATGTCCGCACCCCCCGACAACTGGGACAGTCTGGCCTCCAGGATGGCATTCTCCTGCTGGAGGACTCTCACTTTGCCCATGTACGAGGAGAAACGTTCGTTGAGGCCGGACAGCATGTTCTTCTCTGCCTGCCGGGACCGCATAGGAGCCAATGCTGGGCCCAGAGAGGTACCCAATGCCATGGCCGACCCGCCACCGATCCCCCCTGCTGCCATGGTGCGTCCCATAGCGAAGGCAGGACTGGCCATCAGATCTCCACCCCCACCACCACCATAACCTCCACCATAACCTCCACCATAACCTCCACCATAACCTCCACCTCCACCATAACCTCCACCATATCCTCCACCATAACCTCCACCACCACCTCCACCTAAGCCACCACCGAAACCCAGCCCACCCCCTGCTCCCCCACCCAACCCCAGCCCAGACCCCATAGCCAGTCCTCCTCCCAAGCCCAGCCCCATGCCCAAGCCTCCTCCGCCACCTCCCCCAAAGCCACTGCCACCTCCCCCAAAGCCACTGCCACCTCCC
The DNA here is from genome assembly GCF_045679555.1 of Salvelinus alpinus. NCBI lineage: Eukaryota > Metazoa > Chordata > Actinopteri > Salmoniformes > Salmonidae > Salvelinus > Salvelinus alpinus. Next base: position 9,963,927 of record NC_092115.1, on the reverse strand, counting down.
CCAAAGCCACTGCCACCTCCCCCAAAGCCATCTCCAGCTCCCCCAAAGCCAAAGCCCAACCTGGCTCCACCGCCTCCTATTCCCCCAGACAGGCCATGGCCACCACCGGCCGACATCCTGGAGGACCAAGTCACGGACATGATGTGCAGCTGAGGATCACAGCATATGCAGCAGATGTAAGAGAATGGGAGATAGAGCTGTCTATGAGAGTAGATTCCCCAAAGAAAGCAGATCTGGATTTATATACTGTGGAGCCAGGGAGTGGGAGGGAGGAGGGGGGGGGTTGAGGGAGTGGAGGAACAGGACGAGGCTTGTGACTCAGACAGAGCCCTCGGGGTGCCCTTTTGCCTTACTATGAAAAATTGCCCTTTTGATTGGTGGTAAAAAAATATATATTTACAGTTGAAGTCGGAAGTTTACATACACCTTAACCAAATACATTTAAACTCGGTTTTTCACAATTCCTGACATTTAATCCTAGTAAAAATTCCCTGTCTTAGGTCAGTTAGGATCACCACTTTATTTTCAGAATGTGAAATGTCAGAATAATAGTAGAGAGAATGATTTATTTCAGCTTTTATTTCTTTCATCACATTCCCAGTGGGTCAGAAGCTTAAATACACTCAATTAGTATTTGGTAGCATTGCCTTTAAATTGTTTAACTTGGGTCAAAAGTTTTGGGTAGCCTTCCACAAGGTTCCAACAACAAGTTGGGTTAATTTTGGCCCATTCCTCCTGACAGAGCTGGTGTAACTGAGTCAGTTTTGCAGGCCTCCTTGCTCACACACTCTTTTTCAGTTCTGCCCACACATTTTCTATATGATTGAGATCAGGGCTTTGTGATGGCCACTCCAATACCTTGACTTTGTTGTCCTTAAGCCATTTTGCCACAACTTTGGAAGTATGCTTGGGGTCATTGTCCATTTGGAAGACCCATTTGCGACCAAGCTTTAACTTCCTGACTGATGTCTTGAGATGTTGCTTCAACACATCCACCTAATTTTCCTCCCTCATGATTCCATCTATTTTGTGAAGTGCACCAGTCCCTCCTGTAGCAAATCACCCCCACAACATGATGCTGCCACCCCTGTGCTTCACGGTTGGGATGGTGTTCTTCGGCTTGCAAGCCTCCCCCTTTTTCCTCCAAACATGACAATGGTCCTTATGGCCAAACAGTTCTATTTTTGTTTCATCAGACCAGAGGACATTTCTCAAAAAAGTACGATCTTTGTCACCATGTGCAGTTGCAAACCGTAGTCTGGCTTTTTTATGGCGGTTTTGGAGAAGTGGCTTCTTCCTTGCTGAGCGGCCTTTCAGGTTATGTTGATATAGGATTCGTTTTACTGTGGATATAGATACTTTTGTACCTGTTTCCTCCAGCATCTTCACAAGGTCCTTTGCTGTTGATCTGGGATTGATTTGCACTTTTCACACCAAAGTACGTTCATCTCTAGGAGACAGAACGCATCTCCTTCCTGAGCGGTATGACGGCTGCGTGGTCCCATGGTGTTTATACATGCGTACTATTGTTTGTACAGATGAACGTGGTACCTTCAGGCATTTGGAAATTGCTCCCATGGATGAACCAGACTTGTGGAGGTCTACAATTATTTTTCTGAGGTCTTAGCTGATTTCTTTTGATTTTCCCATGATGTCAAGCAAAGAGGCAGTGAGTTTGAAGGTAGGCCTTGAAATACATCCACGGGTACACCTCCAATTGACTCAAATGATGTCAATTAGCCTATCAGAAGCTTCTAAAGCCATGACATAATTTTCTGGAATTTTCCAAGCTGTTTAAAGGCACAGTCAACTTTGTGTATGTAAACTTCTGACCCACTGGAATTGTGATACTTTGAATTATAACTGAAATAATCTGTCTGTAAACAATTGTTGGAAAAATTACTTGTGTCATGCACAAGTAGATGTCCTAACCGACTTGCCAAAACTATAGTTTGTTAACAAGAAATTTGTGGAGTGGTTGACTAACAAGGTTGACTCCAAACTAAGTGTGTGTAAACTTCCGACTTCAACTGTTTATATATATATATATATATATATATATTTTAAAAAGTGCTTGTATTGTATTTTTTTGTCTCTTTTCGCTCGTAACTTTAAATGCAATGAATTGCCTATCAAACTACATACTTTGTCAATAATTTATTAATCTTGAAAGAAGTCCCCCCAATGGCTTAAACTTTTAGTTAATGAGGGATACAGAGTATATTGAAAACATGTGCTTCCACACAGGTGTGGTTCCTGAGTTAATTAAGCAATTAACATCCCATCATGCTTAGGGTCATGTATAAAAATGCCCAGTTGCCCATTATTTTGGCTACCATGGCTAGAAGAAGAGATCTCAGGGACTTTGAAAGTGAGGTCTCAAAGGAGTATAGGGTTTTAAAGGATGTGTGTGTGTGTGTGTGTGTGTGTGTGTGTGTGTGTGTGTGTGTGTGTGTGTGTGTGTGTGTGTGTGTGTGTGTGTGTGTGTGTGTGTGTGTGTGCGTGTGTCAGTCATCAGATCTCAACTCAATTGAACACTTATGAGAAGTCCTGGAGCGGAGCCTGAGACAGCGTTTTCCACCAACATCAACAAAACACCAAATTATGGAATTTCTCGGGGAAGAACGGTGTCGTATCCTTCTGATAGAGTTCCAGACACTTGTAGAATATATACCAAGGTGCATTGCAGCTGTTCTGGCGGCTTGTGGTGGCCCAACAACCCTATTAAGACACTATTTTGGTGTTTCCTTTATTTTGTGGCAACCTGTATGTCAATTATGGTATGCTTTTAATGCTCGAGTTTGAATTCAGCCTTTAATAATTGTCCAAAAAACATGTACAGCCTCACTTCAACACGATATCAGTTACAGGACTATATCTTTGTTATAAAAATCTATAATGCCTTTTTCCCCCTGGCTGTCTCCCAACTGTGCAATATGTCCCAACGGGTTCTCATTCCTGATGCTCATAAAACCTGGAATTCAAGTGGTGATGCAAAGGATACTGTCTGGTCTTGAAAGCCTCTGCGAGCGTTTTTAGGACGCCGTTTTTAGGAGTCTTGCCAAGTAAGAGGGTGTATGTAGCGTGCCTAACTCTCTATGCGGCAGGTGGGGCATACCTGCACGTTGTGTGAAAACATGTATGCAGGATTTAAGCTTAACCCACCATCAGCTATCTGAGTAGCTGGCGCTTCACTAGCTAATCAATCATAATCTAAAGATTGCCTCTGGGGTCAAATACTATTTCTCTCATATTGCAAGGTTGTATGCCACATCACTAGTTAGCCTACATGTGCTCTTTAATACAGAATCTAGATTGCATACGTCCTGCCATTACTGGGAAATGTTTTCATCTGTTCTCATTATTAATGTAAATTGCTGAAGTTGATGATAATGTGTGACCTTTATTTAACTAGGAAATTCAGTTAAGAACAAATTCTTATTTACAATGACAGACTACCCCGGCCAAACACGGACGACGCTGGGCCAATTGTGCGCCGCCCTATGGTATGCATGTTGTATAACCATTATATAGCTCTGTACTGTTATTTGAGCACATTTATTTAAAGTTATTTAACCGGACAACCTGCAGTGATTACTACCTTAATGTACTGTAAATACCAATTTTCCATTCTTTATGGTCCTTTGATCCCCCACATATCATTCCTATTTTTGGGGGGCAGTATAATGCAAAAAAGAAAGGGAGGTTGTTATGTTACAAACTTGTTAAGACATCCTGAGAATACCAATAATAAATAATAAATAATAAATAATAAATAATAAATAAAACATTCATGGCCCTTGTTGAGCAGGTGTGGGATAACCTGTGTGGGCTTGGTGTAGATTAGCCCTTGTTGGGCCGATGTGGGCTTGGTGTAGGCTAGCCCTTGTTGGGCCGGTGTACGCTAGCCCTAGTTGGGCCAGTGTGGGCTTGGTGTAGATTAGCCCTTGTTGGACCGGTGTGGGCTTGGTGTAGATTAGCCCTAGTTGGGCCAGTGTGTAGATTAACCCTAGTTGGGCCAGTGTGTAGATTAGCCCTAGTTGGACCGTTGTGGGCTTGGTGTAGATTAGCCCATGTTGGGCCAGTGTAGACTTGGTGTAGGCTAGCCCTTGTTGGGCCGGTGTACGCTAGCCCTTGTTGGGCCGGTGTGGGCTTGGTTTAGGTTAGCCCTTGTTGGGCCGATGTAGACTTGGTGTAGGCTAGCCCTTGTTGGGCCGATGTAGACTTGGTGTAGGCTAGCCCTTGTTGGGCCGATGTAGACTTGGTGTAGGCTAGCCCTTGTTGGACCGGTGTGGGCTTGGTGTAGGCTAGCCCTTGTTGGGCCGATGTAGACTTGGTGTAGGCTAGCCCTTGTTGGGCCGGTGTGGGCTTGGTGTAGATTAGCCCATGTTGGGCCAGTGTGTAGGTTAGCCCTTGTTGGGCCGATGTGGGCTTGGTTTAGGCTAGCCCTTGTTGGACCGGTGTGGGCTTGGTGTAGGTTAGCCCTTGTTGGGCCGATGTAGACTTGGTGTAGGCTAGCCCTTGTTGGGCCGGTGTACGCTAGCCCTTGTTGGTTCGGTGTGGGCTTAGTGTAGGTTAGCCCTTGTTGGTTCGGTGTGGGCTTGGTGTAGATTAGCCCGTGCCCACCTTGCCCACTGAATACCTACATGGGGCCAATAGGGTCATGTTTGCTGGGACCATAACTCCAAATGGTAGTACAAACAGAGACATTTTCCACTTTGTACTATTGAAGCACACTGGCTGATGGAGGATGACGATATAGTATTTACAGCCACATTCATATGATTTGGTATAGTTGTTTTACCTTCCAAAGTAAATTGATGTCAATTGATATATTCATGATTTTAAAATATATAATTTTACAGTACAGTATTCAGTAGTTCTTAAACTATATACTGTATGAAGAGTGTATTTCCAAAACGCTATATCCACCAATTTTTCATATTTGTGTTTTTTCATAATTAATGATTGCTTATGGGTACCTTCATGTGTGTGTAAAATATTACTGTTCTTGTATTTTTTTATTCACAGATTTATTTTGCAAAAAGCTATATATCCATTGTTTAGGTGGAATGGAATGTTTGTATACTACAAAATAAAAAAATGACTTAATCAATTTTAGAATACGGCTGTAACGTAATAAAATGTGGAAAAAGTCAAGGGGTCTGAGTACTTTCCGAAGGTACTGAATATCCATTGTCCGGCTGGAATGGAACTTTCGGATCCTGTATATTTGACTGTGATATGTGGTTGTCTCACCTAGCTATCTTAAGATGAATGCACTAACTGTAAGTCTCTGGATAAGAGCATCTTCTAAATGACTAAAATGTCAAATGTAAATGTTCTACATACAGATCTCATATTACTGTATTGATTAAAAAAACACATGTTTTTAAATATTGGTCACAGATTTATTATTTGTAAAATTCGTTATTAAACATTTGTGTAAAACCTAGCAGTACTAATTATTTCTCTGAGAGTGAAGCAGATACTGTATATAGGTCCTAAATCCTCCCAGATTGCAGTTCCTAGGGCTTCCACTAGATGTCAACAGTCTTTAGAAAGCGTTTCATGCTGGTTTTAGGAAAAATGAGCCAGAAATTTTAGTTTTTCTAAGTGGCTCCCATTTTGGCTGTAGTGTTTCCAAGCGCGTGGAAGAGAGTGCGTTCTTTAGTATTTTTCTCCGGTAAAGACAATAACGATTCTCCGTCTTAAACTTTATCGTTTATTTACGTATTAGGGTACCTAAGGTTTGATTATAAATGTTGTTTGACTTGTTTGGAAAAGTTTATTAGTAACGTTTGGTATTCATTTTGTATGCATTTTGATGGTGGGAAACTGGGTGGATTATTGACTGAAGCGCGCCAGCTAAACTGAGTTTTTATGGATATAAAGAAGGACATTATCGAACAAAAGGACCATTTGTGATGTATCTGGGACCTTTTGGAGTGCCAACAGAAGAAGATCATCAAAGGTAAGGCATTTATTATATCGCTATTTCTGACTTTCCTGGTGCACCTGCCTGGTTGAAATATGTTTTTCATGCTTTTGTATGCGGGGCGCTGTCCTCAGATAATCGCATGGTGTGCTTTCACCGTAAAGCCTTTTTGCAATCTGACACAGCGGCTGGACTAACAAGAAGTTAAGCTTTATTTTGATGTATTAAAGTTAAATATTTATAACACTGTAGTTTGAATTTCGCACTCTGCAATTTCACCTGATGTTGGCCAGGTGGGACGCTACCGTCTTAATGGTGAAACAGCCACATCTGTTTACGATATTACAGCAACAAAGAAGTTACTGCAAACAATGAACTCTGTTTTTTTCCCCTCGGACATCATTGAATAGTTAAATGTCGAGTCAAAAATGTTAAGAGTTGTGAAAATGTACCACATACTTGTGAAAATTGCATCAAAGGGATTGATAAAAAGAAAAACAGGAACGCATTTTATGGGCTCTATTTTAGATGAAGGAAAAAGGAAACCGCACACTGCTCTTGATAGTATCACTGATCTTTAATAAGCTTACGTATCGGCCTCACGGCCTTCGTCAGAGCTTTACGTATCGGCCTCACTGCCTTCGTCAGAGCTTTTGTGAGTAAAAAAAAAAATGAACACCCTTATGTAGACCTAGCCCCACCCACATCCGTTCCACGCATCGAAAGGGGTTGGAGGCGAAGGAAAAACATTTAAGTGCTACAAAATATAACAATATGCATTTCATGAATATTCAAATAAAGTGTGTAAATAAGATGTATTAAACACGTCTGTAAAACCACAATGAGGACATAGACCTACCGAGCAAGTTTTCATTAATCATTGGGTACATCGTACTAAAAACATCAGAGTAATCTGAAATAGGGCCATAATTCATGTTCAAATTCACAACATAACATACATAGGCATTTCATCATTAAGTGGACAAACAAGCTATCATGGACTGATGAAAATGGAGTCAATTTAGGATCTGATTGGCTGTTTTTTGGAGAGAGAGAATAATCTTTCTCAGTTTTCTGGGTATCGATGTGATTGACAGTGATATACCTTTACAGGCTACACAAATGAATGTGTACACTGCATTTGTCTGGACAAACTTCAACGACCCTGAATAGTTGTTGTCTGGTGACTCATGAAACACAGACAAATATGTAGACGGAGTTAGTGAATAGTCACCTTGTCTGTCTGTCATGGATCAATGTACAGCTTCATTTATAGGAACTATGTAGATCAATGACAGGCTCAAGCCACACCCATGATTGTCCAGCCTTGTAGTCCTCACATCCTCTACTCTATTTCTCCTGGGTGGTGGAGGGATTTTAGGGGGATAGAAACTGGGGTTAATTTAGGATCTGATTTGCAGTTTTTAGAAAGAAAAAATCACCTATTTTCTGGGCTTGTGTGAGTAACGATGTGATTGACAGTGACATACTAACGTGTGTACACTGCATTTTTCTGGACAAACTTCAATACGGCTGAATTGTTGTTGAAAAAACACATAGACACAGGCATGTTTGGAAGGAATCCAGCAATGTGTACAACGCCATCTTGTCTATTTCAAATCTTCTCTCATTGATTGAGATAGGTGTACACCCCACGCCATAATGACACTCACCTGTCATTATAAGATTTGAAATAGACTAGATGGTAGCTTTCACATTGTTGGATTACTTCAAGGAGCAAAACATTTATTTTATTTAATAACGGAGCATTTTCTAAATTCTAACGAACCCCCCTGCAAACTATATGTGGATGTTTAGAAGACATTGGTTGTCTTCCAAGTCGGGACTTGAGGAAGTATCTTCAAGTTAAGGTTGGTCCAAAATTCTCTGTGCTATGGCAAACACTATGTAATCTGTAACGGCTAATGAAGCATCACATCAGCCTGTTACAATCTGCTAACTAAGCTAGTTAGTGACCCATAGGCCTACTCTTGCTGCTACTTTAGTGCGCCATGCATTATAACATGTATCCAGAAACAACAAGGTGTCCCAGCTGTGTTGACATTTCACCGATCCACGTCATCCACTTTTGATGTCACTACAGATGTAGGAACTTAATTTGATCACCTTGTTGCAGGAGAACTTTCCTGCAACGCATTTAACACTTGTAGTGTATTTGAGGTTTAAAAAGGCTTCTGAAGTTTGTAATTTCCACTTTCACTTGATTTTCACTTACGAAAAATGTATAAACCCCAACAGAAATGTCCATTAGTTATAATTCACATAATACTTCACATTTCCTGTTGCTGGAAGATAATTTTCCTGCTGTAGCAAACTGGCTCAAATTAAGATCTGTAGCTAGCTATCCAGCTAATGTTAGCTAGGTAACATAAGCCATGAAGCTAGCCCGTGATAAGTCGTTCGGCTAGCATGTGCCTTGCTAGGCTGCTTACTTCACACATTCAATGTGACTTTGGCAGCCATGGATATATAAGTGAACGTCAGTAGCTCATCAGAATAATATTAGCTATTTTCTTACTCACCGTTTCACCATCAGCCCATACAACAGCTCCAGGTTGAAGTGCATTGCAGTCAAGGTAGCAACCGGTTGTAAACAGGATGTAAATGAGCCTGTGTAAAGGACACCACGCTGCTTGCTTAGCGAGTACCACTTCCTTCCGATTAAGCCCATACCTGGCGCAAACTCGGGACCTCTGCCTTGCTAGCACACGTAACCGTCCTCCTGAAGCGTCTTACCAGTCGGCGCCACACAAAAAGCAAGCAATTCGCTGGCGCAAGTGGGGACACTTCAGGCTGAGGAATAAGTTTCACACATCCCCATGTGCTACGCCCGATGCGTGTAGGTGGGCCCAAAGTAACTAAAGCCAGCCCTAGCAAGACCAGTATCTTTGACGCAGTTGTCAGATAGAACTGCACATCATTTTATCGGGGAAACACATGGCTCTGACACAGAATAATCTGAAGTTTCCCACTTTTAATTTCCCACTTCAAGCCCAAATATATCATACTTTGACTTTGAACACAAAAAGTAGGAGAGAGGGCGTCCTAATGAGACTAAGGCGAATGGAAAACCGGGCACCTCTTCCCTCCATTCTATTGGCCAATAATAATAAGTCACTTGATAATAAGACTCTCGTAACCGTATTCTCAGTTTTTCTGAAACATGGCTTTCGGACAAGATACCACCCATGGCTATCCAACTCGATGGGTTCTCCATCCACTGAGTGGACACGACATCGGATTCAGGGAAATCCAGAGGAGGAGGGGTAGGACTCTTCATCAACAACAAATGGTGTGCAGACTCCAGCGCAGTGGAAGTCTCAACCTATTGTTCACCCGTCTTGAAATACCTGATGGTCAAAATGCCGACCCTTCTACCTCCCGAGAGAGTTTATCTGTTATCATGACTGGTGTACATATTCCACCTCAGGACAACAACAAACTGGCACTTGATTAACTGTACAAGTAGTAAACCATGCACACAGAGGCTGCTTTTCTTGTTGCCGGTGATTTTAATTCCTCGTCACTAAGACACATGATGCCCAACTTCCATCAAAAGCCTCCTTTGCCACTAGGGGCAATAAAGTCCTAGACCACAGTTACTATACCCACAGGCAAGTATACAAGGCCTTCCCTTGTCCCCCTTTTAGCAAATCAGATCATGACTCTATACTCCTGCTTCCTGTTTACAAACAGAAGCTCAAACAGGAAGTAGACATGACACGCTCTGTAGAAAATGGTCTACCTTAGCAGAGGCTATGCTGCAGGACTACTTTGCTAGCGCTGACTGGAATATGTTCCGCGCTAACCACCTTCACCAGCTTCATCAGGAAATGCATCGCAGACGTCATCCCTACAGTGAAGGTTCGCTGCTTTGCCAAACAAAAGCCCTGGATTAACACTGAGAAGCATAACTAAATGACAGAGCTACGGCTCACAGGGCTATCGCAGCCAACCCCGAGGCTACGACTGAGGATACGAACAAGTAGTCCCGCTGTGACTTCCACAGAGCCATCAAGCAGGCAAAATGACAATATCTGAACAAAGGTGGAATACTTATGTAAAGATGCTTGACGCATGTGGTAGGGGCTACCGTCCTTACGGACTACAAAGGAAGCCCGAGCTGTGAACTACCCAACGATGCCTCTCAACCAGACGAACTCAATGCAGTTTATGCATGCTTCGACAAAAACAACAGAGCCGTGCACGAGGGCCCTCGCTGTCCCTGAGGACTGGGTGATCTCGCTCTCCGAGGCCGACCTAAGTAATTTTATTAATATGGTCAACACTTTAATCTGGTCAACACGGTATGCCAGGGCGCTTTCTCTGAGCATGCGCAGGCCAGCAGGCAGGCTTCATCATGGTAATTTTCAACCTCTCCTTGTCCAAGTCTGTGATCCCCACATGTTTTATGATGACCACCATCATTCCTGTTCCCAAGAACTAAGGCTACCTGCCACAATGACTACCACCCTGTAGCACTCATCTGTAATCATGAAGTGCTTTGAAAGGCTGGTCATGGCACACATCACCTCCATCATCCCAGACACCCTACACCCACCCCAATTTTCAAAACCGCCACAACAGATCTACAGACGATTGCACTCCACACTGCCCTCTCCCACCTCGACAAGAGTAATACCTGTGTGAGAATGCTGTTCATCGACTACAGCTCAGCGTTTAACACCATAGTGTCCTCCAAGCTCGTCACCAAACTCGGGTCTCTGGGAATGAACACCTTCCTCTGCAACTGGATCCTGGACTTCCTGATGGGCCGACCCCAGGTGGTGAGAGTAGGCAACAACACTTCCGCCATGCTGACCCTCAACACGGGGGCCCCCCAGGGGTGTGTGCTTATCCCCCTCCTGTACTCCGTTTACCCACTACTGTGTGGCCACCAATGTTCCCTCTAAGCTGCGAGCGGGACGTGCAGTAGCCCTGAGACTGCCACGCAGCTCCCCTGGGACTCCCTGGGACAGAAGAAATACTGTATCAGCCCATAGAGAGAAGCACAAGATTGAACTTCACTGAATTTTCTAGAGTTTTCCCTGTTAGTTAACACTATCAATGTTTCCCTTTACTGTGGCAACTGTGATCGAATCAACACAAGCCATTTCAACGTAACATACCGAAACAAAACAAACTATACAAGATATTTTGTTGTAGGTAGAAAGCATTGGAGTAGGATTCTATTGCAACCCCTACTCTAAACAGACCAGTGCGGCATAACCAATCAGAGCTGCAGTAGGCCTATATATATATATATATTTTTTTTTTAACTAGGCAAGTCAGTTAAGAACAAATTCTTATTCACAATGACGGCCTACAAAAAGGCAAAAGGCCTCCTTATCAGGTATAAAGGTAAGACCCAGATGCAGACACGTCGAATAGACAATGGTTTAATAATCCAACAGGGGCAGGCAATAGACAGGTCAAGGCAGGCAGGGGTCAGTAAACCAGAGGTGGGGCAACGGTACAGGTCGGCAGGCAGGCTCAGGGTAGGCAGGGGTCAGTAAACCAGAGGTGGGGCAAAGGTACAGGTTGGCAGGCAGGCTCAGGGTAGGCAGGGGTCAGTAAACCAGAGGTGGGGCAAAGGTACAGGTTGGCAGGCAGGCTCAGGGTAGGCAGAGGTCAACAATCCAGAGGTGTGGCAAAGGTACAGGTTGGCAGGCAGGGTCAGAGTAGGCAGAGGTCAACAATCCAGAAGTGTGACAAAGGTACAGGTTGGCAGGCAGGCTCAGGGTTAGGGGCAGGCAGAGTGGTCAGGCAAGCGGGCTCAGAGTCAGGACAGGCAAGGGTCAAAACCAAGAGGGCGAGAATAAGAGAGACTGGGAAAAGCAGGAATAGGGAACAAAAATGCTGGTTGACTTGACAAACAAGACGAACTGGCAACGCACAAACAGAGAACAGAGGTATAAATAAACAGAGGATAATGTTTATTTATAGTGATTGTTACTATTTATAGTAATAGTGATTGTCTCCACCCCACCTGGAGGGGGGTGGAGACAATCACAAAGAAAGGTGAAACAGATCAAGGTGTGACACTCCTGCGGGGATAGGGGGCTAGGATTAAAAATACATTTAATAAAAATATAGGACAAAACACACATCACTGTATGCAAAAAGACCATTGCCATATATGGATTTGTGTCAGACTAAGCCCATACTCCTAACAGACTGGTGCAGCATAACCAATCAGAGCTGCAGTAGGCCTATATATAAACCATTGCCATATATGGATCTGTGTCATTTACTTTGAACTGGACATTTACTTTGAATGCTGATGTGCATTCTGACTGAGTGACAACAAACTTGGCGACACGCACACAGACAGCCCTCTGCACGCTGCTCCTAATCTGCAGTTTTTTTTGCAGGGAGATATTTTGCCAACATCTACTTAGGCATATTAAAACAGTATCATGTCAATTTACGGATACTATTACGAATATGAGTATGGAAATGTTGGCACAACCCTATTAGAGGGTAATGCTCTCTCCCACAGTGTATTGTTTTAAATTGTTATCCTCAATCTTTAGATATGCTCCACCAAAGCTGCGGGAAGTAGGGGTACTGGGGGTGCTGCAGCACCCCCTGGTGGTGAGATGGTAAAACTGCAATAATTTGTGTTGTTGCAATAGAAAACTTTTTGGGGGGTAATAATTGTTGCGTTAAGTGCCTTGCTCAAGGGCACATTGACAGATTTTTCACCTAGTCGGCTATCCGAAATGATTGACACCCTTGATAAAGATGAGCAATAATAAGCTGTATTGTATGCTTAAATTATTTTATACTAATACTCAGAGAAAGATTTTGTTTAACAATTAATATTTTTTTCTTATCACAAAAGGTAGCGGTCAAAATTATTGACACCTTTAAAGATTCTTATAAATAAAGTAGTCAAAAGTTGCAAATGTATTGAAAATTAAATACAGAAATGTCTATATTACATAAGTATTTACACCCCTGAGTCAATACAATCACCTTTGGCAGCGATTACATCTGTGAGTCTTTCTGGGTAAGTCTCTAGGGGCTTTGCACACCTGGATTGTACAATATTTGCACATTATTATTTTTCTAAATCTTCAAACTCTGTCAAGTTGGTTGTTGATCATTGCTAGAGAGCCATTTTCATGTCGTGCCATAGATTTTCAAGCCGATTTAAGTCAAAACTGTAACTAGGCCACTCAATGTCGTCTTGGTAAGCAACTCCAGTGTATATTTGGCCTGTTTCAGGTTATTGTCCTGCTGAAAGGTGAATTTTTCTCCCTGTGTCTGATGGAAAGCACACTGAAGCAGGGTTTACTCAAGGATTTTGCCTGTGCTTAGCTCTATTCCGTTTCTTTTTATCCCCAAAAAAACTCCCTAGTCCTTGCAGAGGACAAGCATACCCATAACATAATGCAGCCACCACCATCCTTGAAAATATGAAGAGTAGTATTCAGCACTTGTTTTGGATTTGCCCCAAACATAACACTTTATATTCAGGACATGAAGTTAATTTCTTTGCCACGTGTTTTGCAGTTTTACGTTAATCAATCAATGAATCAAATTTATAAAGCCCTTTTTACATCAGCAGATGTTACAAAAGTGCTATACAGAAACCCAGCCTAAAACCCCAAACAGCAAGCAATGCAGGTGTAGAAGCACGGTGGCTAGGAAAAACTACCTAGAAAGGCCAAAACCTAGGAAGAAACCTAGAGAGGAACCAGTCCTCTGAGGGGTGGCCAGTCCTCTTCTGGCTGTGCCGGGTGGAGATTATAACAGAACATGGCCAAGGTGTGAAGATGACTCTTCAACATGTATTCTGACACGAGACAGTTGCGTTGAATAATGGATTCAAAGTGTTTATGATAAATAGTAATAAAACGTGCCAAATTCTGGTATAGCGTTCAGATCTCCCAACCCCGGATCACATAACCCCTGGCGACGGAGTTCGAGCCCCGCCTCGACTTCTCTGAGCCTCTCCCTGTCTGTCTCCTTATCTGCCATATTACTGTCCTTTCAATAAACATGGACAACGATACAAAAAGACATCGGGAATATGGTCTCCTTAAAAAAAAAAGTATTCAATCAGCAAATATCTCATCCCTCTAACCAGTGTTCAAAATCCCCATTTAATCCAGATGATATGACTTGATCTATTCTGTCACCACACGGCAAAACAGGACATTTACATTCAACTTTTGGAGTTTTACACCTGTCTGTTTTGATCACTGAGATCAAACGCACTTCACCTCATTTCAAAATGGGCCAGTCTCTTCTTTTGACACCCAACTCGTGCGCACATTAGCTTGTCTGATATGTGTGACATGGCAGAAAAAAACATCCAATCCACTCACTCATACTGGAGAGAATTCAGGAATGGTGATTATCTCTGGTATTTGACCTGGGCTCTATGGTCTATGTTGTATGGCATTATCACATGGCCTTTGTTCCCCACAAAGCTAATAGAGGCTTCTACAGAATACCACATGCAGTCTTGACAGTACTTGCTGGAACGTCTAGTATGTTAGAGACAGAAGTCATACTCTCCAGGGTGGTCAATTCAGGACGTGTTGAAATGTAAACACTTTTTAACACTTTTTTTTAACATTTGAGAAAATTATCTTTGAAAATACCAGTAATTTTCAGTTCATTCCTTCACTGACTATTTGAATCAAACATATCCCAATGATGGCCTTTTCAAAAACAGGCTATACTGAACATTCCTTTGGCCCTTCTCCAGTCTGTCATATTAAACGGATACTTCAGAACTCTCTCTCTCACACACACACACACACACACACACACACACACACACACACACACACACACACACACACACACACACACACACACACACACACACACACACACACACACACACACACACACACACACACACACACTTCACACACTTCACACATGCACACATGCACACATACAAAAAGAGGAGGTAGAAGCATCTCCAGTCAGATTTTGTCCAGTCAGAAGTATCGGTGGCAGTGTGTGCTTGGGGATGGGGTGAGCAAGCCAGCACTCGATGGAGTTTTCCTGAGAGGGCTCCAATGCTGAGTCAGCCAAAAAAGAACAACCAGCAGCCACAACACAAAGAGCCCCAATCCACCAACCTGAGCCAGTCCCAGTCACAATCACAGCACAAACACCACAGGAGAACAATAAGCCCCTCTGCTTTCCAGAAGCTCAGGCCACAATAAAGAGCCATGCGCCCAGGGACTACGGCTGTTTGACACGATCAGGCCACCGAACAGATTCTTAAGCCTCTCAACGATGTCCATGCAGGTTGACTAGCCTTCTTCTGACACCCACACACCCTGCTCTCTCCCATCTCATACCCGCATTGTCCAAGAACAAGGGCCATGCCTCTGCCGAGACGTCGATCCTCCTTCCTGAACCAACCTGCCGCCAAGGAGCGCCCAGGTAGTGCCAACACCAGGGTTGGCACCGCAGGCATCACCAATGCCCCCCGGGGCGTCTTTGTGGGAACGGCCCCCACGGGCGTCGCCTCCAGCATGGGCACGCGCGTGTCGCGACGCGCTCTGGGCATCAGCAGTGTGTTCCTGCAGGGGCTGAGGAGCACGGCCGTGCCTGTGATGCCCCATGGGGTCGGGACCGGTGGCAGGCAGTACCCCGGGGGCCCCGAGAGCCTCAACGGCTGCCTGATGGAGTACAGGGACAAGGTGCACGCCCTGGAGCAGCTCAACCAGCAGCTGGAGGAGCAGATCAAATACTGCCTGGATCGTAAGGCATCCAGCGCCGGAGCCTGGGGCCCCCTCAGACAAGACTGGGAGGATGTTTACAGACATGTAAGTAAAGAAGAAAGAGAGAGAAAGAAAGAGAGAGAGAGAAAGAGAGAGAGGAGGGATTTGAAAATGAAGAGAGGGTACAGACTGGTAAGGGGGGAGTGAGAGAGAAGTGGAAGAGAGAGAGGGAGGAGTAGAGAAGGAAGGACCTCTGAAGACAGGTCAGAAAGGAAGGATGAGAATGAGAGGATGATGGGAAGAGAGGGTACAGACAGGTAGGAGATCAGGGGAAGAGAGGGTACAAACAGGTAGGATGGGAGGGGAAGAGAGGGTACAGAGGTAGGAGGGGAGAGAAGAGGGGTAGAGATGGTACAGACAGGTAGCAGAGGAGAGAGGAGTGGTAGAGAGGGTACAGACAGGTAGGAGGGGAGAGAAGAGGGGTAGAGAGGGTACAGACAGGTAGCAGAGGAGAGAGGAGTGGTAGAGAGGGTACAGACAGGTAGCAGGGGAGAGAGGAGTGGAAGAGAGGGTACAGACAGGTAGGAGGGGAGAGAGGTGGGGAAGAGAGGGTACAGACAGGTAGAAGGGGAGAGAGGAGGGGAAGAGAGAGTCCAGACAGGTAGGAGGGGAAGAGAGGGTACAGACAGGTAGCAGAGGAGAGAGGAGTGGTAGAGAGGGTACAGACAGGTAGCAGGGGAGAGAGGAGTGGAAGAGAGGGTACAGACAGGTAGGAGGGGAGAGAGGTGGGGAAGAGAGGGTACAGACAGGTAGAAGGGGAGAGAGGAGGGGAAGAGAGAGTACAGACAGGTAGAAGGGGAAGAGAGGGTACAGACAGGTAGGAGGGGAGAGAGGAGGGAAGAGAGGGTACAGACAGGTAGGAGGGGAGAGGAGGGAAATAGAGGGTACAGACAGGTAGGAGGGGAAGAGAGGAGGGGAAGAGAGGGTACAGACAGGTAGGAGGGGAAGAGAGGGTACAGACAGGTAGGAGGGGAAGAGAGGGTACAGACAGGTAGGAGGGGAAGAGAGGAGGGGTAGAGAGGGTACAGACAGGTAGGAGGAGAGAGAGGAGGGGAAGAGAGGGTACAGACAGGTAGGAATGGGAGAGGAGCGGAAGAGAGGGTACAGACAGGTAGGAGGGGAGAGAGGAGGGGAAGAGAGGGTACAGACAGGTAGGAGGGGAGAGAGGAGGGGAAGAGAGGGTACAGACAGGTAGGAGGGGAAGAGAGGGTACAGACAGGTAGAAGGGGAGAGAGGAGGGGAAGAGAGGGTACAGACAGGTAGGAGGGGAAGAGAGGGTACAGACAGGTAGGAGGGGAAGAGAGGGTACAGACAGGTAGGAGGGGAAGATAGGTGTAAAGAAGGACATGAAGACATCTACAGACAGGTAAAGAAGAGAGGGAGTTGTTGGAATTGTTCACAAGGTTGATAAATCAAATCTGTTTATTTGTCACATGTGCAGAAAACAACAGTTGTAGACTGTTGAAAAACACATGTGAAATAAAACACGCAAGAATGTCAGCTATATACAAGTCCAATATCTGTACCATATCCTGGAATTAAGTTAAGAAGCTCCTGCTGAGTCTTCAGTGATGCAACATTCTACTGTTCTATACCTGCCACCTGATGACAGCGATGCAACATTCTACTGTTCTATACCTGCCACCTGATGACAGCGATGCAACATTCTACTGTTCTATACCTGCCACCTGATGACAGCGATGCAACATTCTACTGTTCTATACCTGCCACCTGATGACAGCGATGCAGCATTCTACTGTTCTATACCTGCCACCTGATGACAGCGATGCAACATTCTACTGTTCTATACCTGCCACCTGATGACAGCGATGCAACATTCTACTGTTCTATACCTGCCACCTGATGACAGCGATGCAACATTCTACTGTTCTATACCTGCCACCTGATGACAGCGATGCAACATTCTACTGTTCTATACCTGCCACCTGATGACAGCGATGTAACATTCTACTGTTCTATACCTGCCACCTGATGACAGCGATGCAACATTCTACTGTTCTATACCTGCCACCTGATGACAGCGATGTAACATTCTACTGTTCTATACCTGCCACCTGATGACAGCGATGCAACATTCTACTGTTCTATACCTGCCACCTGATGACAGCGATGCAGCATTCTACTGTTCTATACCTGCCACCTGATGACAGCGATGAAACATTCTACTGTTCTATACCTGCCACCTGATGACAGTGATGTAACATTCTACTGTTCTATACCTGCCACCTGATGACAGCGATGCAACATTCTACTGTTCTATACCTGCCACCTGATGACAGCGATGCAACATTCTACTGTTCTATACCTGCCACCTGATGACAGCGATGCAACATTCTACTGTTCTATACCTGCCACCTGATGACAGTGATGTAACATTCTACTGTTCTATACCTGCCACCTGATGACAGCGATGCAACATTCTGCTGTTCTATACCTGCCACCTGATGACAGCGATGCAACATTCTACTGTTCTATACCTGCCACCTGATGACAGTGATGTAACATTCTACTGTTCTATACCTGCCACCTGATGACAGCGATGCAACATTCTACTGTTCTATACCTGCCACCTGATGACAGCGATGCAGCATTCTACTGTTCTATACCTGCCACCTGATGACAGCGATGTAACATTCTACTGTTCTATACCTGCCACCTGATGACAGCGATGCAACATTCTACTGTTCTATACCTGCCACCTGATGACAGCGATGCAGCATTCTACTGTTCTATACCTGCCACCTGATGACAGCGATGTAACATTCTACTGTTCTATACCTGCCACCTGATGACAGCGATGTAACATTCTACTGTTCTATACCTGCCACCTGATGACAGCGATGCAACATTCTGCTGTTCTATACCTGCCACCTGATGACAGTGATGTAACATTCTACTGTTCTATACCTGCCACCTGATGACAGCGATGCAACATTCTACTGTTCTATACCTGCCACCTGATGACAGTGATGTAACATTCTACTGTTCTATACCTGCCACCTGATGACAGCGATGCAACATTCTACTGTTCTATACCTGCCACCTGATGACAGCGATGCAACATTCTACTGTTCTATACCTGCCACCTGATGACAGCGATGCAACATTCTGCTGTTCTATACCTGCCACCTGATGACAGTGATGCAACAGTCTACTGTTCTATACCTGCCACCTGATGACAGCGATGCAGCATTCTACTGTTCTATACCTGCCACCTGATGACAGCGATGCAACATTCTACTGTTCTATACCTGCCATCTGATGACAGCGATGCAACATTCTACTGTTCTATACCTGCCACCTGATGACAGCGATGTAACATTCTACTGTTCTATACCTGCCACCTGATGACAGCGATGTAACATTCTACTGTTCTATACCTGCCACCTGATGACAGCGATGCAGCATTCTACTGTTCTATACCTGCCACCTGATGACAGTGATGCAACATTCTACTGTTCTATACCTGCCACCTGATGACAGCGATGCAACATTCTACTGTTCTATACCTGCCACCTGATGACAGCGATGCAGTGTTCTACTGTTCTATACCTGCCACCTGATGACAGCGATGCAACATTCTACTGTTCTATACCTGCTACCTGATGACACTAGGTCAAATCAAATCAAAAAGGTTGAAGCACTGATTGAGTGGGTGGTCGGAGCTGGAGATTGTGGAGGGCTTTGCATTGGATAGCGCTTTCATTTAGAAGTGACAGTTTTGGAATGGGAGTCTAACCTCGATGCAGTGTTTCTGGGCCCAGGTTGCATAAAAAGGGTTTCCATTAAGGGTTAATTGTCCCTTACCTAAAGGAATTGTTTAAAGGTGTTGCATAGAGCCCCTGCAGACATTTCCTTTGGTGAGTTCATCATTTAAGATAATTGACGGTAGTTTGAAGGCATGTAAGGCAGAAAGAGTCTCTGGATACCATGGAGATGACCTGATTCACTGACTGAAAGTCTCTTCAAAAGAGATCACATTTATTTTGGGGAGAAAAATAGGTGTGTTAATGGTGATCACTGTTCGCGTTGGGAATAAAGTATATTTGGTTTTCAGCGATAGGTGGGTAAATTCCTTGCGCAAAATAAACGAGGTGTGTATTCGACGTTTACCCGCTTTAACCCTCCAATACACCAGCGGTCTTACTGTCCTCTCATAATGGTCCTACCTAAATAAGACATTTTGAGTCTCTTGACTTCAGATATCATAAGGGTTATATTAAGACATTATAAAAGGTGTTTAACAAGTAATAGTGTATTATACATGCATGCAGAATACCCATTTATGTTGGACTTCAGAGCATCTGTTGCGCTGTAGTGGATAGACTGACAATTTGCAAAATCTCCCCCACAGGTTAGTGAATCCATCCTTGCCAATGCCAGGCTAATGCTGCAGACAGAGAATGTGCAGGCCAACGCTGAGGACTTCAAGGACCGGTGAACATACACTATCAAACCATCCTCTCTCCTCACCTCCTTGCATCCTCTCCTCTCTTCTTGCAACCTCTCTCCTCATCCCCTCACATCCTCTCTCCTCACCTCCTTCCCAAAAATGTCAGAACCTAGGGAATCGAGAAGATCACCTTGACTTTCGAGTTTCACTCTTTCTCCGTTTCCTTCTGTCGTCCTGTAGGTATGAGAATGAACAGCCGTTCAGGAAGGCGATGGAGGAAGAGATCAGCTCTCTGTACAAGGTGATTGACGACGCCAACCTGACCAAGTCGGACCTGGAGAGCCAGATGGACAGCATGAGGGCTGAGCTTCGGGACTTGGCCTGCAACCACGAGGAGGTGGGTCCAGCAGGAAGGAATCAAGCCCATAAACCAGATAATCCAGTCAGAATACCAAGCTAACAGAATTTTTCTCACTCAGAATACCAAGCTAACAGGATTTTTCTCACTTAGAATACACAAGACAATTTTGGGATATTCATTTAGTTTACTTACCCCCAGCATAGGAATAAATACGGCACATATGAAACCCTAACTGCTAACGTTTTCATAGGATTCCTTTCTTGTGGGGTTTCAAGTGTTATGACAAATGTTCCACTGACAATCATTTGCCTCCATAGAGTGAGAGACTACACCTCATCGAGCTAATTGTTATCTAAAATCAAGATCATTAGTTGATTATTTGAATCCGGGGTGTGTTAGTGTTGTGTTCTGCTGCCCCCTACAGGACGTGAGGGTGCTCTACAAGCAGATGGCAGGTGGCGAAATGGACGAGCTGGACGCTCCCATTGAGACCAATCTGGACCAGATCCTGGCCTACATTCGCTCCCACTGGGAAAGAGTCATCGAGAAGAACCGTGCCGAGACCGACGCCTACCTGGAATGCAAGGTAAATTCATACTGTAGTCCCCCCCCATCTGTACAATCTATAACACCTGAATAAACAAGGGGGATATACAACAATTTACTTTTAAACAGATTAATGTGTACTTGACATTTATTTACATTTGTCTGTCAGTTGTTTATCTATTCTGAGGTCAGCTTGAGGTTTATTGTGTTTACTAAAAGGGCCAGTCAAAAACAAATGAAACACACCTGCTCTTTGATGTAGCTTGACAGCTGTACATTTGTATGTGTGTGTGTGTGTGTGTGTGTGTGTGTGTGTGTGTGTGTGTGTGTGTGTGTGTGTGTGTGTGTGCGTATATATGTGTGTGAGTGTGTGTGTGTATATGTGTGTGTGCGTCTATATGTGTGTGAGTGCGTGTGTGTGTGTGTGTGTGAGTTCAGCAGGCGGAGAGTGTGGGCAGTAAACTGAGCCGTGAGGAGGAGGAGCTGGAGAGTCTGAAGACAGAGTGTAACGATGCTGGCTGTAAGATCCAGAGTCTGCAGGCCCAAACTGAGTCCATCAGAGCACTGGTACGTACGTATTGTGATGCCGGCTGTAAGATCCAGGAGAGGGTGGGGGGGTGGGGGGGTGGTTGGAGGTGTCAACTGCTTCAAAGCCGGCACACCTCCCAACACACCCGCTCTCAAAGACTGATCTATTGTGGCCATTTTCATCTCCATAAATATTTATTGCTGTTTTGTGCGATATGAAGCATGTTTCTTTGTGGGTATTTACGGTTGAATTCTGGCCTGATCCTTCGTGTTGTTCTTATTGCCTCAACAGAAACGAGGTCTTGAGAACTCCCTGAACGACGCCAGGCATTGGCATGACATCGAGCTGCAGAACCTGGGATCCGTCATCGGCAAGCTGGAGTCGGAGCTGGGTGACGTCCACGGCGACGTCGAACAACAGCGTCGCGACTACGAGACGTTGCTGGGCAACAAAATGCGTCTGGAACTGGAAATCGGCACCTACCACGGCATCTTGGACGGGGAGGAGAGCCGCTACCACCCCTCCATGTGAGTAGGGTTAGGGTAGCTAACTTCAAAGGTAACCGATCAAAGAAGAAGATTAATAGCCCAGCAGGCAAAATTTGACACATGACGTTGTAATGACATCATTTTAGGCCGTCATTGTAAAATAAGAATTTGTTCTTTAACTGACTTTCCTAGTTAAATAAAGGTTACATAAAAATTCAAATACATTTTCTGGTCGTAAACTGGTTTTGTGTTTATGCTATGATTGGTGAAGGTGAACTGCACGTAATGTATTCCATTGGGTGAAATAGCATGACCTCTTTTGACACAGTGTTCCTCTCAACAGGTGCACAGGTGCATCAGAGCCCGAGGGGAAACAAACTCCCCTTCCTCCCCATTCAGAGCCCTATGGCAGCCCAGCCCTCCAAGGTAAAGTCTACAGCCCGGTTCGAAACACAAGGAGGAACAAGGCACTCTTTATGACATCAAAATGGCTCTATTGTGGTGGCAAGTTCAATCGAACGATATCTTAAAAAAACTCAAGACTTGTTTCGGAATGTGAAGCATTCGTCAGGGAGAACAGCTTGCTGAGATTATTGACAGTGGCATTTAATCTCTTGCTTAAGCATAAAATCCACACACAGATCACAATGATCTTGAATTTCACAAACATTTCACACACCTGTGAAATCTGACTGGCTTGTGAGAAGTGTGTGAAGTTGTTCCGTGTTTCTGGAAACATCTTCCTTGTGCTACACTCTTAGAAAAAAGGGTCCTTCGGCTGTCCCCATAGGACAACCCTTTTTGGTTCCAAGTAGCACCCTTTTTGGTTCCAAGTAGAATCCTTTTTGGTTCCAAGTAGAACCCTTTTGGGTTCCAAGTAGAACCCTTTTGGGTTCCATGTAGAACCCTCTGGGCTCTATTTTAACTAACCTAACACAATGGTAAATCTAAGTACAGGCGGTAGTGCTATAGGTTCAGGGGTGTGTGAGAAATATTTGTTGCTATTTTCACTGTCACAATTATCGGAGCGCTTGCTGGCGTTGGCGTGAAAGGGCTGGGCTTTGATGAACAAATACGTTGTGGGTGTGTCGAGGCTTGGCCCCTCACTGGCCAATCAGAACGTGCTCCATATGTGGTTGCTTCAAGTTGTGTACTTACGATCTTTTATGTATTGCCTTGGAATCAACTCCAATTCCAATGTTAGTTTGTTAAATGGCTTACAGAAATGAAATAACAAAATGTAGACCTATGCCATCTTTGCTAAATAGGTTAACTTAAACCCATTTGTAGTCCACATTGCTCTAAGTAATTGTGTCTCTTTAATAGCATTCACACTGATATAGGGGCTAGGCCTACTGTAAATTGCATTATGGCTGAGCATGGACATGACAAACATTGTCAATAAGCACGATAAAATTCATTATTGATAAGGCCTAACAAGAGAACTAATAATTCTAATCAAATTCTAAACAAAACAACTTGTTTTAAATAGGTCATGTCACCCTTACAGGCACCGTAATTTCTCCCCGTGGGGCATATAATATTAAAACAACGCAGACCATGGAGTTTTACGCACATCCAAAACGGGACCTGCATCGCTAAAATAATGTGGGCCTACCTACAATGCATACAGCGCCTTCAGGAAAGTATTCAGACCCCTTGACTTTTCCCACATTTTGTTACCTTACGGCTTTATTCCAAAATGTATTAAAAAAAAAAATAATCCTCCGCTATCTTCCCATAATGACATCACAATAACCCATAATGACATCATAATACCCCATAATGACAAAGCGAAAAGTTTTTTTAGAAATGTTTGCAAATTTATTACAAATAAAAAACAGAAATACCTTATTTACATAAATATTCAGACTCTTTGCTATGAGACTAGAAATTGAGCTCAGGTGCATCCTGTTTCCATTGATCATCCTTGAGTCCACCTATGGTAAATTCAATTGATTGGACATGATTTGGAAAGGCACACACCTGTCTATATAAGGTCCCACAGTTAGGGTTAGGGTTAGTGCATGTCAGAGCAAAAAGCAAGACATGAGGTCAAAGGAATTATTCGTAGAGCTCCAAGGCAGGATTGTGTCAGATCTGAGGAAGGGTACCAAAACATTTCTATAGCATTGAAGGTCCCCAAGAACACTGTGGCCTCCATCATTATTAAATGGAAGATTTTGGAACCACCAAGACTCTTCCTAGAGCTGGCCGCCCGGCCAAACTGAGCAATCGGGAGAGAAGGGCCTTGGTCAGGGAGGTGACCAAGAACCCGATGGTCACTCTGACAGAGCTCCAGAGTTCCTCTGTGGAGATGGGAGAACCTTCCAGAAGGACAACCATCTCTGCAGCACTACACCAATCAGGCATTTATGGTAGAATGACCAGACGGAAGCCACTCCTCAGTAAAAAGGCACACGACAGCCCGCTTGGGAGTTTGCCAAAAGGCACCTAAAGAAACAAGATTCTCTGGTCTGATGAAACCAAGATTGAACTCTTTGGCCTGAATGCCAAGCGTCATGTCTGGAGGAAACCTGGCACCATCCCTCTGGTGAAGTATGGTGGTGGCAGCATCATGCTGTGGGGATGTTTTTCAGCGGCAGGGACTGGGAGACTAGTCAGGATCGAGGCAAAGATGAACAGAGCAAAGTACAGAGAGATCCTTGATGAAAACCTACTCCAGAGCGCACAGGACCTCAGACAGGTGCGAAGGTTCACCTTCCAACAGGAGAACGACCCTAAGCACACAGCCAAGACAACGCAGGAGTGGCTTCGGGACAAATCTCTGAATGTCCTTGAGTGGCCCAGCCAAAACCCAGACTTGAACCCGATCTAACATCTCTGGAGAGACCTGAAAACAGCTGTGCAGCGATGCTCCCCATCCAACCTGACAGAGCTTGAGAGGATCTGCAGAGAAGAATGGGAGATACTCCCCAAATACAGGTGTGCCAAGCTTGTAGCGTTATACCCAGGAAGACTCAAGGCTGTAATCGCTGCCAAAGGTGCTTCAACAAAGTACTGGGTAAAGGGTCTTAATACTTATGCAAATGTGATATTTCAGTTTTTCTAAAAACCTGTTTTTGCTTCATGGAGACACATTGAGACACATTGCCAATACGATTGGATTACCTGGTCATTTGAATGCGAAATAATTAGCTGACAAGTGGAAGCTAGGTGCTGGCAATTTATTAGCTAAGCTATCTTGCAAAGTCGTAAGCTTTGTAGTTAGCTAAGATGTTGTTGTTGGGTTGTTTGTAATTATGGAGAACCAGGAGTGGCAAAAATAGAATAAATGAATAATGAAAATGTATACATATTAATGTATTTAATTCCTCTTCATTAGTTTTCGAATTTGTTATCATCTTTTTAATGATCACAAATGCATTATCAATGCATTCATTGTCAATTACTTTTCTAATTTAATCATGGGTTTATGTGTACTTGTTTATTTAGTATTTTATTTATCTATTTAGTATTTTCCAAATGTTGTATTTATTTAGATATTTTAATATGTTTCCAGATGTATTTTCTTTCCACTCCTGGTTCTCCAGACTAGTAGGTTGCTGGTTCATAGGGTACAGAAATAATTTCTGAAAGCGAAGGCACACTCACAGTCTCACCTTCCTTCACACTATTTTAATATATATATATATATTTATTATGCATTTTTCAAGTCCTTCATACTGTTTCGGGTAAAATGAACTACTTATTATTAATTTTTGTCTTATCAGGCTCCAACACATCTAGTCCCTAGTGGAAGGACTTTGGACCATTTGGGGAATGAAGCTCTCACACCGTTGTTCTCCAAGGTATCTGTGCAAAGTTTCATTTTGAAACCATGTTTTTACTACAGAGTTTAATAAAATCGAAACTTCTGCATGAAAGCGTTTGGACCTCTTTTTTTTCCAACTAGTCCTCTATTCAAATAGATTGGGGTCAGAATGGGATTTTCCTTTGGGGGACAGTGCCTTCAGAAAGTATTCACACCCCTTGACTTTTTCCACATTTTGTTGTGTTGCACAGCCTGAATTTACAATGAATTAAATGTAGTTTTTTTTGGTCCCTGGCCTACACACAATACCCAATAATGTCAAAGTGGAATTATGTTTTTCGAAATGTTTACAAGTTAATTAAAAATGAAAAGCTGAAATGTCTTGAGTCAATAAGTATTCAACCCCTTTTGTTATGGCAAGCCTAAATAAGTTCAGGAGTAAAAATGTGGTTAAGTCACATAATAAGTTGCGTGGTCACTCTGTGTGCAATAATAGTGTTTAACATGATTTTTTTAATGACTACCTCATCTCTGTACCCCACACATACAATTATCTGTAAGGTCCCTCAGTCTAGCAGTGAATTTCAAACACAGATTCAACCACAAAGACCAGGGAGGTTTTCCAATGCCTTGCAAAGAAGGGCACCTATTGATAGACAGTAAACATGGAATATTCCTTTGAGCATGGTGAAGTTATTAATTACACTTTGGTCACTACAAAGATACAGGCGTCCTTTCGAACTTAATTCCCGGAGAGGAAGGATATCGCTCAGGGATTTCACCATGAGGCCAATGGTGACTTTAAAACAGTTACAGAGTTTAATGGTTGTGACGGGAGAAAACTGAGAATGGATCAACAACATTATAGTAACTCCACAATACTAACTCAACTGACAGTGAAAAGGAGGAAGTCCGTACGGAATAAAAATATTCCAAAACATGTATCCTGTTTGCAACAAGGCACTAGAGTAATACTGCAAAAAACTAATTGGGGCAAAATCCAATACAACACATTACTGAGTACCAGTCTCTGTCAGAGTGACCATCAGGTTCTTGGTCACCTGCCTGACCAAGGCCCTTCTCCCCCGATTGCGTGATTTAGCCGGGCAGCCAGCTCTAGGAAGAGTCTTGGTGGTTCCAAGTTTCTTCCATTTAAGAATGATGGAGGCCACTATGTTCTTGGGGACCTTCAATGCTGCAGAAATGTTTTGGTACCCTTCCCCAGATCTGTGCTTTGACACAATCCTGCCTCAGAGCGTTACAGACAATTCCTTCGACCTCATGGCTTGGTTTTTGCTCTGACATGCACTGTCAACTGTGGGACCTTATATAGACAGGTGTGTGCCTTTTCAAATCATGTCCAATCAATTGAATTGACCACAGGTGGACTCCAATCAAGTTGTAGAAACATCTCAAGGATGATCAATGGAAACAGGATGCACCTGAGCTCAATTTCGAGTCTCATAGCAAAGGGTCTGAATACTTATGTAAATAAGGTATCTGTTTTTATTTTATATAAATTAGCAAAATTTTCTAAAAACCTGTTTTTGCTTTGTCATTATGGTGTATTATGTATAGATTGATGAGGAAATGTTTTTAATTAATCCATTTTAGAATAAGGCTGCAATGTAATAAAATGTGGAAAAAGTGAAGGGGTCTGAATACTTTCCGAATGCACTGTACACTACATGACCAGTATGTGGACACCTGCTCATCGAACATCTCATTCCAAAATCATGGGCATTAATATGGATTTGTAGAGATGGTTGTTTTGTTGTTTGTGTCACACTGCTTTGCTTTATCTTGGCCAGGTCGCAGTTGTAAATGAGAACTTGTTCTCAACTAGCTTTCCTGGTTAAATAACAGTGAAATAAAAAATTTAAAATTACAATTTGGCTGGCAGGGATGTTCCTGTCCCATCGCGCACTTGCGACTCCTGTGGCGTGCCTGGCGCAATGCACGCTGACACGGTCGCCAGATGTACAGTGTTTCCTCTGACACATTGGTGCGGCTGGCTTCCGGGTTTAGCGGGCGTTGTGTCAAGAAGCAGTGCAGCTCGGCTGGGTTGTGTTTCGGCGGACGCATGGCTCCCGACCGACCGTCGCCTCGACCGAGTCCGTACGGGAGCTGCAGCGATGAGACAAGACTGTAACTACCAATTGGATACCACGAAATTGGTAAAAAATATATAGAAAAATATTATAAAATATAATAAACAAATATGATTTCCCTTCACTGGAACTAAAGGGCATAGCCCGAACCATGAAAAACAGCCCTAGACCATTATTCCAAACTTTACAGTTAGCACTATGCATTGGGGCAGGTAGCGTTCGCCTGGCATCATCCAAACTCAGATTTGTTCATTAGACTGCCAAATGGTGATGCATGATTCATCACTCCAGAGAATGCGTTTCCACTGCTCCAGAGTCCAATGGCGGCGAGCTTTACACCACTCCAACTGAAGCTTGGCGTTGCACATGGTGATCTTAGGCTTGTGTGTGGCTGCTCGGCCATGGAAACCCATTTCATGAAGCTCCCGACAAACAGTTCTTGTGCTGACGTTGCTTCCAGAGGCAGTTTGGAACTCGGTAGTGAGTGTTGCAACCGAGGACAGACAATTTTTACACGCTACGCACTTCAGCACTCTGCGTTCCTGTTCTGTGAGCTTGTGTGGCCTACCACTTCACAGCTGAGCCATTTTTGTTGATTCTAGATGTTTCCACTTCACAATAACAGCACTTACAGTTGACCGGAACAGCTCTAGCAGGACAGAAATTTGACGAACTGACTTGTTGGAAAGGTGACATCCTATGACGGTGCCATGTTGAATGTCTCTGAGCTCTTCAGTACGTGCCATTCACCTCGCTGGCGTGGTGATCGTGTTGTAGCAGGGTCACATATGACAGTAGCAGCCAGAAGAGCAATGTGAGGGTTTCTGGAAGGAGTCATCGGTTCCCCCTTCTCCTCCACAACTGTCTCCTGCTGATGTTCTGCATTTTCTCACTCTGCGGAGGACAATCGATCAACTGTTAGTTGACAAGGTGTAAATCAGAAGTTCACCCAAATCTTCCATTGCCATTAATGCATAATTCATGTGAACGTAAAGACTAACACACACAGATCTGAAGATAAGCTTGGGTCTATAAGGACAATGAGAAAATCACCAAATGTAATTATGACCAGGGATGTTTCCTTTTTTATGAAAGAAGTTGGAGGGGACATGCATTCATAGGAACTTTGTGCTTGTGACCCTTCAATTATGATTGACTATGGGGGAATCTCTATAGAGTGCCTACACGTCAATCAAAGGTCTTACATCACAGGGTAATATGGTACATTCCTATTCCAAAGCAACATTTTAGGAAATGCTGCAATGAATGTCCCACATGACAAAAGTTCCCTCTGATCCAAGAGTCAAAGAATCAAAGGACTGCTCACCAATGATAGTCTACTCTTCAAAAGCAATCACAAAAAACAATAACAGACGACAAAAAAAACGATTAAGATACTGAATAAGTACTCATATAACAAGTTTACCTGAAGAGATCGGAGGATTATTTCACTACTTGTTTCTATGCGCGCCGATTGTGTCGTAATCATTGCAACGGTGAAAATGACAATAGCGGCTGCATTTTCTCTCTTCTAACAAAGCCTATGGCGGAGGGAGTCTGCTGTCTACAAAAATAGAAACGCAACATGCAACAATTTCAAAGATTTTATTGTGTTACAGTTAAGGAAATCAGTCAATTGAAATTAATTAATTTGGCCCTAATCTATTGGTTTCGCATGACAGGGAATACAGGTATGCATCTGTTGGTCAAAGTCACCTTAATAAATAAATAAATAAATAAAGTAGGGGCGTGGATCAGAAAACCGGTCAGTATCTGGTG
Organism: Salvelinus alpinus; assembly: GCF_045679555.1. Classification (NCBI taxonomy): domain Eukaryota; kingdom Metazoa; phylum Chordata; class Actinopteri; order Salmoniformes; family Salmonidae; genus Salvelinus; species Salvelinus alpinus. The sequence goes on along the minus strand of NC_092115.1, from coordinate 9,934,204 downwards.
TGACAAACCATTTGCCTCACGCAGCGCAACACATCTCCTTCGCTTAGAGTTGATCAGGATGTTGATTGTGGCCTGTGGAATGTTGTCCCACTCCTCTTCAAGCTATGCAAAGTTGCTGGATATTGGTGGGGACTGGAACACGCTGTCGTACACATCGATCCGGAGCATCCCAAATATGCTCTAATAGTGACATGTCTGGTGAGTATGCAGGCCATGGAAGAACGGGGTGATTTTCAGCTTCCAGGAATTGTGTACTGATCCTTGCGACATGGGGCCGTGCATTATCAAACTGAAACATGAGGTTATGGCGGCGGATGAATGGCGCGACATTGGGCCTCAGGATCTCGTTACGGTATCTCTGTGCATTCAAACTGCCATCGATAAAATACAATTGGAGGCGGCTTATTGGAGAGAAATTAACAATACATTTTATGGCAACAGTTCTGGTAGACATTCCTGCAGTCAGCATGCCAATTGCATGTTTCCTCAACTTGAGAAGTGAAAACTTCCTATAACTTATATTTAACATATTTTATATTATAATACATAATAAAAATCTGCAAAGTCTAACCATGTTTGGGGCTTATTTACAATGACTGCCAAACCCGGACGAAGCTGGGCCAATTGTGCGCTGCCCTATAGCCTCTTGTGTTACTATTTTTTTTTGTAGTAAATATTTTCCTAATTCTATTTATTGAACTGCATTGTTGGTTAAGGGCTTGTAAGTAAGCATCTCGCGGTAAGATTGAGGTACCTGTTGATTTGGCCCATGTGACAAATACCATTTGATTTAGATGTGTAAACAAGTTTGTCTACTGTTCAATAGTTACAATCATAGGAGTTCTGGCGCTGACGTGTGAGGTCCACTCCACACGATCAATGATGTTGCAATAATGAATCATTTCTTGTCTTGACACTGTTTTGTCGGTAATGACGTACAGAATACACAATTTCCCAGCAACCCTTCTTACTTTACCCGCCCTATATTAAAATGAGAAGGTGGGGCTACAAAGACAACTCGGCGTTTCATTGGTCGGTGAGCCGGCGTTGGGAACACGCGACAACTAGATCATTCTTTCTTGTGCGTTTCCAACGTCGTCGCCGCCGCCGGTGAACAGGTACAAGACCGGTGAGAAAAAGCTTTCATTATATTTAAACATATATGAACCACACCTGATATAGTCACGAATAATATTTTTCGGGTGTGGGCTTTAGTAAGAAGGGAAGTGATACATTATTGATTCGATCAGTAACTAGCTAACTAAAGTCGAGCTATCATACCCGCCGGTAAACTAGCTAGTTACACAATGCAGTGAAGAGTACCACGAGTTGCTTCGGCATTAGCCACCAGTTAGCTGAATCATTACTTGGAGTCTGACTCAATCGTTTTTGGATTTCTCGCTAGCGGAATTAATGGCATCTGTCAAGTTAAAGGATAAAAAGGCCCACACGGGATTCCTGGATTTGTGATAAGGTTTCTAACGCTAGATTTGGAGGTAATTTTAGCAAGGCAATTTTGCCTTTGGTTGAATATAACCGTTGTATTTTTTCGACCTGGCCTTTAGCTAGCGAATGTTAGCTTGGTCATTTCGGGCCCTCTATTTCAGCCTCCATATAAAATGGCCTCGGGCGGCCAGTTTCGCATCTAGTTAGCTACCGCAGTTGGCTAGTTGATTAAATTATGTAGCTACTAGTTACGCACAGTTCTTACAGGATATTGGTTAAAATAGTTAACTAGGTAAATGGCAGGAAATGCGTGTGTGAGGACGACACGTGAGATGACATTACCCACCTGTCTAACTACCCCGGTTCTTCAACACTTATTGCTATGCTGTAAGAACGAACTAGCTTGCTAACCTAGCTACAAGGAAAATGATCCTGGTATCTGGCATTTATTGGTGTTGAGTAACGATGGTAGGCCCGGAATGTACTGCTGTTGCTATCACCACGGCACCAATACATTGCACAAATATAATTAGCTAGTTACATACCGTTAGCGATTTTGGCGTAAAATCCATCAGCGGTGTAACCAGATATGAACTAGCAATTTCCAATGTCTCGTCTTTGATTGCGATTCATATGAATGGAAACCAATGACGTCTATAAACACTAGCTTGTGTTAATGCGATGTAGCTAATGAGGCTTTGAAGCCACCGGCCTCCATATTGGTGCTCCTCAGAAGGCCCAGTCCTCCATAGGAATGAGTGGAATTCTGCAGTATTTCAAAAACATTTAAGCACCAAATTACATGTATTTGTTGTAGTGGGAGCAGTCAAATTGGTACAAAAATGTTCTTTTTACCCATTTTTCTCCCCAATTTCATGATATCCAATTGGTAGCTAGTCTTGTCCCATCGCTGCAACTCCCGTACGGGCGAGGCGAAGGTCGAGAGCCATGTGTCCGCAAACTCGACCCTGTCGCACTGCTTCTTGACACACTGCTCGCTTAACCCGGAAGCCAGCCGCACCTATGTGTCGGAGGAAACACCGTCCAGCTGGCGACCAAAGTCAGCGTGCATGCACCCGGCCCGCCACAAGGAGTCTAGAGCGCGATGGGACAAGGACATCCCGGGCCGGCTAAACCCTCCCCTAACCCGGACGACACTGGGCCAATTGTGTGCCGCCTCATGGGACTCCCAGTCGTGGCCGGCTGCGACACATCCTGGGATCAAACCTGGGTCTGTAGTGATGAATCTAGCATGGCGATGCGGTGCCTTAGACCGCTGTGCCACTCGGGAGGCCGTGTTTATATATATATATTTTTTTAATGTTTAGGTTGCATAATATAATACAAAAATATGCATTGAGGAGTCTAATAGAATATACAGACACGCTTTCAAATATATTTTTTTACTTTGGAATACCAAAATGGCTGTGCGGTGTCTTCAAAACAGTGCCCCCTGTATGTCATCTAGGGTTAATACATATCAATAATGGCAACTTAGGCTGGAAGTACTCCAAGTCTTCCACTAAAGCCTGATCAAGCAGGTATTTATCAGGGTTGAATGCATTGAATTTCTCATTTAGCTGGTCAGCAACAAGTCACCTTGAATCTAACACAGGCGACCCTTTAAGTCAACCATTTATATAATGATACTTTAATTTGTTTACTCTTATGCTAGCTAATGGAAATAAGGTGTTGGGAAACACCCAACATTGGCTTGCTACTCTTTTCCATTTTAGTGGCTGCATCAAACAATACAAATTTACTTGCACCTGAAGACTGCTTAGCTCTAGTATTAGCCTCTCTGATAATCCAGATGCAGGGAACACAATGTTACTGACCCGGTTTCCCCTGCTTTGTCCCCCTTCTCGCTGTGTCTTCAGGTTGAATTTTTTTTCTCGAGGTCCGCAGCAGCCATGCCCTCCGACCTGGCCAAGAAGAAGGCGCAGAAGAAGAAGGAAGCCGCCAAAACCCGGCAGAAGGCCAAAAAACCAGGAGAGGACGGAGAGGACGGAGAGAAACCAGAGCAAGGCCAGCAGAATGGAGCAGAAAGCAATGGTAATAGTTGTCTATCATAGAGAAACTAAAGGGCTTAAGTCTAAATCCTCTTCACAGCTACTTTAGGTGCTCAGAGATGTATTTTGTATTCTTCTTGCACTAAAATGTTAATAGCTCTTGAGCGTCTGCTAAATTACTGTAATGTCATGTAAGTGGGTGGTTGGTGCCTCATGTTAAATATGGGTTGACTGGTACGCATATGTCTGTCAGTGGAGATGGATAACCTCTTTTCATGTATAAAAGAAAATGACAAACTAAACGTCCCACTGTGTCACAGGAGTGGATATCCTGACCCAGGAGATGGACGAGTTTGAGCTGAAGAAAACTGAGGCGCGGGCGGTGACCGGCATCCTGGCGTCGCACCCCAACAGCACGGACGTCCACGTCGCCAGCTTGTCGCTCACCTTCCACGGGCAGGAGCTGCTGCAGGACACCAGCCTGGAGCTCAACTCGGGCCGCCGCTATGGCCTCATTGGCCTCAACGGCACCGGTAAGTAGTTACCGCCACCTGAGTTGTGTTCACTAGGCACAAAACGGAAGAAACCCCTCAAATAAAATTTTGGGTAGAAACACAAATTTACATTTTTCATTGCAAAACATTTTGTTACGGTGTGCTCTAATGAACATGACCCAGCGCATTTGGGACACCTTTTCTGCTATGTCATTTTTATCAGTGGGTACACCCGTCTCAGTGGGACACCTTTTCAACCAACTCAGACGTTTATTGGAACAATGACCACCTTATTTACGAATACAACATTTGATCTCTTATGGGGACTCTACTTTTCCAGGTAAATCCATGTTACTGTCAGCCATTGGCCACCGCGAGATACCTATCCCAGAGCACATTGACATCTACCACCTGACCCGTGAGATGGCACCCAGCGACAAGACGGCCCTGCAGTGTGTCATGGAGGTGGACGCGGAGAGGATCCATCTGGAGAAGGAGGCCGAGCGCCTGGCCTCCGAGGACTGTGAGTGTCTTGCATTCGTCCTTCGCTTACTTTGTCCTCGTAGGAAGACCATTGCTAAAAGTGTCTCAAATGGAGCATTTTAAGATTGTTCCTATTTAGCTAAACGTTTTGTTTCCACGTTACCATGGGAACTGTGCTCACCGTGGCAGCTTCCCTTCCTAGGCGTGGTACACTACTTCCCATGTCCCGAACAGTCCTACAGAATGAGTTCCCTTCATGATGTAGCGTCGGGCAAAGGGCACAAAGGCTTATTTGGTGGCATGACAACCGTGATTACATTTCACCCCCAACCTGTTAAAATGAAAACCATTGAGTAGAAGTTACCTCCCTTCTGTCCACCACTCCAATTCATCTCCCTTCCTCGTCTTATCCTACTCTAATTCTCATCTCCCTTCTCTTTTCCTTCTCTCTCTCGCTCCTTTTTCTCTCCCCTAAAGCTGAGTGTGAGAAGCTGATGGAGCTGTACGAGCGTCTGGAAGAGCTGGACGCAGACAAGGCCGAGGTACGGGCCTCCCAGATCCTCCACGGCCTGGGCTTTACTGCCGCCATGCAGCAGAAGAAGCTTAAGGATTTCAGCGGAGGCTGGAGGATGCGTGTCGCTCTGGCCAGGTAAAACCCACCCTGTACAATACAAACCTGGGTCTGTATTGATAAAGCGTCTCATAGTAGTAGTGCTGATCTAGGATCAGGTCTTCATTATCCACAGCTCTGGGGTCTGTATTCATAAAACATCTCAGTGAAGGAGTGCTGATCTAGGATCCGTTATATAACTTTTGAATCATAACAGGTGGGGGACCTGATCCTAGATCAGCAATCCTACTGTGAGACACTTCATGAATACAGGCCTTGAGCCCAGTCCTTTTCCTAGACTCTCAAGCATAGCACAAAAATTCTCTTTTTTAACATCTGTCTAGAAAAAAATGTCTGATCTTCATGAAAGGGTAGGGGCTGGGCCACTAAGGTTCTGAATGGCCTAGGAGTATGGGATATATATTTGAATGCTGTGTAGGCGTTTGGCTCAGAACTGTTTGGGAAGTGATGTAAAGAAAGGCCGAATGATAGCGCCGCCGCCAAGCAGTATGTTCACAGTGCGGCGACGCGGTGACAAAAATGGACCGAAGCGTTTATCTGATCCCTACAGTTCTGTGCACTCTTCTCTTCCGTTTCACTTTGCCCAGATGGTTTTAGTCATTAAAAACAATTATAGGATTAAAAGGTTTTAAGATAATAAAAAAAAAAACTCTAAATCACACATCAATAAGACCTTAGCGTGAATGGGTGTTTTTCATTCACAAATGCCCTGTTTTGTTTTTGTTTTGGGTAGCCCCCCCCCCCCCCCCCCCTCAAAGTAATGTCTTGTGTGTTCCTCGTCTCCAGAGCCCTGTTCTTGAAGCCCTTCATGTTGCTGCTGGATGAGCCCACCAATCACTTGGACCTGGATGCCTGTGTGTGGCTGGAGGAAGAGCTTAGCCAGTAAGACCATTTACGTGTGTGTAAGATGTAGGACATTACTTTTCTAGACACAATTGTGCCGTTTATCATTTACTTTTAGATTGGTTGAAGACAGGTTTCTGCTATGACCTACTGTGTTTTGGATTGATCGACAACTCCAGAGGTAAACTAGGAAATCATGTAAACGTGTTTCCGCCATCTACTCCTATAAGATATTACTGTTGCTGTGACATGATGTAAACAAAAGGCCGAATTATAGTGTCCCTGCCTGGCAGTATGTTGTCAGTGCGGGGGCGCGTTGACAAAAACTAGACCGAAGCGTTTATCTGATCCCAGCAGCATGCCACAGTGTAGAACGGATGCCACAGTGTTTGTTAGTTCCAACATGAGATGTTTTAAACATTGCTCATGGAGTTTACTCGTCTGTGCTAAACCACTAGCGAAATACTTACTTTGACTATAATCTTTTACACCAAACATGGGGATTCTTCATCCAAATGCAACTCAAGATTAGCTTTGTCGGTATTTTGAAGTGTCCACTTTTTTCTTTTTCTTTTACAGATTTAAACGTATTTTGGTCCTGATTTCCCATTCGCAAGACTTCCTTAACGGCGTGTGCACCAACATCATGCACTTACACGAGCGCAAGCTGAAATACTACACGGTAAGAGCAACTGCACCCTCCCACTAGCCAACATGGACCAATGAGATGCTTAGAATAATGCTCCAAGTCAGAGCAGTTGCATTTCCTGTCTTCAGTCGATAAATGTAACACCAGTTTATCATACTTACCAGGGCCTAAAATTAACACCTGCCAAACATGGGTAGAATTCGGCATTGGCGGGTAAGTATGTCTAATTCACCAGCCGTGTGAATTACAGGGATGTAAACAAATTTGTGCACAAATTGAGCGAAATAAGCTTTTTGTGCGTATGGAGATTTTCAGGGATTGTTTTATTTCAGCTCATGAAACATGGGACCAACACTTCTTGCGTTTTATATTTTTGTTCGGTGTAAATTAAATCGAGCAATATACCACATCACTTATTACTCGTAATACATTTGTTTTGGAAACATTACTAAGCATGCTCATGTTTTGTGTGTAATTATTGCTAAAATATTTTGGCTGGTTAAAAATAAATCGGTGGCTGGTAGAAAATATTTCTAGCTGCCACCGTGATTGGTATACAAAAAAGTTAGTTTTACACCTTGATACTTTCTCAGACTTCAACCATCTACTAATTTTATATTAAATTTGCCCTTGGTGAGTTACTCTGGATAAAAGTTACTATATTCAAGTCATAAGAACAAAGGAAAATGACTCCGGTGTACGAGTACATCCCATTTCAAGTGTAAAATGGTACTCGTGTAAAAACAAATGTTTGTTTAATTCCTGGCAGGGCAACTATGATCAGTACATAAAGACCAGGGAGGAGCTGGAAGAGAACCAGATGAAGAGATTCAACTGGGAGCAGGACCAGATCAAACACATGAAGGTATCTAAGATTCCCTTTCTCTAAACACGCTTCCTCATTCACTAGTGGTTTGGCGTTTTTTATTTATATGAAATTCGGGCTGACGCCGGTATTATGTGATGGATCAAGCATAGTGATGGGTTATTTGGAACCACCTAGGGTGTGGTCGTTTCATACAAACTGTTTTTAAGTTCAATAAACTCAAGTGACGCAATGATGAGATGAAGTGTTGGGAGTGAAGGGCTTCACCAAACAGTTATTTATTTTGTAAACCTCCCTTTCTCTCCTTACCACCCCACCAGAACTACATAGCCCGGTTTGGGCACGGCTCAGCCAAGCTGGCTCGCCAAGCCCAGAGTAAAGAGAAAACCCTGCAGAAGATGGTGGCCTCTGGCCTGACTGAGAGCGTTTCCAATGACAAAGTAAGTTTGTTTAGTGACTTTGACTCGGTGGACAAAGGTGACAGTGCTTCCCATATAGGGTTTGAACAGGTGGTCTTTTTTTTGTGTATAATTAGTTTTGACTACAGCCCAGGGCAAGTCACATGGTCAGAATTCTCTGGACTATAGTAAAAGTGGATATTACTGCCGGTAACTCTTATTTATATATAAAAATAAATCTGAACATAGTTATTGTCTATTGTGATGCAAAGAAGTGTACAGCAGATGCCACAGAGTGAGTGAGTTCCAGGGTAATAGATTTGTTTTATAGAATTGCAAAATAGAAACTAAAATCTCATAGCTCCATTCAGGGTGGTAGGTCACAAGGCGGGGATCATCCTGAATTCCTCCCTCAGATCTGAGGACAGTAAGCTCATATCATCCTAAACTCCTCCCCGAGGACAGTCAGCTCATATCAGCTCATATCATCCTAAACTCCTCCCTGAGGACAGTCAGCTCATATCATCCTAAAACTCCTCCCTGAGGACAGTCAGCTCATATCATCCTAAAACTCCTCCCTGAGGACAGTCAGCTCATATCCTAAACTCCTCCCTGAGGACAGTCAGCTCATATCATCCTAAAACTCCTCCCCGAGGACAGTCAGTTTATATCATCCTAAACTCCTCCCCGAGGACAGTCAGCTCATATCATCCTAAAACTCCTCCCCGAGGACAGTCAGCTCATATCATCCTAAAACTCCTCCCCGAGGACAGTCAGCTCATATCATCCTAAAACTCCTCCCTGAGGACAGTCAGCTCATATCATCCTAAAACTCCTCCCTGAGGACAGTCAGCTCATATCCTAAACTCCTCCCTGAGGACAGTCAGCTCATATCATCCTAAAACTCCTCCCCGAGGACAGTCAGTTTATATCATCCTAAACTCCTCCCCGAGGACAGTCAGTTTATATCATCCTAAACTCCTCCCTGAGGACAGTCAGCTCATATCATCCTAAAACTCCTCCCCGAGGACAGTCAGTTTATATCATCCTAAACTCCTCCCTGAGGACAGTCAGCTCATATCATCCTAAACTCCTCCCTGAGGACAGTCAGCTCATATCATCCTAAAACTCCTCCCTGAGGACAGTCAGCTCATATCATCCTAAAACTCCTCCCCGAGGACAGTCGGCTCATATCATCCTAAAACTCCTCCCCGAGGACAGTCGGCTCATATCATCCTAAAACTCCTCCCCGAGGACAGTCGGCTCATATCATCCTAAAACTCCTCCCCGAGGACAGTCAGCTCATATCATCCTAAAACTCCTCCCCGAGGACAGTCAGCTCATATCATCCTAAACTCCTCCCTGAGGACAGTCAGCTCATATCATCCTAAACTCCTCCCCGAGGACAGTCGGCTCATATCATCCTAAACTCCTCCCCGAGAACAGTCAGCTCATTCTTCTCTTTTCCTTTAGACCCTGTCATTTTGTTTTCCTCCCTGTGGGAAGATTCCCCCTCCGGTCATCATGGTACAGAATGTCAGCTTCAAGTACTCTGATGACCAGGTAGGTGATTGTTTCACTTCTGAATATTTTTATCAATTTGTTTTATTTATGAGAAAAGAGAAATTCCAGCTCCAAACTACTCAAATCATGTTTTTTGCGATATTGTTTGGGTGAATTTCTTATTTTTCCCTTGTTTGACATTTCAGCCCCATATATACAAGAACCTTGAGTTTGGCATAGACCTCGACACCCGAGTGGCCCTTGTGGGGCCCAACGGGGCCGGGAAATCCACCCTGCTCAAACTTCTCACTGGAGAGGTGAGTCTTGACATTGTTATGATTATATGGTCATTTAGCTAACTAATTCTGCTATTCGGCCATGCCATGAGGCATTACCTTAATGGTACCATTTTTACTGATAAGTGAGGGGCCAATGAGTAGAAACCATGTAAGTTGTCATTTTTTTTCATTTCCTGTTTAGTTGTCTTTTCTAGTAAAATGTTGTTGTTTTTTTTGCTTCAACTTCTCGAAGTATAAATGTTTCTGATCAGACATCCGTCTCCTCTCTCTCCACCCGACTTACTTCATTCTTTGTCCTCAGCTCCTCCCTACTGACGGTATGATTCGCAAGAACTCCCACGTCAAGATTGGAAGATATCACCAGGTACTGTACCATTTTAAAATGTACTAATAGTCTAAACTGTTTTGACAATTGTGTCCATAATGGACAGAAACATTAACATTTTTTTTATGCGTGTTCCTACAATGGCAAAAATTGGAGTAGACTGCAAATTTTGAGATGACGGGATGGTCAGTGGCATCTTTAGTTTTATTTCATTACTTGAAGTTAAAGACATCCTCCAGTGATTTTATTTATTATCTAAAAAAAAAAAAAAAAAAATTGCACTTATGGTTGAACGCGAAGTCCCAATTATAAAAAGTGATGTACACACATTAACCCCCTAGAGTCGATGTCTGCGCCCCTGCAGAAATCTAATTGGCATTAAAATTAATCCATCAATCTGTCAGTTTAAGCTAGAGATATATATATATATATATATATATATATATATATTTTTTTTTGGGATGCGTCTCAATCCACCACATCCATCTTGGGACAACTTCAGAAGTTAGACATTTTTTACAACTCTGCATGATTCACATGGCTGATCCTACTCTTTATTTCCCCTCTAAAGCATCTTACAGAGCAGCTGGAACTCGACCTCTCGCCCCTGGATTACATGATGAAGTGTTACCCAGAGATCAAGGAGAGGGAGGAGATGAGGAAGATCATTGGCCGCTATGGGCTGACGGGCAAACAGCAGGTCAGTTTGATCATTAGTGATCCTAAAACATTGTCATGTAGCAGGGTTTGATTGGGCCCGTCTGGCATGCCACGGGAGTGGGGTTTGATTGAGCCCGTCTGGCATGCCACGGGGGTGGGGTTTGATTGGGCCCGTCTGGCATGCCACGGGAGTGGGGTTTGATTGGGCCCGTCTGGCATGACACGGGAGTGGGGTTTGTACTTTTGGGACTATTCCATTGGTACCATTCAAGCTCCAAGGGCAGCTTATGTATTTGGAGAAAAAACTCATTCTATTTGAGCCCAGGTTTGCAGGGTTGTAGTTAATTTAAATTAAACCGAAGTCGGAAATTTAATTAAAACCCTAGATGAATTGGGGAACTGTCTTACGACAATTTACATTTTAGTCATTTAGCAGACTCTTGTACAGAGTGACTTACAGGAGCAATTGGGGATAAGTGCCTTGCTCAAGAACACATCGGCAGATCTTTCACCCAGTCGGCTCAGAGATTGGAACCAGCGACCTGTCGATTACTGACCCAACGCTCTTAACCACTAGGCTACCTGCTGCACTGATTTACTGACATTTCTGCATTTTACCAGGTGAACCCCATCAGGAACCTATCTGATGGGCAGAAGTGCCGGGTGTGCTTTGCCTGGCTGGCTGGTCAGAATGCCCACATGCTCTTCCTTGATGAGCCCACCAATCACTTGGACATCGAGACCATTGACGCCCTGGCCGACGCCATCAACGAGTACGAGGGCGGCATGATGTTGGTTAGCCACGACTTCAGGCTCATCCAGCAGGTTCGGATAAAAAGATTAGAACACTTTTGTTTTGTATGAAAGGGTTGATTTTAAATACATTGTTGGACAACTGCATATACTCCACCATGCCATTTGCACACTGGTGCTGCATCGTTGCACTCCACTAATATACAGTAGCAGAGTCAACATATTTTGAATGAGTTTATTATAAATAGTCCTAGTTTACATAATACTTATGAAAAATCTTTGTTGGAAGAACTGGGATTGATGCACATTTGTCCCTTTTCTCAACCCCTTTTCTCCTTTTCGCTCCCTAGGTGGCACAGGAGATCTGGGTTTGTGAAAAGCAGACCATCACCAAATGGAACCGGGACATCTTGGCTTACAAACACCATCTGAAAAAGAAGATTGACAAAAATTCGCATGGTGTATAAAAACAAAAACAAACAAAAAAATATATATAAAAAAACGACCTCCCCAGATTCAAGACTGGACTCCCAATTTCCCATTCCATCTTCACTTGACTATTTATCTCAAGAAGCATGTTGCTCCTTTTCTAGATGCCCATTTCCTTCCTGCTTAAAGCCTCTTTACAGACTGCTGGAAGGTTGTGGTGCGTCCTAGTTACCTTCCATTGCTACCCCTTCAACAGGCATACATACGGTATCTTAATTTCTCTGAATTAAAAAGTTTTAAAAATATGTATCCATTTAATGTAGTGGAGAACATGTGCACTTTGTTTTTAATTCACGGTTCATGACTTTTCCACAGATCAGATCTAGTAGGATATAAACTGCCTGCATGGTTGGGTAGGTTCTACATGTAATCCCTTACTAGTTACCTGTTCAAAATTGTCATCAGTAACGTAACTTTTGGATTACCCAAACTCGGTAACGTAATCTGATTACTTTCGAAGACTTTCCCCTTTAGGAGGCATTAAAGACGAAAAATGATCCATGAAACGCATTTGTCGTCATCGGTGGTCTGACTTGTCAGACTCGCTCAGGTGGAACAAATTTAAACTTGCACCTTTTTTCCCCCAATGCTGAATTGTCATTGAGAAAGGTGTCATGATGTATTTATTTCAGTAATCATACTTTTAATCCAAGAAGTAATCTAGTTTTCAAGTGTGTGTAATCTGATTACAATATGTTTTGCTGGGAACGTAACTGATTAGTTTTTAGTAATCAGATTACATGTAATCAGTTACTAGCCGCCTATACCGATTTTTAGTTTCCGTTCACTTTAAAAAGAGCTTTATTATTTTGTCATTATTTAACATTGTACCTGCAATAATGGGAATGTCTGAAATAAAGGAGCAAAATAACTGACTTGGTTTGTTTTAAGTAACATGACAATGATAGCTTTGATTTAATCAGTAAGTTGAAATGATTGTGCTTTTTCAGTGTCTTTTTCAGCCTTCTAAATTTGTGTAGATATTTTAATTGATTGGCGTTAAAGCCCACATACTAGGTTTGGTTAGCTCTTAGCAGGGCTAGGCCATGCCAATGTCTGTGCCTCGCATACTCCCTTCAGACTCCCTTGAAAAATGAGCAAAGCAGCAATATAATTTGTCCCTCTTGACTTGCCATAGCAACAGCAGCCAGTATACACTTCCTCAAAATAGTAAACTAGGATAAATTGACATTTTTTCCCAAATAGGTCTGTCACACAATTTTACATCTAAGATGTTTGCTGCAGAATTTGTCAAGTGAAATAAAAATGTTTCTTGTTGAATGACAAACACTTAATTGAAGAATTATGTCTGTAGTTGCCACTCCTATTAGTAGTACTGTTGACCTTTACACAGTTATGGCTAGAGGGATCGATCTTTTGTCAAATATGGGCAGAGACACTTGAGGAAATACAATTCCAATATATGGCCATTGTGTACGTTGCCTATGTGTCGTCAATTGCATTCTGGGGGAAAGTAAAGCACTCCAAGTAGTGAATGGGAATCAATTGGGCGCAACAAATTAATTTTGTGTACTACAAATATTGTGAGATCATTTACTTGTTCTCTGTAATATATAACTTGTTTTTTTCCCTTTCAATTAAGACCTAAGCAATGTTCGAATACTCATACTAACTGTGCTATTTGTGATGTAAATTGAGTATGCTTATTGACTTTTCAAATTAACTTATTTGAGAGGTCATTACTTTATTACATTGCTTAACATTTGTATCCGCTCGTCGGACTTCGGCTGCATATTTTCTGCCATTTTCTTCAAATTTTAAAATGTTGTGAAGCCACTCCCATTTTCTGAATAATTGCATTATGGGCCCTTAAACCATAGAAATAGTGTCCACTGCTTGTATACTTTGTATTTTGGCAAATGTACAACATCCTGGAACTTTTGGCATACTAACTGTATGACCAATAAGCATACTACATACTCAATTTACGTCACAAATAGTACAGTTAGTATGAGTATTCGAACACAGCTTAGGTCTTAATTGAAAGGAAAAAACAGACAAGCAGAAGATAGGGTAGGCCTTCCGTGGAATGAGTTTGACACCCCTGGCCTATGGCCAAAGTACAATCAGGGGTGTCAAACTCATTCCATGGAAGGCCAAGGGGCTGCGGGTTTTTGTTTTTCCAATTAAGACCTAGACAACCAGGTGAAGGGAGTTCCTTACTAATTACAGTGGTGGGAAAAGTACCCGATTCTCATACTTGAATAAAAGTAAAATGAAAGTCACCCCGTGACAGGTGAGAGGCAGTAGAGATGACCAGGGATGTTCACTTGAACCTTTGCGTGAATTGGACCATTTCTGTCCTGCCTGCATTCAAAATGTAACGAGTACTATTGGGTGTCAGGGAAAATGTATGGAGTAAAAAGTACTTTTTTTTTATGTAGTGAAAGTAAAAGTTGTATAAATAGTAAAGTACAGATAACCCAAAAAACGACTTTAAAGTATTTTTACTTAAGTAATTTACACCACTGACTAATTAGTGACCTTAATTCATCCATCAAGTACAAGGGTGTACCCTACGTGGAATGAGTTTGACACGTGCCATAGGCTTTTCCCAACGAACGAACCATGTCGGAATTGGGGCCTACAAAAAGACGCCATTACTATTGCTCGCTTTTTGAAAACGGGATTCCCATCTCCTTTCTGTAATATCTCTGGTGTAGGGGCTTTTATTTTGAAGGCAGAAATCGGAAAATCCTTTAGTGGTGTGTTTTCTATGAACGTCCTTGCTACTTGGCATCCTTGGGACGTCCCAACCCCGACGTTACTCCATTGGAGTTGACATTTAAAATGGTTACTGTAGGGGTTTAATGCCGCGTTCGAAACAACTGGGAACTGGGAACCCCCCCCCCCTTAAAAGAGTTAGATGCACTATTGTAAAGTGGTTGTTCCACTGGATATCATAAGGTGAATGCACCAATTTGTAAGTCGCTCTGGATAAGAGCGTCTGCTAAATGACTTAAATGTAAATGTAACTCGGAAAAAATACGAGGTCAAATCATGACGTCATATCTTCAGGTCCGAAAGGCAGAGCTCTAGAAAAAAGAGAAAAAAAAGCTCTAGAATGAGACCCGAGTTCCTGAGTTGGAATTCCAAGTTGGATAACCATTCAAAACAAATTTTCCAGTCGCAGCTGATATACTGTGTGTGTATATGTTTATATGTATCTTGGTGGGATGCATGCCAGCAAAGCCACTACAAATCACATCACTAAACCAGTTGGGACAGCTTTATGTAGGCCCTAACAGTTTGTGGGCACCGTTATAGGATAATTAATGTATTGCTTAGTGTTGTGGCTTTGCAGTAAATACTGCCTTTAAAAAAACATGGCTGACTTTCGTAAACAAACAATTGAGATTTACAAACTATGACATAAGGGGACAACAAGAGGATAATAGGCAATCTGAAATTTGTCGCATGTGAATTGTCTACAGACACGTCGATAGACAAAAGATTTACAAACTATGGAATAAGGGAGCAACAAGCAGATAAGAGGCAATCCGCAATTCCGATTAAGACATTAATGAGCGAGCTAAGACAGACGTAGTCAATATAACTATTTGTTCAGCACTTTTGAAATGTACAGCGACAGAATTCAGAATGTAGGCTGTTCTTACAATGTTCTCCCTGTACACAAAGTCAGAATCGTAGGATAAATAAAGGGGGCATTTAAGCAGACAATGAAAACTCTTACAATATTCGATGATTACATTTCTAAAACAGATTATAGGCTACATGTGCACCACCAAGTCAGAACAGTAAGTAAAATGAAGATTGGTAAATATACCAAATTATTATGGTGAGGCACATTGGCTACTAACATCTTACTACACAACATACACTTAGTATTACTTTCTTAGCTACGGTATATAAAGCTACCTGGCATATTACATCATTTATGCAGCAGCATACAATACATTTTTGGACTCACCTTGTTGTGCTGTGCTCACTTGAACAGGAAGGTGGCGCGGCGGTCCTTCGTGGGCAAATTTTGTCACCAAAGTCTGGCATTCTCTGGATTTATGGTGCTTTCAAAACAACTGGGAACTCAGACAAAAACAAGGTTGAATCATGTTGACGTCATTGATCTATCTTCAGGTCATGGCTCTAGAAAGGCCGGATTTAAAATTCAGAGTTGGATGACCGTTCAAAGCGTATTTTCCCAGTCGGAGCTCATTTATTCTCGACTTCCCAGTTGTCTTGAACTCACTAAAGTCAAGTTTTCACAGTTTCGAGTTAACAGTTGTTTTGGGCGCGGCACAAATCCTGCTTCATTGACAGCATGGCCAATGTTGAATGTTTTTCATCTTAAACTTGGAAAAGAGACCCTTAATCCCAGATTTGGGACCACACAGCGACTCCACTGAATAGCAGGCTAGTGATTGCTTTGCAATTCTTGCAGTTAGCCACTGTCACCGATTACTTTCAAACAACTCATTGTTGAATTTGCGATTTCCAACTTGTGTAATGTTTATGTCCAATAGCCAATGAGCACTGATACGTTTTATCTATAATTTCTCTTCATTATTTCTCTTCACATGACAAGGATTAAAAAGTATTTGCCAATAGATTGTCAACTTGATTCATGATGACTGCTAGCTAAGACATACTTTTGAAAGTATGATGTTGACATGATCAGTCCAATCAAAGCTACTGTACGTATAACGTGATTTTACTTCATTTTATCTGTGGCCAATGACCTCGAGCCTTCTTGGATGGGCACTTCTAATGTAACTCTATGGCAGCACCCAAGGGGCTAGAATTTTCTAGCTCTACCCTTAAGACTTGGCGGTGACGTAGTGTCCCCATGAGTGACAGAACACTGAGCCAATCACGGCGCAACACTCCAAATTTTGTGCTGGTTTGCCCCACCACCACAGAAAGCACTTAGCTAGGTTGAAACACCTGACAGACCATGTTTGCATGCAGCTTTATTAACTCAATGATATATTTTTTTACATGGTTTATAAACTGATATGTGACATGTATTAATGCCAAAATAACATACTGCCCTGAATGACGGGTAGCCACTGTTAACATCAATAAACCCATCCTTTAAAAACAAATTTAGTAAAGCCAGGCATCTACAATCAACTTTCTAAACAATATTTTGGTTAGTTTCCATCTTGTTAGCTAGCTAGCGGCCTAGCCAGTTCAAATTATGACCAGAGCATAACTGACAACTTATTTTTTTTTTTATTAATTATTACAGGAAAATAAACTCACAACAAGATAATTATTTAACTACATGTTAATTGAAAGTTATTTACAGAAAATAGCTTATATTTGTGAGTGTGAAGCAGTGGTGGCTGGTGGGAGGAGCTATAGGAGGGCCAGCTCATTATAAAGGCTGGAATGGAATCAATGGAATGGTATCATACATATGGAAACCACATTGACTCTGTTCTAGCCTTTACAATGAGCCCGTCCTCTTATAGCCCCTCCCACCAGCCTCCCCTGGTGTAACGAAATAAAAGCAGGACTTATGCCACGTTCAAACAACTGGGAACTCGGAACTGGGCACTCGGGAAATCTTCGACTTCTGACTATAGTGCGTTCAAAATAACTGGGAACTTGGGGGGAAAAAACTAGCACTGAATGGGAAAAATCGATTTGAATGGTCATCCAACTCGGAATTCCAACTTGGGAACTCGGGCCTCTCTGTAGAGTTCAGACTTTCCGACCTGAAGATCACGGACGTCATGATTTGACCTCTTATTTATTTTTTTTCAAAGCTCCCAGTTGTCATGAACGCACCAATTTCTACCAAAGGATTTTAGAATTTGTGCGCTGTCTCTCATTGCTAGCTGTCAGGTAACCATGACAACGGACGCAGCGACAGGGTCAAAGTTGATTTAAAAAAAATCTGTCTGTGAAACAGATTGTCTACAGACATGTCGATAGACAAAGTCTGAACCAGCCTTTAGGGTAGGGACGTCTCAAGGATCCCGGATTGCATTAAGCTTTCTATGCGCGTTATTATTTGGGTCATTGAGCGATTGGCAACTGTGTAACAGGTAAAATCATTGTTTCATTGACATTTAACTAGTGTACGACAACATGAAATTATTGGATATCTGCAGTCCAGCAATAACATGTAAAAATAACAGACATAATGTTACATGGCTAATAGTACAAAAGTGGATGTGATACTCGTTAGCTAGCAAGCTTACAGCTAGCTACAGTAACTAGCTAGCTAATTTAGCTGTTCCTTCTCGTTTTAGCAACGATGGCAAATAGTGTCAATTGTAACATTACAGATTATGCGTTTTAATGCATTTTTGTGTAATGCTAGCTAATATTTTAGACTTCTATAGAGCCTCGGCTAATAGCTTGCTAGCTAGAGTTGAGTTAGCCACCTGTTGTGTTGCTACGCGCAGAATCAATATTTTCACCTTGTGAGAGCTAGTAAACACTAACGTTAGTAGCTAGCTAACTAGCCAACACATTTTCTCTAAGAACAGCTAGCTACCTCTCATGCCATGGTCTCTCGTGCCATGGTCTCTCGTGCAGGATTTTGTTCCAGCCCCAGTCTAACATACCTGACTAATCAACTTCTCCTCGGTGTTGAATTAAGTGTGTTTATGCAGGGCTGGAGCAAAAGCCTGCAAATGCAGCATTTCTCTGAGAGGAGGATTGGCACCCCTGCCCTACGTTTACCCCTTCAATGTTTGCAGTTCTGAACGGACAGCCAGGAGACGTGCAGCCTAATGGCTATGGAGAGTTTGGTTTCTGACACACTGCTCAGGTCTATCCGGTTCCTTCTGATCTGCAAACGTCGAAAGAGTGCAGTTGAGGGGAAAGAAGTTAAAGATTGTTTAAGTCTCAACGTCCTTTGTCATCCTCAGCTTTTCCCCACACAGACTGCCTCACCTCACCCATGAGTCTACCGGCCGCCCCGCCCAGTTACGCTGAAGCCATGGCAGGGGACAAGGAGCAGACGTACGGTGGAGTGATGGTTGCAATGCCCCCCTACAGTGACAACCTGCCCCCCATGCCCCCTCCATCGGTGCCCATCCACACCAGCTGGGCCTACGTGCACCCCAGTCCCAGTGAGTCAAGGGGCAACATGGTCTACCTCCTTATCTTATAGAAATGGAATTGCTATGTCCTAACTAACCCCTTTTTTGTATGCTGTTTTATAATGTTCTCCCTAATCTCCCTGACCTAGATAGTCTGTGTATGCATTGATATGTAGGCTACGTGTGCCTTTTTAAAATGTTTATGTAGTTCTGTTCTTGAGTTGTTCTTGTCTATTCATGTTCTGTATTATGTAATGTTTCATGTTTTGTGTGGACCCCAGGAAGAGTAGCTGCTGCTTTTGCAACAGCTAATGGGGATCCCAAAAAAATACCAGAATACCTAATCCCGTTTTATGGACACAGATTTTAGCCTTGCTTGTTCATCAGAACTGTCTTGGTATAGTCAGTGCGTGACTGCTGTTATTCCCAAGAGTATTGTCCTTTCATTCCCCCCCCTCTGGGCCCAATTGTATCGCTGCAAAATGATCACGTTAAAAGAGACCAGGTCACAAACTTCAAGTACTTCATTGTACAATGTCCAGAAAATAGCTTTTTAGCCTATACATGTAAAACGAGTGTGGATTTGCAATACAATCTCCAGATCTGTTGCATCCCAACCTTTTCGTTGTTGCAATAAGTTCTGAGCTGATTTTTTATAATGACACGGTCTGTTCTGAAATGAGATGAGCGCCACTTTATTTGCCCAGTTTTCCTCTCCCCTTCTAAATTCTCTTTTTCTGCCTCTGTTAGGCCCGGGCTACACCAACCCCTACACTTCCGACATGTCCTCTCCCTTCTCCGACCCCAGCACCAGCGACAGCTTGGATGGAAGCAACTGGGAGGACAAGAATATCCGACGCATGTTCATTCGCAAGGTGAGAGGTTCTAGTGTCCTTTTTCTTTTGTCAACATCATTTTTTATTGACAAAGGCTCACCGCCATACCACGTTCAAGAGGTGGGGGATGATGTTTTGGTTCGGTTCATGTTAAAATTCTCTGCTGTATGCTATTAATGGTGGTTTGTATAATTTACAGGTGTTTCTGATTACAAGACAATGATCAGAGAAATAAGCCATTCATGGAATAGCCAAGCACTTTGGATCGATCTGCCATCAATTTCTAATAAGTTCTCTGGACAACTTTCTTCCAAACTTCTCTGCGTTGCTTTCCTATATTTACACCTAGTGCTTGATATAATGTTCACCCATGAAAGGATGAATTAATTCAAGGTTTATACAAATGTCCATTCAATAGAAAATGACGTCAGAAAAACAGTAGTCCAAACCCCATGTCTCTGAATAGAAAACTAAATGGGGACTTGGGAGTATGGCTAGATGGTTCACTGTCCTTCTCTCAGCACATATCAAACCTGCAGGCTAAAGTAAAATCTAGACTTGGTTTCCTCTATTGTAATTGCTCCTCTTTCACCCCAGCTGCCAAACTAACCCTGATTCAGATGACCATCCTACCCATGCTAGATTAGTGTCACGAGAATTTTTATCCCAATTGTTGAACTCAACTATCACTCATGCTTTAAATAATTCCCAGAGGTTGTAATGCCCTGGTTAATAAATAATTATTCAAAGACAATAAATCAATCCTTTATTCAGAGAACGTTCTGAAGTCAAAAATGCATACATAGTCATTTTATAACTCTCACCCCCCACCTACGGACACACACACACAGACACACAATTTCTCATTATCTTCTACAAGCCTAGCCATTCCTAACAGTTGCTCCCCCTTACCTAAGTTGGGGAGGCCTCTTTCCTGTTATTTGGTTTCAGAGTTATCACAAGTCGACAGTTCAGTTGGCCTTGAATGTCTCAACTCTACCCAGCTCATATTGCGAATTAGTAACACAATGGTCTAGTCACACACATTATGGAATTATGACTAACACATTTCATACTGAAATCATATGATTTCAGGGTGGAATCCTTTAGTCATTACTTTAAACATATAAATTCCTTTATCACGGAGACTAAATGTATAGATCGGCAGGTAAGGGTGCTCTCGAGCGGCTAGATGTTCTTTACCATTCGGCCATCAGATTTGCCAACAATGCTCCTTATAGGACACATCACTGCACTCTATACTCCTCTGTAAACTGGTCATCTCTGTATACCTGTCTTAAGACCCGCAGGTTGATGCTTATTTACAAAACCCTCTTAGGCCTCACTCCCCCTTATCTGAGATATCTACTACAACACCCGTTCTGCCAGTCACATTCTGTTAAAGGTCCCCAAAGCACACACATCCCTGGGTCGCTCGTCTTTTCAGTTCGCTGCAATTAGTGACTGGAACGAGCTGCAACAAACACTCAAACTGGACAGTTTAATCTCAATCTCTTCATTCAAAGACTCAGTCATAGACACTTACTGACAGTTGTGGCTGCTTTGTATGATGTATTGTTGTTTCTACCTTAATGCCCTTTGTGCTGTTGACTTTGCCCAATAATGTTTGTACCATGTTGTGTTGCTACCATGTTGTTGTCACCTTGTGTTGCTACCATGCTGTGTTGTCATGTTTTGCTGCCTTGTTATGTTGTTGTCTTAGGTCTCTCTTTATGTAGTGTTGTTTCTCTCTTGTTGTGATGTGTGTTTAGTCCTATATTTACAGTGGGGAGAACAAGTATTTGATACACTGCCAATTTTGCAGGTTTTCCTACTTACAAAACATGTAGAGGTCTGTAATTTTTATCATAGGTACACTTCAACTGTGAGAGACGGAATCTAAAACAAAAATCCAGAAAATCACATTGTATGATTTTTAAGTAATTAATTTGCATTTTATTGCATGACATAAGTATTTGATCACCTACCAACCAGTAAGAATTCCGGCTCTCACAGACCTGTTAGTTTTTCTTTAAGAAGCCCTCCTGTTCTCCACTCATTACCTGTATTAACTGCACCTGTTTGAACTCGTTACCTGTAAAAAAGACACCTGTCCACACACTCAATCAAACAGACTCCAACCTCTCCACAATGGCCAAGACCAGAGAGCTGTGTAAGGACATCAGGGATAAAATTGTAGACCTGCACAAGGCTGGGATGGGCTACAGGACAATAGGCAAGCAGCTTGGTGAGAAGGCAACAACTGTTGGCGCAATTATTAGAAAATGGAAGAAGTTCAAGATGACGGTCAATCACCCTCGGTCTGGGGCTCCATGCAAGATCTCACCTCGTGGGGCATCAATGATCATGAGGAAGGTGAGGGATTAGCCCAGAACTACACGGCAGGACCTGGTCAATGACCTGAAGAGAGCTGGGACCACAGTCTCAAAGTAAACCATTAGTAACACACTACGCCGTCATGGATTAAAATCCTGCAGTGCACGCAAGGTCCCCCTGCTCAAGCCAGCGCATGTCCAGGCCCGTCTGAAAATTGCCAATGACCATCTGGATGATCCAGAGGAGGAATGGGAGAAGGTCATGTGGTCTGATGAGACAAAAATAGAGCTTTTTGGTCTAAACTCCACTCGCCGTGTTTGGAGGAAGAAGAAGGATGAGTACAACCCCAAGAACACCATCCCAACCGTGAAGCCTGGACGTGGAAACATCATTCTTTGGGGATGCTTTTCTGCAAAGGGGACAGGACGACTGCACCGTATTGAGGGGAGGATGGATGGGGCCATGTATCGCGAGATCTTGGCCAACAACCTCCTTCCCTCAGTAAAAGCATTGAAGATGGGTCGTGGCTGGGTCTTCCAGCATGACAACAACCCGAAACACACAGCCAGGGCAACTAAGGAGTGGCTCTGTAAGAAGCATCTCAAGGTCCTGGAGTGGCCTAGCCAGTCTCCAGACCTGAACCCAATAGAAAATCTTTGGAGGGAGCTGAAAGTCCGTATTGCCCAGCGACAGCCCCGAAACCTGAAGGATCTGGAGAAGATCTGTATGGAGGAGTGGGCCAAAATCCCTGCTGCAGTGTGTGCAAACCTGGTCAAGAACTACAGGAAACGTATGATCTCTGTAATTGCAAACAAAGGCTTCTGTACCAAATATTAAGTTCTGCTTTTCGGATGTATCAAATACTTATGTCATGCAATAAAATGCAAATTAATTACTTAAAAATCATACAATGTGATTTTCTGGATTTTTGTTTAAGATTCCGCCTCTCACAGTTGAAGTGTACCTATGATAAAAATTACAGACCTCTACATGCTTTGTAAGTAGGAAAACCTGCAAAATTGGCAGTGTATCAAATACTTGTTCTCCCCACTGTATATTGTATTTCTTTTAAAAATGTGTTTTAATCCCAGGCCCGCATCCCCGCAGGATGTCTTTTGGTAGGCCGTCATTGTTCTTAACTGACTTGCCTTGTTTAAATAAAGGTTAAATAAAAATAAATAAAATTGTGACCCATTTAGTCTTTCATTAACTCTGATCCTCATCTGACACTGTCCTATTGTGTTTTTTAACGCTCTTTACATCACTGTCAAAAGACTACCGTCAGAACGTGAAATCATGAGCCCACAGTGAGTGGTATTTCATCAGTACAGCACTAGACGTTACCATAGAAACGTAGATCAATCTGTTCTGGTAGATTGTTTCACACTATGCTATCTTCTATCGTGCCGACCTGAACTAAACTGCGCTGTCACTTTTACATGATCTTCTTCGGCAACTATGTTGGATGGTTACCAGGCCAGTTCAGTGCAGCTTGGTCTGGCTCGGCTCGATTCGCCTCAGTACTGTGTAAAGCCCAATAGTGTTGTCTGTCTTAGTACTGTGTAAAGCCCAATATTGTTTTCTGTCTCAGTACTGTGTAGTTCTCTCAGCTAGCCTCTCAGTACTGTGTAGTTCTCTCAGCTAGCCTCTCAGTACTGTGTAGTTCTCACAGCTGGCCTCTTGTGAGAGACTCTCTAACCGGTCTTATTTCTATCCTCAGGTTTTCTCCATCCTCATGGTCCAACTGTTGGTGACCTTTGGTATCGTGGCTCTCTTCACATTTTGGTGAGGGCCACTAACACGAATCCACACCCCAGAAAACATTTGAGAGCCCAATTTTACAAAGTGTTTTATTTTTTTTGCACTCGCAAACTCTGGTTATTTTCCGAATGTAATAAACCCCAAACACCTTAACATGTGCAAACTTTGCACTTGTACAAACGTGTCATTAGAAAATGCTGTCAAAAATGTATTCTCACCTAATATATACTGAGTGTACAGAACATTAAGAACAGATTCCTAATATTGCATTGCCACCACCTTTGCCCTCAAAACAGCCTCAATTCATCAGGGCATGGACTATACAAGGTGTCGAAAGCATTCCACAGGGATGCTGGCCCATGTTGACTCCAATGCTTCCCACATTTGTGTCAAGTTGGCTGGTTCCTTTGGGTGGTGGACTATTCTTGATACACATGGGAAACTGTTGAGTGTGGAAAAACTCAGCGGCGTTGCAGTTCTTGACACAAACTGGTACGCCTGGCACCTACTACCATAACCCGCTCAAAGGCACAAATGTTTTGTATTGCCCATTCACCCTCTGAATGGCATACATTCTCAATTGTCTCAAGGCTTAAAAATCCTTCTTTAACCTGTCTCCTCCCATTCCTTCATCTACGCTGATTGAAGTGGATTTAACAAGTGACCTCTATAAGGGATCATAGCTTTCACCTGGTCAGTCTGTCATGGAAAGAGCAGGTGTTCATAATGTTTTGTACACTCATTGCATGCTGTGTGCTTCTCACTGGATGGTTTGATAAAGATGAGGCTAAGTAAAAAATATATATACTGTATATATCTGAAGCTGAAAAATGGGTGCCCATCCAAGTTGTTAAAAACTAATGTATTCTCACTCAACTTTACAGTGAACCAGTACGGCAGTTTGTGCAGTACAATCGAATCCTCTACCTTGCCTCATAGTGAGTATCTTCAACTTCATGTGCTGTCTACCAATGCCAAACTGGTCAAATAGACTTAATGCATATCATAAAATGACTTAAAGGTAAGGATGATTCTTCATCCCAATGTTCACCTCGAAGTCGAAGTTGAGTATTTAAAGTTAAGACATTTTCTTACCTTGAAAGCAGCAACTTGTCCATTTATTGTGTAGATCATTGGTCACCAACCGGTCAGTTGCGATCGACGGGTCGATCTTCAAGGCATTCCTAGTCGATCTCCAAACATTTTTTTTTTCTTTTTTTTTTAACGATAAAGCCCTTGCGTTCAATTAAAAAAAAAAAATCATTTCACGCTGTAGGTGCACTTGATTCAGCAGCCCTAGCGCCGGGAAGGCAAAGTGTTTCCATTTTGAACCATTTCATATGTCTGAAGGTAGAACTCGGCCTACCTGGCAGACCCAGAGAGCAAATCAAGTGCACCTATAGGCCTACGTCTGGCCAATCAGATAGCTCAGATCACCGTGCCTGTACAGTTTCCTCACGCCATAGACTATTAAAAAAAAATAAAAGATGCCTCGGACGCTCAGCAGAGTTTATACTTTGAGATTTAAAAACCATTGAAACCATGACTAGAGAGAGACTCAACGAATACAACAGAGAGATGGTGTTTTAATGAGTTAGTTCATGTTTAGGTTGTTATTCAACGCTGTCAATACATTGTTCAACACTTTTTTTTAATAAACCATCGAATGCTCTGTAGCTGCAATGAATGACTATAGCAAAGTGTTCCGTTACACTTGTGTTGTTATTATTAGTGGCTTGTGTCTTATTTAATAGCAAGGAATATTTCACTTTCTCTGGTCATTGGAGTAAACATGAGGTGCATGAGGCAGAAGTAATGCAGTGCGACTTAAGTTTCGCCATCAGCTGCAAGACCATGTCCCCTTTTGTCAGCGGAGGGAGGGAGAGAGGAAGGATGGTGAGATGGGTGAGAGGCCGCCTTACCGCTGCTCCCTCCCCACAGACTGACTAGCAGATGCAGGCCATCAGTCCAGGAAAAAAAAAAAAAAAAAGCCAATTATTACCCTCACTCAGCTGTGCCTCACAAGTAATACAACAAATGATCTATTACCAGTGTGATCATAGACCTACATTTTGTAAATATAATTTCAAAATGGTCTCGGAAGAACAACATTGGCAGGGCAATTCAAGTATAACCAATATGCAGTGATAATGTATTGGGCCTATAGCCTACTGCACAAACCTCATTGCTACAGATCTGTTTTTAATTGGTTAATGTTGCATAGACTTAATGTTCATGTTTAAAAGAAATCTGAGCAGTAGATCCTGCCTTGCATTTTTGACTCAGAAAGGGATCTTAACTCAGAAAAGTTTGGCAACCACTGGTGTTGATCCTTCGGTGAATGTTGTTATTTCGGTGGTAGTGCCACCATTTTAGATGTGGTGTTGTCGTCATTGGATTTAGACGCACTGATATGGCACTCTGAGCCAACCGTCATAACTGCTGACCACATAACTGTTCCTGTTCCAGCATCACCTTCATGGGGGCATACCTGGTGCTAGTGTGCAGCACAAGTGCCCGGTAAGAAGCCAACTTTTTAGTCAATACTACCAGCTTTACTTTTACTATTATTTTTGGATTTCTACCACTTTCTTCACCTTTTATTGTTTTTCTTTACAACATTCTCAATTCATACTTTCATAACTAAAAGATGGAGGCACTTGACTTTAACAATGATCTATTTTTCGTTGATGACTATTTGATTTTTAAATAAATAAATAAATTTTTGAATGAAAGTTGTGTGAAAAGGTTTTATCTGGCTATGCTTCTCAAGTCTTAACTCATGAATTGGTGCTCTGTTCATACTAAAATGTTGTCATTGTATCCCATTGTCTTTTTTTTTTTTTACAGGCGACAGTATCCCACCAACCTCATTCTCTTGGGGATATTTGTAAGTATCAGTCAGAGGTACAGCATCTCTGCTTGATAGTTAGTGGTATGATATTATGACCATTTTACTGACACTGTGGTACTCCAAATGATGTGAGGCGCAATTCATACTATACATACTACTCTGTAATATTTTTGTGTTTGTGATCCTCTTCTTGTCTCCAGACTTTGGCAATGTCTTACATGGCAGGAATGCTGGCTAGGTAAATTGTGTGTGTGAATGTAGACTGTCCACTCTTTTTCTACATGTGTGAAAATGCTGTCTAGCGACTTTTTTTTTGTTGAGTCTATGACTTTGTGTTTGAGTGTGTACCAGAGGTGGTAGTAACTTGGTTATCCTTCCTCTGTGTCCATAGCTACCACAACACTAAAGTGGTGATGCTGTGTGTGGGCATCACCGCCATGGTGTGTCTGTTCATCACGCTCTTCTGTTTCCAGACCAAGGTGAGCTTTTACAAGCAGATGGCTAACAGCACAATCTGTGTTTCTCTTGTCAAGTTAAATCATTCTGTTGTGTGAAAGTAGTGGCATTTTGATCATTTAACTCGGTTGACTTGACGTCATTTTGATCATTTAACTCGGTTGACTGGACGTCATTTTGATCATTTAACTCTGTTGACTGGACGTCATGTTATGCTTAGTTCATCAGAGCAAAACGTTCAGAGCAAAACGTTCAGACATGTAAAAAATAATGAATCATTTCTGCTCTCTTTCAGTACATTTCTATTTGCTATGTTTCCCTGCTGAACGCGGCCCCCTGGTTTTCGGTCTTGTCTTGACGTTGTGTTCCAGGTTGATTTTACGTCGTGTCACGGTCTGCTCTTCTCTCTCATGATGGTGCTGATGGTGACGGGACTGCTGCTCCTCTTCACCGCACCCTTCGGATATGTAAGCAGCACGCCTCTTAAAGCTACAGTCTGTGATAGGTACATTCATTTTTTTGACTTGATTGATTTTATTTATCCATAAAAATAAAATAAAAACATTTAAAAAGGACATGTATTGCACAATATAGTCAGAGACTTATACTCATTGAACATTGAAGGTTCTAAGTCCTAAATGCTTGATGAGCTTCAGGGTAGACACGTTCATTACAGGAAGCACGAGGGTAAAGAACTTTACTGTTTGACCAAATCATTACATTTACATTGAAGTCATTTAGCAGACGCTCTTATCCAGAGCGACTTACAAATTGGAAAGTTCATACATATTCATCCTGGTCCCCCCGTGGGGAATGAACCCACAACCCTGGCGTTGCAAGCGCCATGCTCTACCAACTGAGCCACACGGGACCATTGAGCCACACGGGACCATAAATCATGGTTTTAGCCACCCCCCCCCCTAAAACAAATGTTTTACATTTTGAGTGGGGTGACGATGTAGAATGTGCTCTTTTCTTTTCTAAGTTTATCGGCTCCCAACTTTCCGTCTTTTACGATCCATGATCTTGGCTGTGTCTAACTGATGACAGATTCGGAGCAGGTCAATTTGCTGATGCCTTGTTTGACTTTGAACGTGAGTTTGCATGACCTCGGCTCAGCCTATCAGACAACAGTGCCGGGCCCATCTTGGTAAGGAGGGGGGGGAGCTCATTATAGATTAGTATAACAGAGAAATTGTAAATTTAAAAAGAACAGCCCATGGACCACCGGCCATGTCATTTTTTTTTTTCTCCCATCCCTCAGCTGTTTAACAAAACAGGTGGTGGGGTTGATGTGTTATTTTATCACAGACTGTAGCTTTAAGTCCTTAAGGTTAAGGCTACACAGAGATTTTGTGTCCGTACAAAAATCTGTCCGCTTTTTGTGCGTGTGCAACTCGTCCAAAAGAAGTAGAGATGGGTTGACTGTTGACGGAAAAAATAAACAAACGGTTGAACAGTGTTTCAATGAATATTCTTTTTCATACGTCTCTGTGTGTCCACAGCCTATCCGGAGGGATAATCACGAACTTGGAACTTTCTCACAACTCCACCACTGACCTTTTTTGTGATTTTACCTGAAAGGTCGACAAGAGTTTGTACCTTGTTGGACAGGACCGTTTCCTCTCATTTGTGACTGGCTGTCTCTCTTTATGCTGTGTTTTTCTGACCTCGTTTGTCTTTCACAGATACCTTGGTTGCAGACAGCGTATGCTGGACTGGGTGCCCTTGTCTTCACGTTGGTACTTAATCATCTATCATTGAATCACCACTTAATGAGTGTATGATTGCTGCGGTGTTGGGACAGGTGTCTCTTCTCTTGTAAAATGTCTTTCTGATCTAAATGCAATGAATCACCTGTATAAATATTAGGCTGAATGTACACTATATATATATTTATACAAAAGTATGTGGACACCCCTTCAAATGAGTGGATTAGGCAATTTCAGCCACACCCGTTGCTGACAGGTGTATAAAATCGAGCACACAGCCATGCAATCTCCATGAATCAAATCAAATTGTATAGGTCACATACACATGGTTAGCAGATGTAAATGCGAGTGTTCCGAAAATTCTTGTGCTTCTAGTTCCGACAGTGCAGTAATATCTAACAAGTAATCGAACAAATTCACACAACTACCGTAAACACACAATGTAAGGGGATGGAATAATAATATGCATATATATATTTAGAAAAACATTGGCATTAGAATGGCCTTACTGAAGAGATCAGTGACTTTCAATGTGGCACCGTCATAGGATGCCACCTTTCCAACAAGTCAGTTCATCAAATTTCTGCCCTGCTAGAGCTCGCCCTGGTCAACTGTAAATGCTGTTATTGTGAAGTGGAAACGTCTAGGTGCAACAACGGTTCAGCTGTGAAGTGGTATGCCAGACAAGCTCACAGAACAGGAACGCAGAGCGCTGAAGTGTGCAGTGCGTAAAAAATCATCTGTCCTCGGTTGCAACACTCACTACCGAGTTCCAAACTGCCTCTGGAAACAACGTCAGCACAATAACTGTCCGTCGGGAGCTTCATGAAATGGGTTTCCATGGCCGAGCAGCCACACACAAGCCTAAGATCACCATGCGCAATGCCAAGCTTCGACTGGAGCAGTGGAAACGTGTTCTCTGGAGTGATGAATCATGCTTCACCATCTGGGTTCGGCAGATGCCAGGAGAACGCTACCTGCCCCAATGTCTAGTGCCAACTGTAAAGTTTGGTGAATTATAAATAATGGTCTGGGGCTGTTTTTCATGGTTCGGTCTAGGTCCCTTAGTTCCAACGCCATATTAATGCCCATGATTTTGGAATGAGATGTTCGACGAGCAGGTGTCTACATACTTTTGGTCATGTGGTGTACTTCTAAAAAGCCACATGTGAATGTTAGTGACAACTTAGTGTTCTAGGACCTTGAGTAATGGTCTCTCTCCTTTCTCCCCCATCCCTTGTTCTTTCTCTCTCCTTCTCGCTCTCCCTCTTTCCTCCCCCTCTCTTCTGTAGTTCTTGGCCTTTGACGTGCAGCTGCTGATGGGCAACCGGAGGTACTCCCTGAGTCCGGAGGAGCACGTGTTCGGAGCGATGTGTCTTTACATGGATGTGGTCTACATCTTCTTCTTCCTCCTACAGCTGTTTGGGAGTCAGGAGTGAAGTCACACCACCTTGTAGTCACGTTCAATAGCCCCCCCCCCACCCCCCCCTCGCTGAGTTTACTTTATTGGGATCCCGTTTAGCTACTGCACATGCAGCAGCTACTTTTCCTGGGGTCCACATAAAACGTACAAATACATTAAAGTACAGAGCAGTAAGACAAGAATATAAGATATTACATTAAATTCAGAATAACAATGAAAGAGGTGTGTGTGTGTGTGTGTGTGTGTGTGTGTGTGTGTGTGTGTGTGTGTGTGTGTGTGTGTGTGTGTGTGTGTGTGTGTGTGTGTGTGTGTGTGTGTGTGTGTGTGTGTGTGTGTGTGTGTGTGTGTGTGTGTAAGACACCAAGACACAACAAAAGTACTATTCACACACGTCATATATTCTTATATACAGTAAAGTTAGATTAGCTCTATAGAAAGAGGAGAGGTGATGTTTTTTTAATTTTTTTAAAGCTATACTTGCTTTTTGCCTGAGAAACCTCTGGTGGCAGAGTATTTCGCAATGACATGGCTCTTTACAGAACAGGATAGCCACACCACCTTGTCACGTTCAATAGCCCCCCTTACTCTCTCTGCCTCCTCAAGTGCACACAGCTACTCTGATATCCTTATGCACGTACTTCTGTTTGGTTACGCTCGTACAAGCACACACACATTTGAGAATAGATACAAATACATACCGGCACATATTTGTAATCTGAAGCAAATATACACCCGCAGTACACTCACACACCCACCATATACTAACACACCCACTCTGAGGTATCTTATAAAAGCATAGTTTGCTTATATTTTTCCTCTCCCTGAATGTTGACACACAACTTAATTCAGTTTTTATATATATATATATAATTTGAAGTGTGTGCGTGAGCGACTGCTGGGATGTCAGTTCTGTCTGCACAGGCAGGCTCCTACCTCTAGGGGGCACTTCAGCCCGTGCCAATCTCTGGAGTGTTGCTAGCTTTGGGCCTGTGTAAGGCTGAGAACCAATCTAGGGGAGTGTTGTTGTTCGGCAGTGTAAGGTAAACTGATCTTCAGGGCTGTGGTCAATTTGAATTGAAGGCGGTCAATTCGAATTGTAGGCGGTCAATTCAGAAAGTAAATTTGAATAACAATTTTAAACAATTTTCAATTACTTTTCAATAAACTGAGGAGTAGAAGCTATTTATTTCTAGTGTTTTTTAAATTTCCTGAATTGTCTGCCTTCAATTAAAATTGACCACAGCCCCTGCTGGATCTCAGATCTGCCCTACGTCTCCCATGTTACTCTTAGGACGTGACCAGGCAGTTGACGAATCACAATGAGACAGCAAAAGAATAAGCTGACCAGTGTGCTGTTGGTGGACAATCAGTTTGTTGGGACAGATATGAGAACGGGTTAATTGCAACCACGTTTATTCAGGGTGACTTGTGGTTGACCAGTTAAATGGACACTGGTTGATTCCCCTGGTAGTACTTACACTTTTCTTGTCTTTGTTATATTGGAATATATATATATATATATATATATATATTACAGTTGACAAATCAAACTCATTGCTTTTGTTTAAACAATTACTTTAAACAGTTTCAGTCACTGGTGAGTCCAACAGTATTTCAAGATTACATTTATGCCCTTAAAATCACATTTATAGACATTGACTTTAACCAAGCCCAAATTTGACCCAGATTTAGGCACATGGATTTTCTCATATGGGTCTGTGAAACGTCATCAAGCCAATGAAGTTGAAGGATAAAAGTGATGCTAGTAGTCCTTGGTGCAATAATTTGTCTTTGGCTAGGTTGCGATTCCCTAGCCTCGTATTACCAAACTGATTACCGCTGCGGAATCCGTGTAGCGAAACAGAATGTAAGCTTGCGAGACTTCCGGATGGTTGTACGAGGTTACCGATTCTCTACCCTTCTGTTGTACAACCTTCTGGTGTTCGAGGTTACCGATTCTCTACACTTTTCCAGAAGTGTGCACTCGTTCATCCCGCCTCATGCAATTTAAAAGTATTGGATTGGTGCAACATAGCTGGAGGGTGTTTTCACCGTATTTCTGACACCAGTCCATCCTTTTAAATGGGGGGGGGGGGGGGGGTTGCACACTTTGGAGGAAGGTAAAAAAATTATAATGTAGCTCTTGACTGAGGAATGCTTTTTAGGGGGCAAGTTTCGTTTCTTTGTTACATTTAACTAATTTCCTCTACTTTGAAGTTACGTGCCCGTGTTACGAGGTTGTCAGGGCAGATTTCAAGTTATACTATGCCTTGGACTGAAGTGACAGATTTTTGTTTTTGCTATCAAAGGTGTTTTTAAATAGAGTAGTCGTGTGTCGCTTCAAATATGTATGAACCCAACTCGGATGTAGAACTCGTATAGAGGCATGTTTTGAGGTTGTTTTAGTTAAACTGTGAAGTAAGAGATCTTCGAGAGGTTGGGGTCAGTGTGACATCAGTTGTCATTAGCTGACATTTGACATGTTATACATATGTCAGGGGTGTTCGACATAGGCTTTAAACCGTGTTAGACACGCTTAGAACATTCCACATGTTTTTTTATTATTATTGTTGTTGCATTTATTACCTAGAATAAACAAAAATGTCCTTTTTAGATGACCTGTAGTACACCTTAATTATGGCAAAGGCTGGGCTCGTTCTGTTAGGCTGTATAGGTGCACTGTTTAGTGTAGTCTCTTTTCACAATGAAACTGCCTAGTGCCTACAATATAATTTGCACTAAGTGATCGCTATAGAATCTCCATAACATTTGTAGCACTTTGTGTATTTTAAAAGCCAATTATTTTTAGTGAAAAGTGCAAATCTGGCACATTAACTTTGTATTACTGAACAAAAATA
The DNA here is from genome assembly GCF_045679555.1 of Salvelinus alpinus. NCBI lineage: Eukaryota > Metazoa > Chordata > Actinopteri > Salmoniformes > Salmonidae > Salvelinus > Salvelinus alpinus. The sequence continues at coordinate 9,901,113 of NC_092115.1, read as the reverse complement.
TAAACCGGTCCATTTCTACGATTTTACTGATTTACAGCTCAAATAACGAAATCAGTCAATTGTAATAAATAAATTAGGCCCTAATCTATGGATTTCACATGACTGGGCAGGGGTGCAGCCATGAGTGGGCCTGGGAGGGCATAGACTCACCCACTTGGGAGCCAGGCCCAGCCAATCAGAAATGAGTATTTCCCCATAAAAGGGATTTATTACAGACAGAAATAGCCCTCAATTTCATCAACTGTCCGGGTGGCTGATCTCAGACGATCCCGCTGGTGAAGAAGCCGGGAGGTCCTGGGTTGCCGTGGTTACAAGAGGGCTGCGTTTGGCAGGCCCGTTAGACGTACTGCCAAATTGTCTTATGGTAGAGAAATTTACATAACATTTTCTGTCAACAGCTCTGGTGGACATTCCTGGAGTCAGCGTGCCAATTGCACGCTCCCTCAACTTGAGACATCTGTGGCATTGTGTTGTTTGACTAAACTGCACATTTTAGAGTGGCCTTTTTATTGTCCCCAGCACAAGTTGCACCTGTGTAATGATCATGCTGTTTAATCAGCTTCTTGATATGTCACACCTGTCTGGTGGATGGAATATCTTAGCAAAGGAGAAATGCTCACCAACAGGGATGTAAACACATTTGTGCACACAATTTGAAAGAAATAAGCTTTTTGTGTGTATGGAAAATGTCTGGGATCTTTTATTTCAGCTCATGAAACATGGGACCAACACTTTACATGTTGCGTTTTATATTTTCGTTCAGTATAATTAAAGTTGGTCACACCTTTTAATGAATTGCACGTCAAAAAGCCTGCATGATCCTTTGATAAAGCCTTCACAAACATGGCACACATACATCAGGTTTATAAATTATTTACGAACTTGTTTAAAACATGTGTAACTGAAACACCTCACAAGGTGTTACGCCACCTAATAATAGTTTATGGATGATTTATAAAGCATTCATGTCTTGTGACAGAAACGGTGGGACTGCAGACTTTTGGGTGATCCACAATTGTAACATTCAGGTTTAAGCTTATTTTTTAAAGCAAACATTTCTGGGTGGTTGATACCGACTACAATAAATCCTTGATTTTGTTAATATTGACAAAATAAGGAAAGGTTTTTAGAAAACAATGTGTAAATACTTTCTTAATTATGTGAAATAGATATTTATGTGAGTAGTTAAAGTAATTTATTATTTAGCCTACCCTTGTTAAAAAGGAGTTGTATTATTTTACTTATTCTTGTTCACCAGCCAGTCTAGAGGCCTGGTAAGCATGCCTTTTTAAAACCTCATAGGTAAATGTTCATGTACATGTCTAAGTATTACTCCTGTTCCTACTTATTCTTGTATATTACTTGGAATTTTTCATAGATGTCACCAGTTTGAGTAAACCGGTTTAACCATTAATCAAGAGAATGGCGGTAGACTCTTATGTATGAGTAATTGCTCCTGTAAGTTGCTCTGCATCGGAAGCATCTGCTAAATGACTAAAATGTAAATCTATGTATTCTGTATGGTAATACACGTTTGACTCTTTTGATATCATTTTTAATTTTACTTAATTCACTCTGGGTCATAACTCGGATGGATCAATGCTGTTCTTACTACTTTCCCCCCACTAAATTAGTATTATTTTACAAAGAAAATGAAAGACAATATTTGACATTAGTGTGATGCACCAATACTCAATTAGAGTGGGCTGACATGAACCAACAGAACAATGTTGATACATTGTAAAATACTCAACATACTACAACTATTGTTATTATTATGTCCACCAATAGTTAGATTCTGTATGGTACATTTAATCTTTTGACCTTATATTACACTTAAAACATGCACATTTCTAGCCTAGCTATTAAAACCAGACTGACCACTGCTCTCACGTGCAAGGACGGATAATATTGTGTATTTTTCTGTTTCTGTTCTTGGAACAAACCTGCTCAATGGTCTATGCCCCTCCTTTTCTACTGTAACTAGAACAATGGTTCGACCCACAATGTGTCTTCGGGATCATCATCTTCTTTTAAAACTTAAGTGGTGTGATGTACTTGATGTGTGTGCGTAATTTGGTCCCATATTTTGTGCTTCTTGAGTTCGGACCCTAACTCTTGACTAGCCTGCATGCAGTGACAGTGGTTAAGTAGAGCATGACCCTCTTAAATACCTACCGTAAGTTGAAACAAAACAATTTGTTGACAGCTCAATTAGTTTGGAATCCTTCCCTGTTTGTTGAAGTAAAAGATGTTGCTTGAAATATTTGTGTTGTGGGTTTTTTCTTGCTCATGTCCATAAAAAAAAATTATGGAAAATCGTATTACAAATATAACACTTACAAGAACTTGTGAATTCAATAAGGGCTTTTAATACAAAATATCAGAAGCCGTGTCAGTCCGCGGAAAAGACCAACTTCCATAAGCACTGGCTCTGTTCTTATACACATACATCAAATGAGTCCATCCCACATGCAAATGAAGTTCCTTCCCTTAGTCCATCTGCCACCATTATCTTTCAGTTTAAGCTTCCTGCTTGTTCACGCCCATATCTGCTTTCAGTTAGGTTATAATGGTGGCAGGACCCCTTCTTATCCTAAAAATAATATATGTCCATCTATCCTATGGTCCTATGTCTTTGGCCTTCGTACTAATGTTTAGCTTGGTGTGCTCTTTGGTATGTTTGCCCTTATGATCAGCAGACTATGTGTCCCTCTAACATTAGTGTGTCCAGCTGTCCTATGCGCATATGTGTCGCCTTCTCCTCCTGTGGTCTGATGTACAAATTTATATCTGTCCCTATATGTACCATTTACTCCCACACTAGCTAAAGTTAAAGTTGGATTAGCTTTATATAGCCAATATAGTAACCTTTATAGGTCTGTTGAAGAACCACCAGATTCTCTGGATCAACAATGCTGCTTCAACTGAATCTGGCCCGCCACTTACTAGAAACTAGCCCGGGCTCTACCTCAGCTGTCACCACTGCAAGCTAGCTTACATGCTACTGCTAGCACTACCAGCTAGCTGTACGTTTGGACCGGCGCATCAACCAACCCTCAACACGGTACCGGAGGATCTTGGCTGTGTCATTTAACATTCAAACATGGTGTCAGAAGTGGGATAACTAACCACACTTTTCGCAAATTTGAGTCACCTGGTCTCGTTTACCAAACAAATGCTTATTTGAGTAAAATTTCGCCTGAATTGGCCTTTGCTAGAGTGAGTTTGCTAGTTAGCTTCAGTGTTGTTAGCACCGGTTAGACATGGCAGCGAACATTCCCCCTCCCGCCGTTATGAAGCTCAGCGGGGATTGGAGCACGAACTGGGATACGTTTAGAGGTGAATGGGAGGACTATGCGCTAGCAACGGGACTTCTGGAAAAGGACGATGAGGTAGTGATTCAGATGAAGGGAACAACAGCACAGAGGATACATATGCTAGCGAGTGCATAGGGGCAGTGAGGGCAAAAGGACAAAAGTGGTTTGTCACTCTGCTACTTAATAATAAACCACAGCAATACCAGCTAGATACAGGGGCCACATGCAACGTTATGAGCCTTAAAGACAAAAGGAGGCTCGCGCCCAGAGACAAACTCACACAGAGTAGCACCAAGCTGAAACTGTATTCAGGCCAGTTCATGACCTCTTTAGGCCTGTTTGTGACAGAGTTTGTTTTACGTGGCCAGAAACACACCCTTGAGTTTGAAATAGTTGAGGCTAGTCAACAGCCATTACTGTCAGGTTCTACATGCGAGTGCCTCGGGCTTATTAACTTCACCATCCCAGCTGATCTTAACATTATAGATAAAGTCCAGGCTGGGCCCCTGAGCAAGGAGACACTCCTAAGCAAGTATGATGATGTCTTCAACGCACCGGTCGAGTCAGTTCCCGGGGAAGTCCACTTTGAGTTGGACGCAGCAATCCAACCTGTCCAGTGTGCACCCCGCAATGTACCAGTGGCCATGAAAGCAGCTACGAAGGCTCAGCTTGACAAATACGAAGCAGATGGCCACATGATATCCGTCACTGAGCCTACAGACTGGATAAGTAATATGATTATCGTCAAGAAACCAGACAAGCTACGGATATGCATTGATCCTAAACACCTCAACCGGGCTCTGCGACGTTCACATTACATTATGCCCACGTTGGAGGATGTTCTTTACAAGCTCCCAAAGGCCAGAGTCTTCACGCTCGTGGATGCCAGAGATGCCTTCCTGCAGTGCAAGCTCGACGAGCCCAGCAGCTACATGACCACCTTTTGGACACCCTGGGGCAGGAAGAGGTGGTTGAAGCTTCCGTTTGGTGTCTCCGTGGCTCCAGAGGTGTATCAGCGGAAACAGCACGAGCTGTTGATGGGACTCAGTGGCGTGGAACCCATAGCAGATGACATCCTCGCTGTGGGGACAGTGATGAGGAGGCAGAATGTGACCATGACGCCAAGCTGCTGGCCCTGATGGTCAGATGCAGACAGGTCAAGCTAAGGCTAAGCATAAAAAAGCTTCAGTTTAAAGTGCCAGAGGTCCGCTTTCATGGGCACATCTTGTCCTCCACCGTATTGAAGGCGGATCCTGAAAAAGTGAAGGCTGTCTTGGAAATGCCCCACCACATCTGACGTGAAGGGAGTGCAGCGCTTCGTCGGATTCGTCACCCACCTGGCCAAATTCCTACCGCGGCTCTCTGAAGCGTGTGAGCCACTAAGGAGGCTCATGGACAAGGACGCCACCTGGCATTGGCTCCCAAAACATGACGCAGCGGTGAGGGAAATAAAACAACTGGTCACCCAGACACCTGTACTGCGATACTACAATGTGTCAAAACCTGTCACGATTCAGAGTGACTCAAGCCAGTATGGACTTGGCTGTTGCCTCATGCAGGAGGGCCAGCCTGTGGCATTCGCCTCTAGGGCACTCACCCCAACAGAGCAGAACTATGCCCAGATAGAGAAGGAGTGCCTCAGCATTGTGTTTGCATGCCAACGCTTCCACCACTACCTGTACGGGCGTGACAATATTACCGCAGAGACAGATCACAAGCCCCTTATTGCTATATTCAGCAAGCCTCTTCTGAATGCCCCAAAACGACTGCAGAGCATGCTACTGGCCCTACAAAACTACAACCTCAAGGTGGTGTATAAGCCAGGGCCAGAGATGTATGTGAGTGACACGCTCAGCAGGGCTACTGCATCAGGCACTTACACACGCTCCATGCATGAACAACACGCAGTGTGCAGCTTACAAACAGAGCAAGTGGATGTTGAACACATCAACCAGGCTGACTACCTCAATGTTACGGACAAGCGACTTATACAAATCAGACAGCACACAGACAGGGACGGACAACTCCAGGCATTGAGGTCTGTGATTCTGATGGGCTGGCCCGACTGCAAGGAAGAAACTGCTTTAGCCGTCAGAGAATATTGGCCAGTCAAAGAGGAGCTCAGTGTTCAAAACGGAGTAATATTCAAGTGTCAGAGAGTCATTATTCCCCGGTCTCTGTGCCCTGAGATGTTGGCGCGTGTGCACTCAAGTCACATAGGAGGTGAGGCCTGTTACAGACAAGCACGTGACACACTGTATTGGCCAGGAATGCAGAGTGAAATCAAAGACTATGTCAGTAAATGCACAATCTGCAATGAATATGCCAGTGAGCAACAGAGAGAGACGATGATGTCCCACGAGCTACCAATGCGCCCCTGGCAGATAGTAAGTCTAGATCTCTTCCAGCACAGTGGCAAAGACTTTCTGCTGGTAGTCGATCATTACTCAGACTTCTGGGAGATTGACCTCCTCCCCGACCTCTCAGCAGAGACAACGATCAAACGCTGCAAGGCTCAGTTTGCCCGCTATGGCCAGCCAGATAGGGTAATTTCAGACAATGGACCCCAATTCTCCGGAGTTGAGTTCCGAAAATTTGCTGCAGGATGGGAATTCGAACACGTCACTTCATCACCACGACACCCAAAAGCTAATGGGAAGGCGGAGTCCGCAGTAAAAATCGCAAAGAACCTCTGCAAAAAGACTCTGCGAGAGGGCAAAGATGTCTGGAAAGCAATCATGCTGTGGCGCAATACCCCGACAGAAGGCATGGATAGCAGCCCGGCCCAGCGCCTCATGGCACGGCGCTTAAAAGCAGCTCTGCCAGTAGCCAGCACTCTCCTGGAGCCATGTGTGGTGTCAGACGTGCTGGTGAAGCTACGTCACAGAAGACAGGTCTCCAAGTTCATCTACGACAAATCAGCAAAAGACTTACCTGAGCTCAGGGTGGGTGAAACGGTGCGAATGAAGCCACTACCAGGGGACCGGACGGGCCTCTGGAGACTCGGATCCTGTGTACAGAGAGTGGCACCACGCTCCTACTTGGTCGAAGTGAATGGATGACTGTACCGTCGCAACAGGGTTGACCTTCGGATTGCTGAGCCAGCACCTACTCAGAACCCTGATGGTCAAAGGGGTCGCATGACAAAAGACGGAACCCCAGCAAGTCACATGGGGCCTGAGGCACTGGGCGAAGAGCCAGGGGATCACAGGTCAAGTCACATGGGGCCTGAGGCACTGGGCGAAGAGCCAGGGGATCACAGGTCGGCCGCTCCCTCGCCCATCAATACTCCCCTTAGACAGTCAGGTGACACGCCTGTGCGGAAACCCGCAGTCCTCGCAGACAAGCCCCCTGTCTTTTCACGCTGCGGGCTTCTGTCCCAGCCACCAAAAATACTTAATCTGTAGGTTTCCCATCAGGGATTGTTGACAGACAGAGATAAAAGTGAAGAGAGTATCAAAATGTGTTGTTGTTACCTGAGAATTTTTTAAAAATAAAAATACTCAACTGTTTATGTTGGAAATTATTATTACTAGGTTTGTTTTGTTAGTGAATTGACACCTCCTGTCCTATTTTATTAAAGGGAAGATGTTATGGGTGTAAGATGGCACAGTGATGCCATCTGTTGGTAAATGTTCATTACTGCAACTCATGTGTTTTACCGGGGTGCTTGAGATACCCGGATGTATTGTGATGTACTGAACAAGACTGGTTACTCGCATCAATGCCTCTGTCTCGTCATTTAACTTTCAAACAATAAGCCCAATCGGGTGATACTGGACAAATACCCATGTCGCCTTTACAATGGGGAGAAAAAACAGTACTTGTTTTCTTAGGAGTGACGTTAGAAAACTCGTTAAAGGCTGATGGGTATTGGCTTTTTGTTTCCTTCGTCATCTGCGACTGTTGACTCATTTTATGATGAAGCAGTATTGCAACTGGAAACATGCCATTGAGTGAAACAAGGGCTTAATTTTCTTTAAAAGTCTAATGCAGCTATTTTTTTGTCTCAATATCAAATCATTTCTGGGTAACAATTAAGTGGTCAAAGAAAAATAGCTTCATAGCAAAGAGGAATTTCTCAAGAATTTTGCTAGGACTGTCTGGGACTGAATGAATGAATAACATTTTATTTTCGTGTCGTCAGTTGGCAACCCATCCCTTACAGGATTAATTTACACGTTACACTGATAATTCAGTAATAATTCTTCCTGTGTTCTGTGCAGTGTGCACCGCATAAAGAGTGAAACATAAATCTATACATTATAGTAAATGTTATACAATGTATTTCCCATTGTTAGAGCTGTCAGTTGACTATATATTGTCAACATAATACATCTTTGATTTAGAGAACATAATTTGAACACTAATTCACTAATTGGGCATTCACGTGCTAGTCAGAAGTGAAGTAACTTCCCCATAAGTCCAACATGATTGTGTTAAAGTGCTTTAGAAGTCTGAGCAGTACTTCAACCAGTTCTACTTGAGCTGGCTAACTTGCTGATAAAGGTTAGCTTGCTTAACATTGACAATATGGTCAAACTATCTACATTATCCACAATAAGTTTGTAAGTGTAAAAAAAAACAGACCTTATGGTTCAAAGGTCGGTGGTGAAACTGTCAACTGCCATAACATTTTCTCATCTTCCGACTTGGAGGTTCGTTAAAGTGAAACTTCCCAGTCGGTCACTCCAAACTGGCATTAATGTAAATGCATCTGAGAAGTTGAATATAATTTTGGTCATCTTGAACTGAAGGTTTGTAGACAATGACTCCAATATCTACCATATTGAAACTAAATATAACATTTGAATATTCAAATTAATCTTGGCCTCAAATAATGAAATACATATTCAATTTGTGCATGACAAATTCAAGCTTATGGAATTAAAATACAATTTCTGTTGGCACTGAAATCACTCCTAAGCAACCACCTGCCAACCACACCCACGCATCAAATGATGGCTGTCAGTAAATGTGTCAAATAAAATTGGATGGTGCCTTAAAGTAGGCAAAGTCAGTGGTTCCCAACCTGTTCCATTCCTGGGACCACCAAATCTCTGTCAAAACCTCTTGACAGCTATTCGCGGAATGTTTTTAGCATGAAAACTTGGCGGTCAAATTTGGTCAATTTTAGCAGTGAATATAAGACATTAAAGACTTATTATTATTAATAATTTGCATTGTGCAACGTAATGTAAAATGTATTTAATACCATTAAAACCCCCAACTGTTATTCATTTTGTTAGAACAAAAAAAAACGGTCCACAGTTTGAAAACTACTAGGCAAACGTGAAAAGTTACATGACAAAACATGTTTAGAAGTACTAGCCTATTATTCCACTTTGTCAAAAAAATTATGCGCCGTGTGGATATCTATATTCGTACACGGAAGGAAAGTTTCCACCCTTTCTCAGGAAAACGAAAGTTATCCGAATGTACAGTACAACATCTCCATATCTTCGATAGACTTTCAGTATTGACACAGACAGAGAATTGACAGCGTGAAGAAGAGTCGACAAAACGGTAAGACGATGCCTATTAGGTGACTATCGAACAAACTAACATGTAAAAGGTGAATGTGTCTTTCTGTACGTTTCAATATTATTGGGCAAAATATTTAAATTGTTTTGTGTTTTGTCGAAATTATGTTAAAGTTGTGGCGTAGCAGGTGTTAAAATGACTCGTTGATTATTATATTGGGGGTAAAACTGATGATCAAAAACAAATCATTGTTCACAAGTAGTCTTAGTTTGGTCAAATCCTCCTTGTCTCGATAGAAAAGTGAGAAACTGTTTTATACAGTTTTGCAGGTCGTAGAAATAAATTCCAAATCACAGTTACCTCAATATTCATTGTATTCAATATTCATACTTTGGAAAGTCATGAGCCCAACCATATCTTTCGATGAGGCGTTGGCAAATAAGGCAAATTGAAAGTGAAAGCATGCTGATCAGGCTTCTGAATCATATGAATGGTTTGTAATGATGGCGTGTTTATGATTGCAAACAGATCGGCTACATCAAGATGAAGTGTCCTGACTGTGGTCACCAAGCGACAAAATCGTCAAAATTTTGCAGTGAATGCGGATTGAGGTTAGCTGCTCAAATTTGCACCACAGGTAATATATATATTGTTTTTTTAAACTATTTTCAAGAATGTAATATATGAATTGCGGGGAATGAAGCTATCATATTTGGATGTTTACACTTAGCCCAAGATATACTCATAAGGAGCCTACCGTTGCTCGTTAAGGTCCAAGGACTATATGTTATTTTCAGGGGTAGACTGGCTCTGGCAGCCAAATAGAGTACCACAGTATGAGTCATTTTTTACCCATAAAACCTAGCAGTCAAACAGGGAAATGGCTCCAATCATTTTCCACCATTCATTTTTCCCAAGAGGGATTTTAGAAACGCCAAACATAAGGGCTGTTTTTCATGAAGGCTTACCCTGGCGTGACTATTTGATAATCGTGTAAATCTCTCATGGACAAGATGACTTTTATCAATATATTTGCCTGTATTTAGCCCCAACAAATGAACTGCTAATCAGCTGCTAATGTGGCTATCATAAAGAATTACAAATGCCATGATGATCTGGACAAGACTGTCAAATTGAGGTAAAGGTAAAAATGTCTGGATTGACTATCTAATGCTTGCTAAATGTAATAATGAAGAAATTGGCTACATTTCTTTACATTTACAATTCTGTGAACTGTCTTGGGATATATTGATAAACGTCACCGTTTCCGAAAGAGATTTACATGTTTATCAAAACATCACGCCAATGTTAGCCTACATGAAACATAGGCCTTTAAGTGCTTCCAAAATCCAACATGGGAAAAGTGAACGGTGGAAAAACGATTGGAACCATTTCGCTTTTTAATATGCCCACTGTTTGCGTTTGCATTTTTTTCCTATGAATACGTTACACAAGCGAATACGTTACACAATACTGCCTCAACAAATGGAAGCAACAGGGATTTATTTGAAACTAGGGCCACTGTCGAGGCAATCGGGGATGCCTCAGCTGGGTCGTCAGGTTCTCAAGCCTCGGTTGGCTCGTCAGGCTTCCATTATCGAAACTACCTGGAATGCCTAAGCCAGCCCATCAGGCTTCCAATCCTCAGCTGGTTCGACAGGCTCCCGCGCCTCAATAGAGGCGACCGGCCTGGTCCCCGGGACCGTTCCTCTGGCTGGAGCCGCGCGTTAGAGAGGGGGTACTGTCACGTCTACTCCCGTTCCCCCTCTCCGCAACTCGACGTCACCAGTTTACTCATCGTTTCGTGCACCTACCACCATTTTTACGCACGCCTGCCACTATCACAAAGAAACCCGTTATTCTTTAGTTTAGGCAGGTCCGTTGAAACATAAGACTGAATATAAAATAAAAATGGGGAATATTTTGAGTTCAAATATGTTGCTTGTCTAGGCTACATGGCTGTGCCATGCAAATTAAATCAATAGTTGTTATTTTGTTCATTAAACTGACTATACACACTTACATTCCCCTGCGCTGATCACAGTCAACACACCCATATAGTAATATTTAATATAATGGAATACAATCATATAGCGGAATACAACAGAATAACATAGAAATAACTTGAGTGTCACCGAATGTGTAGAACCGCTGTCAAAAAAGTGCTATTTATCACACCGTGCGCTTACCAGTTATTTTAATAAATCCATTGAATATACGCAATCACAAAGAAATCCGTTATTAATTTGTCCTAAGAAACATTATGGTACTAATAAAATGAACTCTGAGGGCTAGCCACATTGCCATGATCGCCAGCAACTGTAGCAGTGGTTTGGACGAGTGGAGTTTCAGCGCCACTTGTTGCAGAAGATGATGCATTCTTTTTAAACCAATGCCTAATATCCATTTTGAAGGTAGCCAAGGTTACTGATCACTGAGGCACACTGTTGTATTTAACTAACGCTCCACCCGCTGCTAATTTGAACTGCCGGTAAAAAGAGACATGACTTCATGATGGATATCATAGATCTTAAACCCTGTCTGTCATAATTACCTGAGCCATATTTAATTTAACAATACAATTATTTTTTTGAGGTAATTTAAACATTAAATGGCCTATACCATACATAAATCAGTGTTATAGCTAAACATATATCTAATTATTATTATACATTTTTTGGGATGGGCCAGGAGGTAGATAGGGCGGTCCAGGCCCCCTAAGGCCCACCCATAATGCCGGCCATGAGTTTGAGAATCACTGCTGCCAGGAGTATGCATCCGGTATCCTTGGGATGTCCCTACCCTAAACTTTACCCTAAACTTGTTTTTAAATGACTTGCAATAGCTGCCATTAAGTTAGAATATCACCTTAACCTTTTTGCATTTCAAGTTTAATGGGGTGACGTCAGAATTGGAAGCCCCAAGGATCCCGTTTCAGTATGCACACCCATGCAGGAGCTGCTTCTGATCACGTGACCTTATCCAGAAAGACCCTATGTATACACTATTGTCCAGGACAAGGAAGCAAATCAGTAAAATCGTTTTTTTTTTTTTAAAGGTCAGAATGGTTGCATGTCTCTATCATGTAGTTAATGTTGATCTAAATGACTTGCCCTTCATGTCAGATGGGACCACTTCAGAGCATCAAACATCTGTGGTCCGTGAAGCAGACCCCCAGATGGAGGATGCACCAGTGACATCATCAGGGAAAAAGACCGACGCACCTATGAAACACTCCAGGGAAGAACCAGGGGGCAATGTCAAGAAAAAGGTCACAATCTCCACTAGAATATAGAGTATATACAGAGTCAGGATTGTTTTACATAGTTCAAAATTCGGTAACATTTTACTCAAAGCAGACAGGTATAATGTTTTATTTCCTGTTATGAGCATTCATAAGCCTTTATAATGTAATCTTATTAAAAGGCTTCTAATATTTTATTTATGAACCCTCCTAAATGACTCAACAGCTGTCATTAAGTCAGAGTATCATTATTATGAGACGATAAGAGATTTACAATTATATATATTTTTAACAGAACCAGTCATACTTTCACCTTGTGCCGTTAGGATGTGACCAGACGTGGGTTTTACATCAGGGGAACCCAGTGAAATTAGCATGGAATGGGAATGCTTTAATGGGCAGGGCTTATGAATCAGAAATGCTGATCCTTAATGATTTATAATGTGTTAAAAGGCTTCATTTTGGTATACATTGTTCATAGAGTGGAGGCTCTTCCAGCGCTACTGAGCTGAGCACCGACACACGTCAAGAAAAAGATGAGTTGTCTGGCAGTGAGAGCTCTACGCCTACTTCAGCGGTGGCTGGCCCTCCTGTCAACACCGCCACCCCTGCTGCCCCGCCTCCTGTCAACACTGCCACACCTGCTGGCCCTCCTGTCAACACTGCCACACCTGCTGGCCCTCCTGTCAACACTGCCACACCTGCTGGCCCTTCCCCTGTCAACACCGCCACACCTGCTGGCCCTCCTGTCAACACCGCCACACCTGCTGGCCCTCCTGTCAACACTGCCACACCTACTGGCCCTCCTGTCAACACTGCCACACCTGCTGGCCCTTCCCCTGTCAACACCGCCACACCTGCTGGCCCACCTGTCAACACCGCCACACCTACTGGCCCTTCCCCTGTCAACACCGCCACACCTGCTGGCCCTCCTGTCAACACTGCCACACCTGCTGGCCCTCCTGTCAACACCGCCACACCTACTGGCCCTCCTGTCAACACTGCCACACCTGCTGGCCCTCCTGTCAACACCGCCACACCTGCTGGCCCTCCTGTCAACACTGCCACACCTGCTGGCCCTTCCCGTGTCAACACTGCCACCCCTGCTGGCCCTCCTGTCAACACTGCCACCCCTGCTGGCCCTCCTGTCAACACTGCCACCCCTGCTGGCCCTTCCCCTGTCAACACCGCCACACCTTCTGGCCCTCCTGTCAACACTGCCACACCTGCTGGCCCTCCTGTCAACACTGCCACACCTGCTGGCCCTCCTGTCAACACTGCCACACCTGCTGGCCCTCCTGTCAACACTGCCACCCCTGCTGGCCCTCCTGTCAACACTGCCACCCCTGCTGGCCCTCCTGTCAACACTGCCACCCCTGCTGGCCCTCCTGTCAACACTGCCACACCTGCTGGCCCTCCAACCATACCTACAGCCTCTCCAAACCCATCCTCCCACCAGACACTGCCAGAAGACCAGACCAAGGGTCCATCGAAGGTAAACGGAGGCGCACCAATGAATGAGCCAAACCAACTTAGTCCTACATCAGTCACACAGGCCTCATCCACACCCGAGACAGCTGACCAGAACACAGAACACACACCTGCCTCAGACCCAACTCAACCAGCAAGTCAACTCTTGGATGAGGAAGTCCTGAAGGGTACATCACACGGGTCAAGGGAGCCATCAAAAAGCCTTGATGGTGAACGTAACACAGAGGTTACAGTTGTGAATGAACGGAAGTCCTCTAGTAACCAGACCGACGAGAACATCACAAATGAAGCAAACTCAAAGAAGTGTGTTGACCAATCGCAAGTATCCCTTGGTGATCAGAGGGGTTCTGACCCAACAGATGAGCCAAACACTAGTCAAACACAACCTGCTAGTCCAACGCTCTCAGTAACACAGGAGGTGCCTGAGAAGACATCTAAGAGAAAAGATCAGAACAAAACAGAACCTGCCTCAGTTCCAAGTCAATCAGTAGGGCAGTTCTCATATAAAGACGCTCTGGTGGGGACCTCTCAGGAGACGGGAGATCTGTCCAGAAGGCAAGGGGTTGGCGCCAGTAACCACAGAGACCAGAGCAGGAAAAATGAAGCAAACTCACAGAACTTTGTTTTTGGATCCCACAAGGCAGAGGTAATACATATATTTCTATTCTGTTATTATTCAGCATGTGGAATGAACTGTGTTTTTGTATTAACATTTTTGTGGTTAATTAGGCTAGTGACAAGCCTCAAGAATCAAGACAAACGGCTTCCAAGCCAAACAAGGAACCAGAGAAGCTGAGTAATACAGGTGGTGGTGATACCTCCAAGTCATCTACTGTTGACTCCCCACCTGCAGATACAGATCCGCACCCGAACCAATGCAATGAAGATAGATTCCAGCAGGTGTCAGCAAATGAAAAGCAGCCACTGCCTCAGTCGTAAGTTCAGCGCATATACAGTGCATATGGAAAGTATTCAGAGCCCTTGACATTTTCCACATTTTGTTACGTTACAGCCATAATTTAATCAATTTTAGAATAATGTTTTCCTCATCAATCTATACGCAACACCCCATAATGACAATGTGAAAACCGGTTTGTAGAAATTTTTGCAAACGTATACATTTTATAAAACTGAAATACCTTATTTACGTAAGTATTCAGACCCTTTGCTATGAGACTCGAAATTGAGCTCAGGTGCATCCTGTTTCCATTGATCATCCTTGATGTTTCTACAACTTGATTGGAGTCCACCTGGGGTAAATTCAATTGATTGGACATGATTTGGAAAGGCACACACCTGTCTATATAAGGTCCCATAGTTTGACAGTGCATGTCAGAGCAAAAACCAAGCCATGAGGTCAAAGGAAGTTGTCCGTAGAGCTCCAAGACAGGGTTGTGTCTTGGCCCGGGAGGTGACCAAGAACCCGATGGTCATTCTAACAGAGCTCCAGAGTTCCTCTGTGGAGATGGGAGAACCTTCCAGAAGGACAACCATCTCTGCAGCACTCCACCAATCAGGCCTTAATGGTAGAGTGGCCAGACAGAAGCCACTCTTCAGTAAAAGGCACATGACAGCCCACTTGGAGTTTGACAAAAGGCACCTAAAGACTCTCAGACCATGAGAAACAAGATTCTCTGGTCTGATGAAACCAAGATTGAACTCTTTGGCCTGAATGCCAAGCGTCCCTTCTGTAGGAAACCTGGCACCATCCCTACGGTGAAGCATGGTGGTGGCAGAATCATGCTGTGGGGATGTTTTTCAGTGGCAGGGACTGGTAGATCGAGGGAAAGATGAACAGAGTAATGACAATTTATGAAAACCTGCTCCAGAGTGCTCAGGACCTCCGACTGGCGTGAAGGTTCACCTTCCAACAGGACATCGACCCTAAGCACACAGCCAAGACAATGCAGGAGTGGCTTTGGGATATGTCACTAAATGTCCTTGAGTAGCCCAGCCAGAACTCGGACTTGAACCTGATCGAACATCTCTGGAGAGACCTGAATTACTGTGCCTCAACGCTCCCCATTCAACCTGCCAGAGCATGAGAGGATCTGCAGAGAAGAATGGGAGAAAGTCCCCAAATATAGGTGTGCTAAGCTTGTAGCGTCATACCCAAGAAGACTCGAGGCTGTAATCGCTGCCAAAGGTGCTTCAACAAAGTACTGAGTAAAGGGTCTGAATACTTAAAGTTGAAGTCGGAAGTTTACATACACTTATGTTGGAGTCACTAAAACTCGTTTTTCAACCACTCCACAAATTTCTTGTTAACCAACTATAGTTTTGGCAAGTCGGTTAGGACATCTACTTTGTGCATGACACAAGTCATTTTTCCAACAATTGTTTACAGACAGATTATTTCACTTATAATTCACTGTTTCACATTTCCAGTGGGTCAGAAGTTTACATACACTAAGTTGACTGTGCCTTTAAACAGCTTGGAAAACTCCAGAAAATTATGTAATGGCTTTAGAAGCTTCTGATAGGCTAATTGACATCATTTGAGTCAATTGAAGGTGTACCTGTGGATGTAGTCTAGGCCTACATTAAAACTCAGTGCTTTGCTTGACATCATGGGAAAATCAAAAGAAATCAGCCAAGACCACAGAAAAAAAATTTGTAGACCTCCACAAGTCTGTTTCATCCTTGGGAGCAATTTCCAAATGCCTGAAGGTACCACGTTCATCTGTACAAACAATAATACACAAGTATAAACACCATGGGACCACACAAACCGCTCAGGAAGGAGACGTATTCTGTCTCCTAGAGATGAACGTACTTTGGTGCGAAAAGTGCAAATCGATCCCAGAACAACAGCAAAGGACCTTGTGAAGATGCTGGAGGGAACCGGTACAAAAATATCTATATCCACAGTAAAACGAGTCCTATATCGACATAATCTGAAAGGCCGCTCAGCAAGGAAGAAGCCACTGCTCCAAAACCGCCATAAAAATGCCAGACTACGGTTTGCAACTGCACATGGGGACAAAGATAGTACTTTTTGGAGAAATGTCCTCAGGTCTGATGAAACAAAAATAGAACTGTTTGGCCATAATGACCATCGTTATGTTTGGTGGAAAAAGGGGGAGGCTTGCAAGCCGAAGAACACCATCCCAACCGTGAAGCACGGGAGTGGCAGCATCATGTTGTTGGGGTGCTTTGCTGCAGGAGGGACTGGTGCACTTCACAAAATAGCTGGCATCATGAGGAAGAAAAATGATGTGGATATATTGAAGCAACATCTCAAGACATCAGTCATCAGTAATCCTAACCCTAACCAAAGTTAAACAATTTAAAGGCAATGCTACCAAATACTAATTGAGTGTATGTAAACTTCTGACCCACTGGGAATGTGATGAAAGAAATAAAAGCTGAAATAAATCACTCTCTCTACTATTATTCTGACATTTCACATTCTTAAAATAAAGTGGTGATCCTAACTGACCTAAGACAGGGAATTTTTATTAGGATTAAATGTCAGGAATTGTGAAAAAACTGAGTTTAAATGTAATTGGCTAAGGTGTATGTAAACTACTGACTTCAACTGTATGTAAATGTCATATTTCAGTTTTTTATTTTGAATATATTTGCAGAAATTTCTCTCAACCTATTTTTCCTTTGTCATTATGGAGTATTGTGTGTAGATTGATGAGGGAAAAAACAATTTAATACGTTTTAGAATAAAGCTGTAAGCTAACAAAAGGTGGAAAAAGTCAAGGGGCCTGAATACTTTCCGAATGCAGTATATATATGACTCTGTCCCGTCTAGCGCTGGGAATTGCCAGACATCTCACGATACGATATTATCACCATACTTAGGTGCGGATACGATATGTATTGTGATTCTCATTTGTCTCACTATCCTATATGTATTGTGACTCAAGACTGCGATTTTATTGTGAATCGATGTTCCAAACATATTGCTCAAGATATGTCTGCTGCAGAGGGACAAGAGAGAGCCATGAGAACTAGTTTTGATCAGTCATGGAAATTAAAGTGCTGAAAACATGTTGGCTCCCCATTTTAAAAAGGAGAACAAGCTAGAGAAGGAAAAAATAACAGTTTTGCCGCAGGTACAGCTGACTAGCGCTAGCTAACGTTAACTACCTAGCAAATTATTTGTTTATTTTTAAGAATCGATACTTGGAATCATAGAGTCGATATAATATTGTAAAAAATCATATTCCGTATCAATTTGAAATTAGAAATTAAATTAACATTTGATTGTCACTTTTTGTCATCCAAATAGATCACAAAACCCACAACAGTTCCCTGGCAGTGATGGCGTCACCGTATACTTCCATGCCATCATATCCAAAGACTTCAAATTGGACCCGGCAAAAGACAGGATTCACTTGAAATCTGGAAGCCTGTTTGGAGATTGGGAAAAGGGTGTGGAAATGAATATCACCCAGTAAGAACTACTTGATTTTTTTTTATTGCACAATCAAATGTGTGTGTGTGTGTGTGTGTGTGTGTGTGTGTGTGTGTGTGTGTGTGTGTGTGTGTGTGTGTGTGTGTGTGTGTGTGTGTGTAAGAAAATATACAATTTGGTAATATTGCAAAGATAAATACTAAACATATGACTGACTTTCCACTGTTATTGAATTGATAATTTACAGATGGATTAACTGATTACAACTTGTTTGACATTAAATTTTAGTTGCCTTTCTTTGCTTACACAGGGTTTTAGGAAAAGATCGATTCCTTGTTGCAGCAAAGGTTTCTTTCAACTTGAATAAGAATGAAATTTGCTCCATACCCTATAAATACTTTGTTTATAAGTGGAATGGGAATTTTTATGAAGGCACATTTGAGCAGATCTACCAGACAAACTCAAAGCAAATTATCAACCGGTGTCTTTCCATCAAGCATGATCTTTTGACCCATGAAGGTACAGTAGAAGGATAAGTCCCTTATTATCCTTTATAGTACAGTATTGTAAAGAGGTTAGTTGTAAGGATATTTTGTAAAGAGGTTAGGGGTATTAACAGATATTCAAATGTGGTGCTTTTTATAGTTATAATACTGTTACTATTTGTAACAAAAGGGGGGAAAAACTATTTATATAAATGAAACTATAAATTTAACATTTTACTAAAGAAGATTCATTTTTACCAAACATTTACGTTCTTTCATCTTAAGGAGAATGGCACCAGTATGATGATGTCATATATCCAGAACTGAAGAAACACTGGTATAATGTTTGGGGTAGCACTAACGACTACGTGGTTGGTGGAAGACGGCTAGCTGGAGAGGTGATGCTAAACACCATCTTTGATCTTCTGAGAACCTGGAGTAAAGTGAATGTGAGAAACTTTTTTTCTCAGCTCCAGCAGTTCTACTCCACATACAGCTGTCCCTGTGTCCATGATGGAATGACAAAATCATGGGATTTAACATTTGGAGTACAAGAGGTACATTTACTTTTTACTGAATTTGTTTGTAAGCTTCTTAAAGCTTACAAACGTCAAAACATATTGTAGAACATGTTTGATATTTCAATTGCACTCAAACTCAAACTGACTTCATAACCTCAAATCTGTGAGGTCAGAGAAAGTAATTATGTCCAAACTTCTATACATTTTGTCAGGTGAGAAGTCTCCTGAAAGAGTTCATGAAGGAAAACATAGTTCCTCAGTCCCAAAAGAGCAGTGAAAAAGTTTTAATCTCAGACCCACTGAAAGCAGGAATTATTATCCTACTTGTGTACAACAAGTATGGATTAAAAGAAAACATCAGAGATCAGCTCGCTCTTCTGTGTCAGCTGCTCTGCCTGCCTAGAAAGCCAAGAGAAGATTTCCTTGACTACTGGACAGACTTCACCAAAGGCCTACCAAATGAAACTGGGTACATCAACAACTTCCAATTTCAATTACCCCATGATTTCTATGTTTTTAAGTAGGAACTTTTCCTCTTAAATCTTTTTAGAATTGAGCATGGGCACTAACTAATCTCACCTTTAGTGTTGCAGACATAGTTGAAACACTATGCAACGTTGCAAGAGAGTGGAATGTTGTGAGCTGGATCTTGGTCATCCCTCTCCTGCATCTGCTTAGAGGGGACAGCAAGCCCTTTGAGCCCATTCCACCCACCATGGATCCACCGTTTGCCACCTGGGCAGGGCTTAAAGGGATCAAAATAAAAGACAATTACAGAGACACACGGTATGGATTGAAGGAATGTCTTTCTTGTTGTTGTAGATTTTTAGTTTGTTGGTTAGTTTACTTGGAGTTCAAATGGAATTTGATTACAACAATTTTTTGATGATTTCTGATTTCACATCAGGATACCTTTTTTCTCACTAATTATTTTGTTGCTTATGTCAATGTCTTACAATCTTAATGAGACTCTGACTCTGAATCCAGGGGCCTGATGAAGGTCATGACAGAACACAAACACCTGGTGGAGGTGGATCATCTACTTGTGTGCTCCTGGATGTGTCTGCTAGAGTTGGGAGACTTGATGAGCTTTAAATCAGTCATCCATGTGGGTGTCTTGGACACCCTTCAGCAACTCCAGTTCAGTCTTCCAGTCAAGTCTGGAATGTATTACTCTGATTATGTGGTATGTGTCCTCGGTTGAATTCAACTTTTGCTCAAAGTGAGAATGGTGATGTTCTCCTTAACAATGCTATTCAGAGTTTGTTAAAGATTAAGTTGTGATATACTGTACATAACAACAATATATAATTTATCTAGGAACCAGTGGGAAAGTTACTGTCACATCTCATTGACAAAATCACTGGACAACACTTCAGGTAAAGGAATTATATTTTTTACTATAGAGACCTATGTTATATCTAGAGAACATCCAACAATTGAAAATTACATTCCTTAATATATTGTATTATAAATAATTTGATCTTCATGCAGTTACAGAACATGCCGTTACAGAACATCCTGTAATGTTCCTTAACCTCACACATTAATAAAACCTTTTTTGTTATCAGTGATAACAGATATGGAGAATGCTGCTTGAAAACAGCTGTGAGTGTTCTGGGGACAATCTGTAAAGACACTGATTCAGACCGCTGTGAGCTTCCACTGAACTGCCTGCGTCTGGTCAGTCTGATTGCAGAAACTGCCGGAAGCTCCCATCCACAGGTACACCCTATGTGAATGGAAAACATTTTGCTTTCTGAATATCTGGCAGTTCTGAATATCTTTTGCTGTTCATGTCCATGTGATTGAGTACAATACAACACAATATTTCTGTTAGACTAATTCAAATGACATAATGGATATTTCAGTAATTCTCAACTTGTTCATATTCAAATATTTTTCTATTGCTTTATTGAGCACAATTCTTAGTAAAAGTGGTTGAAATGCAAATACATTTTAAATTAGGTATCAGAGAAAAATACGAGTGCTGTTCTGCATAATTATAATATTACTATTATTATATTATTAATAACTCAATTTGATCAATGTCTTGGTTTCCAGTCAGTGAAAAGTACGGAAAACGAAGTTCTGAAGGAGACACTTCAAACAATGAGGGACTGGCGGCGAAAAGCATTCCCAAGCAAATCGGTTAACCATTTTACCTCAAAGAATGAGATTAAGGTAGGAATGTTGGGCTGTGGTTGCATTTTTCTGTATTACCAAATGAGGAGAGAGAGACAAACTTCACACACCAGTCAGAGTTATACTTAAACTACAACTTTAATAATAATTAAGCTTTGCAATAGCATTTTAATTTCAACAATTCACTATCTATAATGAACCATTGAGAGTGCCACCAGAAAAGTACAAAGATCTTTTATAGCCAAGATACACCCCTCTCAACTTACATGACGAATCACAGATCTTAGGAACTGTTCACAAAGAAATACTTTTTCTTGAGAAAGGAGTATCCCTTAGCCAGATAACATTCGCTATAAATTATCACTCAGTTTGGTCTCTAAAACGAGATTCTAATCTCGTTCTTGGTACTTCATAGCACAGAACCATTACCTCATGTTATCTGGAATGCTCTTTAGGTTTTATCACCCAAAGACATCGTAAATCTCCTCTGTCAGTGCTATCTCATAGAGGCCCATCCTCAGTTGAACACACACACAATACTCTATTCTGTCGAATGTAACAAGATATTATAATGTAATACAAGTATTATAACATCATCTTACAAGCATTATAACATCACCTTGCAATTTTCCACGACAGGGTTTGAAGTTAAAGTCCAAGCAATAATCTGTGCAGTTTTAAATCCTCGTTAGAAGAATCAGTCAAAAGGATTTAACATTGCATAGCATTTTGATGTGTACAGTGATTGTTTCACAATCAGAGAAATTAATCATGAAGGTTATTTTCTCTAGGTCTGGAAAAGGTTGATCTCAGTCACGTTTGGGAATGAAGAACTCACTGAACGATGGAGAAGTACTTTCTTGAATGATTTTGAAGGAAAACTAAAAAAGGTATTGATTATGCTTTAAATACATTTTTAAACATATTTAAATCCGGGATTGGTACATACTTTTTCAAATAATTAATGGGGAGGCAGGTAGCCTAGTGGATAGAGCGTTGGGCCACTAAGTGAAAGGTTGATAGATCGAATCGCCGAGCTGACAAGGTAAAAATCTGTCATTCTGCCACTGAGCAAGGCAGTTAACCCACTGTTCCTCGGGCACTGTGGATGTCAATTATGGCAGTCCCCCCCCCCCCCCCCTCCCGCACCTCTCTGATTCAGAGGTGTTGGGTTAAATGCGGAAGACAGATTTCAGTTGAATGCATTCAGTTGTACGACTGACCTTTCCCTTTAATCATACGCTTAGTTCAACTGTCATTCTCCATCAGAACCAAAAAATATAATCTTGTAGACAATGTAATTGTAAAAAAAAGTATAGATTCAAACATAGTTAAAACTATGATTTTGATCTCATTGATGGACCTGTCTATGAAATTAAAAGTGGTTATATTTCTCCAGCCCCACACTTCAGCTGTTTACCAAAACACGTGGCGGGGTGACCGCTTTGTAGTTTTCGATTGCCCCTTGAACAAAATAATAGCCATTTGTACTACTGTGAAAGAGAAAACTGTTGATCGTGTGTGTCCATCAGGAGAAGCCCATGCATCAGATTCAAATCTACTGTGACAAGATCGAAGAAGTGGGCAAGACAAGTCCCTCTTTGTGTAACTCTCTGGAGAAATGTGCCTTGGAGGCAGTCACCGCCATTTGCCAGGCAAGATTAAATTTTTTTATGATACTGTATGTACCTCGAATTATAAAATGTATTTGAAGTGCGTATGACAGTAAATGCTTCATCCTATTTGAAAAAGTTGGAATGGTTTTGATGTTGGATTGTGTCTTACCACTTTTCATTATCAGAACAAATCTGATCTTCGTGAGCTGTTGAAGAAACATGACTTCAACAAGTTTGAGAAGCTGATGTCTGTGATAGTCCTGAAGTCCTGGCGCAAAAATGACGATGGACAGTACATCGAGGGCGAGGAGTTGGTGATGGAGCACCTTCTCAGCTGGCCTATGGCCATAAGCATCTTTCGAGTACAAGGTGCATATATTATACATACATTGCAACACATACAAAAATGAAAATAACACATACCTGCCTTTATTGTATCTTGAGCCTTTGCATTCAGAGCCTTGTGTTTGAGTAAGATCATATTATCCCCCATTTCTTTCTACCCACAATTGACACTTTTGTCTACTTTCAGGTGCAAATGGAGCATTGATTAACCGGTTGACAGATGAAGCTAAAGAGCGGATGGCAGTGGCAAGCTCTGCGTTCTGTTCTGTCGCAAAGAAATTCATCAACGGGAAAATCCAGATTAAGACTCTCAATCAAATCCTTGAAAGAAAAATAGAATTCACTGAGTTGCTGAAGATAGGTGATTGTTCTGGGAAATAGTCAACAATAAAACAAAAATATATAGTTAATATTGTTTCACTCCAGATGGAAAAAGAACATCTCAAACTGTAGGATGTGTGTTGACGTCAGTATTTTTCCAAAACAGATGACCTGTGTGACGATGGTCGTTGTCAGGACAGGGACGCCATGAAACGATTACTGAGATGGAGAGAGGAGGAAGTGGAGGCTATCGTCAATGACAAGAAGATGGTTGACAGCCTTCTCATATTTTGCCACAAACTCCAGGAACATCTCAAAAGTGAGTTCAATGTTTTCAACACTGTATATATTTCTTAAGAGCTTATGATATTTGTTTAAGTATTTGCAACAATTTCCTCACGCAAAACAACAGTGGCATATCGCACGGTCTGAACATGCAACGTGTAAAGTATTGGTCCCATGTATCATGAGCTGAAATAAAAGATCCCAGAAATTTTACATAAGCACAAAAAGCTTATTTCTCTCAAATGTTGTGCACAAATTTGTTTACATCCCTATTAGTGAACATTTCTCATTTCCACCGGACAGGTGTGGCATATCAAGAAGCTGATTAAACAACATGATCATTACACAGGTGCACCTTGTGCTGGGGGCAATAAAAGGCCACTCTAAAATGTGCAGTTTTGTCACAGATGTCTCAAGTTTTGAGGGAGCATGCAATTGGCATGCTGACTGCAGGAATGTCCACCAGGGAAAATTAATCTCATGCTATTTTACAAATTTTGCCATGAGGCTGAGAAACAATGTTGCTGTTTTAGAGCTCAGGGATTCTTAAAAAACTAGTAAAACTAAACTTTCTTTCCACAAATATTTGTCTTAATATGAACAACATTTGAAATATATATTTGATAGACCAAAGTATCAACTAATACACCATGTAAAGGAACAACCTATTTATATACTGTATATTTTTTTTCATAAAATGCAACTAATCTGGATTTATGTCAACTGTCAGGCATGACATTTTTACACTCATTGTCCAGCAAGTGTTTAAAGGCCTTGATTGTTTAATTCAAACATTAGATTATTTAAAAAATGTCGTACAAATTAGAGGTTGACCGATTTATGATTTTTCAACGCAGATACCGATACCGATTATTGGAGGACAAAAAAAGCCGATACCGATTAATCGGCCGATTAAAAAATAAATTATATATATATATAAAAATATATATATGGTGGTTGGTCCTGCTGCTGGGTTGTTGCCCTCCTACGGCCTCCTCCACGTCATCTGATGTACTGGCCTGTCTCCTGGTAGCGCCTCCATGCTCTGGACACTACGCTGACAGACACAGCAAACCTTCTTGCCACAGCTCGCATTGATGTGCCATCCTGGATGAGCTGCACTACCTGAGCCACTTGTGTGGGTTGTAGACTCCGTCTCATGCTACCACTAGAGTGAGAGCACCGCCAGCATTCAAAAGTGACCAAAACATCAGCCAGGAAGCATAGGAACTGAGAAGTGGTCTGTGGTCACCACCTGCAGAATCACTCCTTTATTGGGGGTGTCTTGCTAATTGCCTATAATTTCCACCTTTTGTCTATTCCATTTGCACAACAGCATGTGACATTTATTGTCAATCAGTGTTGCTTCCTAAGTGGACAGTTTGATTTCACAGAAGTGTGATTGACTTGGAGTTACATTGTGTTGTTTAAGTGTTCCCTTTATTTTTTTGAGCAGTGTATATCATACACACACACACATTTTTGTAATAATGACAATTGCAACAATACTGAATGAACAATGAACACTTTTATTTTAACTTAATATAATACATAAATCAACTTAGTTTCAAATAACATGAGCAGAGCTTGTCTGCATGGTCCCCTGTCAGTCTGCTCCTCCGCGAAACACAGACCTTATTTGAAGTAGATCAAGACATTCTCTATGGAAGACATGAACGGTAAAATAACGAAGGAACCCCTTTCAAGTTCAGCCGCAAGTTATTACAGGAATTATAACGCTTCGACTATTTCTCTCTAAACCATATACCTTTGACTAATCCGGAAACTATCACCTCGAAAACAAAACGTTTATTCCGTTACGTATTTTATCTAACATGTGGCATCCATGAGTCTAAATATTCCTGTTACATTGCACAACCTTCAATGTTATGTCATAATTACGTAAAAATCTGGCAAATTAGTTCGCAAAGAGCCAGACGGCCCAAACTGTTGCATATACCCTGACTCTGCGTGCAATGAACGCAAGAGAAATGACACAATTTCACCTGGTTAATATTGCCTGCTAACCTGGATTTATTTTAGCTAAATATGCAGGTTTAAAAATATATACTTGTGTATTGATTTTAAGAAAGGCATTGATTTTTATGGTTAAGTACACATTGGAGCAATGACAGTCATTGATTGATTGTTTTTTATAAGATAAGTTTAATGCTAGCTAGCAACTTACCTTAGCTTACTGCATTCGCGTAACAGGCAGGCTCCTCGTGAAGTGCAATGTAATCAGGTGTTAGAGCATTGGACTAGTTAACTGTATGGTTGCAAGATTGGATCCCCCGAGCTGACAAGGTTAAAAATCTGTCGTTCTGCCTCGTTCCTAGGCCGTCATTGAAAATAAGAATGTGTTCTTAACTGACTTGCCTAGTTAAATAAAGATTAAATACATTTTAATCTCGTGGGCCCCCCTGCCTTGTGGGGGCTGTGTGCTACGCGAGTGACCGATATGTGCAAATTATTTGCAAATTATTTCCCTGAGAAGGAGACGATATATTTAACCACAGTTTAAGTAAACTGTGTGATTCAGTTATAGAATGCACAAATCACCATGAATTTTGGATTGTTATAGTTATTTTGTTCATTGCGTGTGTTTCTTTGCTTGAGGAAATTGTAGCCCTATGACTTGACATGGTTAAGGTTCTCATAAATGCCATATTAATCCACAGTCGACGTGAGAGAGCTGCAGCGCAAAAACCAAGAGAACATAGATCAGATGACGCTGGATGATTTCATGGAAGTTCACAGACTTGACCGTGACTCCTCTAATGTAACTGGGGTGGTCACGTACTTCAACCTGTGTGACGACACCAGGCAGATGGCATCTAGCCTACGTGCTATCAGGGACAGCTACATTTTCACTATGTGTTGGGAGAACCAAGCCAAAGAGCTTTCACACAACCAACTTGACACAGATGAGACAGAAGCAAAGCCTGAGAGGGAGACAGAAGTGTACACTCTCGATCTGATCCACAGCGAAATATTCCAGAGTTGCAACGATAATTACACGAGGATCTATGAGAGTTTGAAATCTGGTACGATACCATTGGAGGAGGTGGATCGCATCTTTGAAGCCTACAAAGACAAGTACAAAGACATGGAAAAAGATCTGAAGATAATGTGCAGGATCAACTCAGCTGATGATGGAAGATGGATCAAGAGCAGGGTCCAGCAAATCCAACAATACCATGACCTTCATCTAGCATTGGAATCAGCCAAGGTCATTATGGATGTCAGAGAGACTGTCTGTCCTCAGGGGGACTTCAAAGTGCTACAGACACTGCTAGATATGGTGAGTTATCACTAGATATGGTGAATTATCACTTCACAAAAGTGATCTTGGTTCAATATATTAAGCATTTCTACACTCTTAGAAAACAAAAAGGTGCTATCTAGAACCTTAAAGGGTTATTCGGCTTTTCCCAAATGATAACCCTTTACAGAACCCTTTTGGATTCAATGTAGAACCCTTTCCACAGAGGGTTCTACCTGGAACCCAAAAAGGGTTCTACCTGGAACCCAAAAAGGGTTCTCCTATGGGGACAGCGAAGAACCATTTTGTAAGCCTGTTTTCTAAGAGTGTAGCATTACTATCGTCTATTCATATAAATTATTATGGTGTTTCCAGAACACTGAGGACTTTAAGGAAGAGAGTCTGAATCGCATTGATGACAATTTGCTGGAGATCAAGAAGGATCTTGAGGACATCACAGAATCTCGCAGACAGTGTCTTCGAGAGCTCGGACTGAGGAGAAACTTTGTCAAATGGGTGAAAGAAGCTCTTGAAGGTGAGGTCATACCAGAAGGCAAGGCAGAGAAAGAGCAGCATCAGTAGTAGCCAACTAGTTAGGGTTTCCCATAACGGAACTTAAAACAGTTTTTTCTTTGCTGTTGCAGACATCAACGAGCTGAAAGTGTTTGTCGACCTGGCCTCCATCTCCGCCGGAGAGAACGACTTGGATGTGGACCGTGTAGCCTGTTTCCACGATGCTGTGCTTGGTTACTCCTCCATGCTCTATGGGCTCCCACCAGATGCCGACTTTCATGCCTTCAAGGAGGCTTTGACAAAACTGTGGAAGGCGCTTGGAAATGACAGCAACATACCAAATAAGCTGGTTAGATGTTATGATAATTATGACATATTTAACATTTTGGGAAAACTTGTCAAACCTGAAGGACTGAGGCCTGTATTTCAACATTGTAGATAATGGATTTTCAGCACTACACTTTCAGAATTGTGTTTTATTTGCAGAGCACCATTTACCAGACATGATATAGTATATAATGTAATATATTTAGCAGATAGCTTTATCCAAAGCGACTCAGTCGTGCGTCCATTCATTTTTTACTTACGGGTGGACCCGGTAATCGAACGCACTATCCTGTCATTGCAAGTGCCATGCTCTACAGACTGAGCTACAGAAATAATGCTTGAAAACCCATATTCACAATTGTTTCCTCTCTGATTGCAGCGGGATACTGCACGCCATTTGGAGTGGCTGAAAACGGTGAAGGACAGCCA
Organism: Salvelinus alpinus; assembly: GCF_045679555.1. Classification (NCBI taxonomy): domain Eukaryota; kingdom Metazoa; phylum Chordata; class Actinopteri; order Salmoniformes; family Salmonidae; genus Salvelinus; species Salvelinus alpinus. The sequence continues at coordinate 9,872,950 of NC_092115.1, read as the reverse complement.
TGGTTCTGTGGAACTCTCTTCTCTTTCTCTGGCCAAGTCCATCAACACAAGAGGCATCTACATTATCAGTGCACAAAACCAGAAGAAGGTATGTTCAATAAAATTAGGAAGGTTACTGTGTTTATAAACAACTGAAATATTAGTTTATATTAGTTTTGTTGGAAGATGTATCTTTGTTAAGGAGTTACCGTCTAGTAGTGTTGAGCGATTACCGACCTCAGAAGGCACTAATCGCTCAGCACTGCTGTCTATGTTTGTACTCATACGAGGTCTTAAATTTCTTTCTGCTATTGTTTAACAAATATCTGTAAGCACTTTCCTGAATACCCGCATAAGTAGATGGATGCTTCTTATATTGGGTCTTGTCCATTTTTTGTTTTCTTCAATAGCTGTGTTTAGACACTGCCCTGAAGCTGCAGATTCCAGAGCAGCAGGAGGAAGATCAGATGCGCAACTACTCCTTAGAAGACCTGAGAGATCTGCAGAACAAGTTAATGCTGATGTCTGGAAAGGGGGAACAAAGCCAGATTGAGGTGGATCACTTTACTGAGGTAATGTGATTGGGGACCTTGAGGATCATCACACACCTGAAATAATAATTACTGAAAATATCATGCTATCACAGAATCTTTAAATGAACATACCTGAGATTTATATATTTTATTTGTAATATATGATTTTATGTACAGAAACTAAAGTTTTAAACAATAACTTGCTTTATCTTCTCAGGTTTTTGACAGTGTCCAGAGGCTAGCTGTAGCGTTTGTAGATCTTTATGCAGCTGGGAACCCACTTTTTAGGTGTTGGGAAGCCAAGATTCACTGTAATACTCAAAGTGATACTGGTATCGTAATGGAATTCAACCTTGGCAACATTCTACAAAACATAATGGTGGAGGGCAATGCAATGGACCATCTTACAGACCTGTGCAGGAAGATAGAGGTGTGTTTGGATGACTGGAACAGATTCATGGACAAACAAAGATCTCAGCACTATTACCTCAACTATTACACCGCAGAGCAGATAGTCTACCTTTGTAATGTTTTGACAGAGAAGAATTTGAACACTAAGTTGGATGAAAAAGTGTTGATGATGCTCTCTTTCATCAAACCTGACTGCTCCGTGTCAGATGTGTGGGAGACGTGGATGACTTTTCAGAACAACATGACAGAAACTGAGCAAGATGATGACACCAGATTTCAGACATTCATTGACCTTCATAATGACATGGAAGACTTTGATTCTTCTTTTGCTGATGAGGGAAAATGTGCCATTGATGTTCTGCAGAGCCTTCTGGATCAGGCTGTTGGTGTACGAAAACTGGATCTGGTCTGGGATGCTTACATGAAAGATATGAGGAGTATTCTCCAGGACTCATTAGACACCAGAAGCTTTGGTAGATTGCTAGAGATGTTGGCCAACAAAGAGAACCAGGAAGAAGATGATGAAGAACCCATGTTTTTAGAACCAAGTGAGAATACAGTCCGGAGAAAGCTCCCAAAAGGCCTCTTCAATTGTCAACCTAATCTCATAATCTGCCCACAAGATGAAATCTTGACTTCAAGCATCTGCTTGTATATGACCAGTGATTATGAGCAGCTGCCTACCTACGATGAAGTCCTACTGTGTACCCCTGCCACGTCCTATGAGCAGGTGGAGCTTTTCTTCCGCCGATGTCTCACACAAGGCTACTTGGGTGAGAAGATCTATACCCTGCTCTTCGCTGACCAGCTGAGCTATGAGGTGAGCTACGCAGTGGAGAAGTTATTTCAGAAACTGAGTTCAAGTTCCAGGAGCAACTACAGGCTGGTGATCATCTGCAGCGCAGAAAGAGAGCACACCTACATCCCCGCTGCCTTCAGTCAGTTCAAACGGAACATGGTGCCACAGGAGTCTCTTGAGAGGATTCAGAGATACCTGTCCAGGCATTACACTGTCCCCTCACACCAGACCAGTGCGGCATCTGTGTTCAAAGGTCGACACTTTGTTGGAATTGTGTCTTCCCAGAGAGCTGGAGTTGGTAAGTCATACCATACTGAATTATTTTCACTTCATATAGTCCCACAGAGCCAAACATGGGTTTTCAAATGTAACCCTGGTATATTTAATATTACGAATGTGTTTTTTTTTATTTTTTACGTGCGTTTTTAATTTCAGTTGCAAGTCTTGAGTTTCAGGAATACTAATAGTTTATACTCTCAACACATATATGAGTTATTTAAGTAGAAATGATTCAATGCCATTTGACCTAGGTCTTTGTAGAGCTGAATCAAATGTGTTATTTATTTGTAGGAAAATCTCTGTACATACAGAGGTTGTATGAAAAACTGGAGGGGACTGTGACAATGGGAACCACATTCCGTAAATGCATTCGCTTAATTGAGCCCAAGGTCGATGAGCATATCATTCTTCAGTCCTTGTTTGAAACGCCAGAGAGCAAGGAACACAAAGTCTTTCATTTTGATGTCACATCCTCGGTAAATATTCATAGTAAATAACAAGATATTGAAAAAAGTTGATGTTTTTCTGTGACAGGAGATTTACATGCGTGCTTTTGATGTGCTCCAGGTACAGAAAGGCCTGCATGAATTTCTATTCAAACTGTTCTTCCTGCGTTACCTGACGGATTCCGATGGACTGATGTGGAAATGCAGCAACAAGCACTTGTATGTGATTGAGACACTACAATCCACCAATGAACCGCTCAGACATGCTTCAAGATCTGTAAGTGTCAATCTTTATTTAATTTTTTTTGTCATGTCACGTGAAACGGTTTGAAGTATAGTGTTAAATAGCCCTACCAAACTCAGACCAGTGGCTAGCTGCTAGCGTGTTAAATTGAATTTTTTTTGTGGTCAAAAGAGATAGAGGAAGATCAGTGTTTTCCGATGTCATTATCTGAAAACACTGATGACATCATCTAGTGTGCATCATGTAATTTTAACCAACTATGAGCAGGAAATATATATATATATATATTACTATGAGCAGGAAATATATATATTCCTATGAGCAGGAAATATATACACTGCTCAAAAAAATAAAGGGAACACTTAAACAACACAATGTAACTCCAAGTCAATCACACTTCTGTGAAATCAAACTGTCCACTTAGGAAGCAACACTGATTGACAATAAATGTCACATGCTGTTGTGCAAATGGAATAGACAAAAGGTAGAAATTATAGGCAATTAGCAAGACACCCCCAATAAAGGAGTGGTTCTGCAGGTGGTGACCACAGACCACTTCTCAGTTCCTATGCTTACTGGCTGATGTTTTGGTCACTTTTGAATGCTGGCGGTGCTTTCACTCTAGTGGTAGCATGAGACGGAGTCTACAACCCACACAAGTGGCTCAGGTAGTGCAGCTCATCCAGGATGGCACATCAATGCGAGCTGTGGCAAGAAGGTTTGCTGTGTCTGTCAGCGTAGTGTCCAGAGCATGGAGGCGCTACCAGGAGACAGGCCAGTACATCAGGAGACGTGAAGGAGGCCGTAGGAGGGCAACAACCCAGCAGCAGGACCGCTACCTCCGCCTTTGTGCAAGGAGGAGCAGGTGGAGCACTGCCAGAGCCCTGCAAAATGACCTCCAGCAGGCCACAAATGTGCATGTGTCTGCTCAAACGGTCAGAAACAGACTCCATGAGGGTGGTATGAGAGCCCGACGTCCACAGGTGGGGGTTGTGCTTACAGCCCAACACCGTCCAGGACGTTTGGCATTTGCCAGAGAACACCAAGATTGGCAAATTCGCCACTGGCGCCCTGTGCTCTTCACAGATGAAAGCAGGTTCACACTGAGCACATGTGACAGACGTGACAGAGTCTGGAGATGCCGTGGAGAACGTTCTGCTGCCTGCAACATCCTCCAGCATGACCGGTTTGGCGGTGGGTCAGTCATGGTGTGGGGTGGCATTTCTTTGGGGGGCCGCACAGCCCTCCATGTGCTCGCCAGAGGTAGCCTGACTGCCATTCGGTACCGAGATGAGATCCTCAGACCCCTTGTGAGACCATATGCTGGTGCGGTTGGCCCTGGGTTCCTCCTAATGCAAGACAATGCTAGACCTCATGTGGCTGGAGTGTGTCAGCAGTTCCTGCAAGAGGAAGGCATTGATGCTATGGACTGGCCCGCCCGTTCCCCAGACCTGAATCCAATTGAGCACATCTGGGACATCATGTCTCGCTCCATCCACCAACGCCACGTTGCACCACAGACTGTCCAGGAGTTGGCAGATGCTTTAGTCCAGGTCTGGGAGGAGATCCCTCAGGAGACCATCCGCCACCTCATCAGGAGCATGCCCAGGCGTTGTAGGGAGGTCATACAGGCACGTGGAGGCCACACACACTACTGAGTCTCATTTTGACTTGTTCTAAGGACATTACATCAAAGTTGGACCAGCCAGTAATGTGGTTTTCCACTTTAATTTTGAGTGTGACTCCAAATCCAGACCTCCATGGGTTGATAAATTTGATTTACATTGATCATTTTTGTGTGATTTTGTTGTCAGCACATTCAACTATGTAAAGAAAAAGTATTTAATAAGAATATTTCATTCATTCAGATCTAGGATGTGTTATTTTAGTGTTCCCTTTATTTTTTTGAGCAGTGTATTATTAAAGGGGATAGACCTTTTCACATGAAAAAACATGACCTTTTCTACCTTGAAAGTAGTCCGTGGGGTGGAGTCAGCAACCCAAGATTTGACTTTGTTTACTAGGCTACAGTGATTTGCGGTTAGCATTGCGTTTAGCTTCATATGATGCATTTTTCATCATCACACTTTTTGCTTTGTCCATAAAATGCTTTTATCTTAATACTTTTATTGTTGACATGCACACTTTTTTGGGGGTCATATCAACAGTGGACTAATGAACAAAATACAACAATATTTAATAAATATATCTTTAAATACTTTTTCTGTTAGACAACTCATTTTAGTCATGGAGGTAGTGTTTGTCAAAATACTTAATACGACATGTATTTGTCTGTTTAGGATCCAAAGGGACACTTTCCTCTCTTTGAGGTCTTTCCTAAGGTCTTCTGCCGTCCACCAAAAGAGGTTATGGGGTTGGAAGCGAGAAATGGCGACGATCCAGTACTGGACACTGAGGACCCACTCATGGATGACCAGTGTTTTAGGAGTGAGACCTTTCAAAGACCATACCAGTATCTAACACGGTTCCATAGGGGTGAGAATCTCGACAGCTTCAACTACCAAAGAGTTGAAGGAACTCATGCAGAGTGTCTTCAAATGCTCTTCATCTACTGTGGTATTATTGATCCATCCTGGGCAGAGTTGAAGAACTTTGCTGGATTCCTCAATCTTCAGTTGCTAGACTGTGAGACATCGGATTTCTGCAACTTTGAGTTTGTTGGAGACACTCTTAGGGGATTCAGAAACTTTGTGGTTGACTTCATGATCTTGATGGCCAAGGACTTTGCCACTCCATCTCTCTGCATCGCTGACCAGAGCCATGGGAAGCAGCCGATGGACACTGAACTCAACGAAAGAGATCTAGCCCCGTTCCTCATCAGGAAGAGATGGGAATCAGAACCTCATCCATACATCTTCTTCAATGATGACCATGTGTCCATGACCTTCATTGGATTTCACCTACGGCTGAACGAGCAAAATGGGGTTGACGCCATCAATCCATTAACAAATGCGGTAATCAAGAGAAACATTATGACCAAAAACCTGTACAATGGCCTCAGACATCAAAGAGTTCCCTTTAACATCGACTTTGACCAACTTTCTCGAGCAGATAAGATTGAGCGTCTATGTAGTGTGCTGGGGACCAAGTGGCCAACAGACCCTGATGAAACGTATGAGCTCACCACCGACAACATACTTAAGATGATGGCCATTCACATGAGGTTCAGGTGTGGCATTCCAGTCATCATAATGGGGGAGACTGGCTGTGGGAAGACACGGCTCATCAAGTTCCTGTGTGAGTTGAGAAGGAGTGGGGCGCCCACGGAGAACATGAAACTCGTAAAAGTTCACGGTGGAACTACATCTGACATGATCTACAACAAGGTGCGGGAGGCAGAGAAGATTGCGGTTGCCAATAAAGAGAAACACGATTTTGATTCTGTTCTTTTCTTCGATGAAGCTAATACCACTGAAGCAATAAGCAGCATTAAGGAGATCCTATGTGACAACACTGCGCAAGGACAACAACTCAGCTCCCAAACTGGCCTGCAAATCATTGCTGCGTGCAATCCTTACAGGAAACACACAGATGAGATGATCAAGAGGCTGGAGGCAGCTGGTTTGGGGTACAGGGTCCGAGCTGAAGAGACTGAAGAAAGACTTGGATCAATCCCTCTTCGTCAGCTGGTGTATAGGGTCCAAGTGTTGCCCCCGAGCATGATCCCTCTGGTGTGGGACTTTGGGCAACTCAGTGATCACACAGAGAAAATGTACATCCAGCAGATTGTACAGAGAGTTGTGGAAACAAATTCAATCAACAGAGGATCCATCAGGATGATCACTGATGTGCTGTCGTCATCACAGGGATTTATGAGAGAGAGGAAAGACGAATGCAGCTTTGTCAGTCTCAGGGATGTGGAGCGCTGCATGCAAGTATTTGTGTGGTTCTACAACAACCACTCACTGTTTCAGGATGAGTTAAAAGCATTCCTCCAGAAACAACCCCAGGAGGAGAGGAGCAGGAGTGACCAGCTACACTCACCTGCCAGTGATCCAGTTGTTTGGTCACTGTTGATGTCTGTTGGTGTATGTTATCAAGCCTGTCTAGAAAAAAAAAAAGGTGAATACCAGACCGCAATCTGCAAATTCTTTCCCCAAGTCACCCCAAAGCAGATGAAGCAGGAAATCTCAGTCATGCAGGATCTTCTCCTAAGCGGTGTCCCAATGGGAGAGACAATAGCAAGAAACAAGGCTTTGAAAGAGAATGTCTTCATGATGGTGATCTGTATCGAGTTACGAATCCCCCTGTTTTTGGTTGGCAAGCCTGGGAGCTCCAAATCTCTGTCTAAAACTCTGGTTGCAGATGCCATGCAGGGCCAAGCTGCACATTCTGAACTGTACAAAAGACTGAAACAGGTTCACCTGGTGTCCTTCCAGTGCAGCCCTCACTCCACGCCAGAGGGCATCATCAACACTTTCAGACAATGTGCCCGCTTCCAAGAGAGCAAGAATTTGGAGGAGTACATCTCTGTTGTTGTGCTAGATGAGATTGGATTGGCAGAGGACTCCCCAAAAATGCCTCTGAAAACATTGCACCCTTTACTGGAGGAAGGCTGCATTGATGATGAGCCACTGCCTCATAAGAGAGTAGGATTCATTGGCATCTCCAATTGGGCCTTGGACCCTGCCAAGATGAACAGAGGCCTCTTTGTGTCCCGTGGTGACCCAGACCAAAATGAGCTACTTGAGAGTGCGAAAGGCATATGCTCATCTGACAAGATGATTCTGGAGAAGGTTAAGCACCTCTTCACACCTTTCTCCCAAGCATATATGACGACTTGCAAGAAAGGCAAAGGGTTTTTCGGTCTACGAGATTACTATAGTCTGGTGAAGATGATGTTCGCCATCACCAAGGCCTCTAAGCAGAGCCCCAGTACAGGTAATATCATTGAAGCAGTCCTAAGGAACTTCAGTGGTAGAGATGATGTGGACGCAGTGCGTATATTCACCAAAGAGCTGCCGGGCCAATTCATTCAACCTGATTTGGATGGCATCAGCACTATTGATCTGGTGAAACAAAACATTGTTTCCATTTACCAAGATGAGGAGTGCCGATATCTCCTTGTCCTCACCAAAAACTATGCGGCCCTCCAGATTCTCCAGCAGACATTCTTCTCAGACCACAACCACCCAGAGATCATCTTTGGTTCCAGCTTCCCAAAGGATCAAGAGTACACTCAGATCTGCAGAAATATCAACCGAGTGAAGATCTGCATGGAAACTGGCCAGACTGTTGTGCTTCTGAACCTTCAGAATCTGTACGAAAGTCTCTACGACGCTCTCAACCAATACTATGTTTCACTTGGGGGTCAGAAGTATGTTGATCTTGGATTGGGAACCCATCGTGTGAAGTGCAGAGTTCACAAAGACTTCCGGCTAATTGTCATTGAAGAGAAAGAGGTGGTCTACAAGCAGTTCCCAATTCCCCTGATAAACCGTCTGGAAAAGCACTACCTGGACATCAACACTGTTCTCAAGAAGGACCAGAAGGAGATTGTCGAACAACTAAAGGAATGGGTCAAACACTTTGTCTCCTTGAAAAGTCAACAGTCCAAAACAGACCGCTACAAGCCACATGATGTCTTCATTGGTTACCACTCAGACACATGCTCCTCTGTGGTCCTGCAAGTGACTGAGAAGATGAAAACTGAGTCTGACGAATCTGACACTCAGAGGAGAGTCCTGGATGAAGCCAAACTTATCATGTTGAACTGTGCAACTCCAGATTCTGTCATTCGACTTGACGGGACTAAATTATCTGATGATGAGACCGAGAACCTGACGCAAGTCTATTTTGAGGAGCAGAATCATCATTCCCTGGCAGACTTCATTGCCTCTCACACACAAGAGGAGGAATGGTTGCATTACTACTTTACAGAGGTAATTCACTTGAATCTTATCTTTTTAAGAATATACCTTGAATAGAATGCATCTTATATTGCTCATAAATCGTTTTTTTGCTCTTTTTGAAGGTCACAACATTTTCCCGGCTATTGACAGCAGCAGATATCCATCAGCTGCAGAACATCACAGAGCGTTGCGACTTCAAGCTTCTCTCGCTGCAACAGTTTGACACGGAGCATTCCTTCCTCAAAGAAATCAGGTCTGCTTAACATTTTGAAGAGAAGCTCAGTATATAGGGTTGCACAATTCCAATTACTATCCCAAAATGTTTCCCAGTATTCCTGGTTGGAAGATTCCTGGATTTCCTGCTTATTCCGTTCTGATTCCAGGCGTTTTCCAATCAGGATTTCTGGGAATTCTGGGAAAGTTACCAGAATTTTTGCAACCCTAATTGTATCACTTGTGTGTGTCACCTTGTAGATCATTCATAAGAATGGTACAGGATTAGGAAAATAACTGTGTTCTCTCTAGGCAATTTCTTGACTCCACATCTGCCGACAAAGTCCTCATCATCCAAACAGACTATGATGAGGACTCCCAGAGCATGAACATTCTGGCATCTGCCAAGTGAGTGATTCTCATTTAGATTTGTCGTCACAACTATTGGAGAGAACTAAAGTACTGAAGTATTAGGTTACACTTGTTGTATTTTTTTCATTTAAATGTTTGATCTTTGAATCTCCTCAGATATTCATCCATAAATGAAATAAACAAATCAAAAGAAGGTGACAATGGAAGGGTGTTTGTATACTTTGTTACCAAACTGCCCCGAATTAAAGGTGGAACCTCCTATGTTGGATTTCATGGAGGTGAGTTTGTGTTAAAAGCTATACAACAGGCTGATTTAATGGTATGATCTAGCATACCACAAAGAAATGATCTGTTCTGAAATGCTTTCAATATTTACCGGTATTCAAAATACAAAAAAGGCACTTGCACATGTGAGCAATCTTTTTTTGTAGGTGCATGGTAAAAATTGAATAACATGAAAGAAAAGAGAGAGCAGCATACAGCTCTTGCTAGCGTCACTGTTCTTTATCAAGCTTATAGTATCGTCAGAGCTTTGACAAAAGGCCTTGAGGCGCGATGCGTAAAGTTTAATAAAGAACAGTGATACTAGCAATAGCAGTATGCCGGGTTTCTCTTTAATATTTACCGGTATGCAATTTTCCATCCTCTTTTTCTTTGCAAAGGACCCTGGAAATCAGTTCACATTGACGACCTTAGAAAATCCAAAGAGTTTGTATCAGACGTCCAGTCCTTGAGAAAGCTACCCATCAGCCAACTTTTTGAGAAAATTGAAGAGCCGTCCGAGGGTACATTTTACTTGAATTATAAATGATAAATATCCAAAATTACTTAAATACAATTTTTTTATGGCCAGCCCCAGTAGGAAGAGAACCCATGACCCTTTCATTGCAAGTGCCATGCTTTACCAACTGTTATTTTGCACAGTAGCACAAATGCCATAGTTGAGAATTGACTGTAAATAATCCTAGATAATTCGTTTTTTCATAGTTTTCTTTCTTGTTCCAGCAATGCAAACAGATGACACATACATCGAGGCACATGGGGTAGAGCACTCTGTAAGTAATGTATACTACATATTGTATAAAAGTTTGTATTGCAGTTCTTAATTATGATATGCAGGTGCTTCTGGCTTCTGTAAACCTAACAAGGTATGAGGTGTGTTTTTCATGTGAGCATGTTGTTGTTTCAGGCTGAGTTTGATGCCACAGATCTGATGCGAAGCTGTGTGCAGAGTGCAGTGAGCATGCTCAGAGATCAGGAGGACAGTGGAGCTCTCAGCACCAGGAGGGTTGAGATCCTGCTGACACTTCTGGACGATAGCGAGGACCTGAAAGGTTACTGACCCACAATATTTCCAGTGTGTTACTGTAGTTTCAGTGATAACGAGGACATGAAAGGTTCATAACCCACAATATTTCCAGTGTGATACCGTAATTTCAGTGATAGCAAGGACCTGAAAGGTTACTAACCAACAATATTTCCTGTGTTTTACCGTAATTTCAGTGATAACGAGGACCCGAAAGGTTACTAACCAACAATATATCCTGTGTTTTACCGTAATTTCAGTGATAACAAGGACATGAAAGGTTACGGAACCACAATATTTCCAGTGTGTTACTGTAGTTGCAGTGGTTAAAGACAAGACCTAGAACCCTCTCACTTGAAAAACAAATACTACAGTTCACTATAAAATATTACAGTACTTGCTATAGAATTCTGTAATAAACTAGAACAGTATGCTACACACTGTAGTATCCCTCGATCGTGTAGTGCTTATGTTGTATTATGTGTAAGGGATAAACGCCAACGTTCTGTACATTACCTTGGAAATAATGGACGAGGCAGCGGCACAAGGCAGAGCCGAGTCCTCTTGCGGAATTCGTTTTTCCAATGTAATGTGAAGAAAGGAGGCGTTTATTCCGCTTATATCATTAGTTGCCAAAGAAAATAATATTAAAGCACACATTTTAACGGTAGAACAAAAAAAAGTTGATATTTAAATGTTTATAAAAACAAATTCGTACTTCCTCATCTTTTGGTTGCTAGAGACGCGACCCAGTCGTTTGTTCGATTAGTTTGATATTGATGGTTCTATATGTGTTCCTTCGATATTTTCACTGGCAACGTTCTTATCCTCTTTTGCTAACTAGCCAAATAGCTACGGCTAACGCAGTTACGACCTCTGCAGCCAGAATAACAGCGAAGTAGCTGCATTTGCGTTTGTTTAAGCTGTTCTCTATTGACATTCATTTGGATACATCCATATCAATCTGATGATGCCTGATTTTGCCTGGCATAGCTAGAAACGTTTGCCTTCTTGTCAGGACACTTGACACTGTTCTTTACAAGGAGATTGCATTACGTATCAAACACTGGGCTAGAACCTAGCTAAATAATTTGTTGAACCTGTAAATAAAAAAATAGCAATTGCTGAAAACAGCTGGTCAAACTAGAAACGTGGGAGGATATGACAGCATAGAGCCACTAAACTAGAAACATGTGGGAGGATATGACAGCATAGCACCACTAAACTAGAAACGTGGGAGGATATGACAGCATAGCGCCACTTGCATCATGACTGCAACAGTAGGGACGAGAGAAATTAATGTTCATCACTCATCATGTTAGGTCATCAGATGCTCCAAAAAAAGTAGCTAACTAGCTGAGTTTTTCCTTGTTAGACCTGTGTTTACAATGTATCCTATTTTGGTTTGTGTGGTTGTTGGTTTAACTTTCTGTAACTTTGTAGCAAGTACGGTCTGCATGTGTAGGTGTCCCGATGTATATTTTCCAACTGTCCATTATCTGGTTTTAATGCCCATTCTAGAATGCCCTTCTAGCCAATCAGAAACAAGTATTCAACAATACTGTAGTATAATGTAGAATAACTATATTACACACTGTAGTATCCCTCGATCATGTGTAGTACTTACTATCGAATGTTGTAGAAAACTATAGTAAATACTAGAGGATTTTACACACAAAACACACTGTAGTAAATAGTACAGTAATGTCTGCAAAAACACAACACTTAAAAAAAAAACGTATAGTAAATACTACTGTATTTAATTTGCATATACCCTGCCCATTCCCATCCCCATATCCCAATTTGTGCCACCCATAAGTTGGAAACCTGCATGCCAAGTATATACCATATTTTGTGTTCCTTACAGGTTATACAAAAGAGCAGAATCTCTGAACTATCCGTTCAGACCCCAGTCCTACCTACCTGCAGGTTATGGATAATGTAATCTTTTAGTATTTCTCCAGTAGGTTTCCTCAAGGAGAAAGCCTGCACCTCTATGTCAAAGATAGTAAAACAAAAACACTGTAGTAAATACTACCGTAATGTTTGCAAAAAACACGACACAATATTAGTCTGCAAAAGCACTACAGCAAATACTACAGTATACTACAATCCGCAAAATCACATTTTATTTGTCACATACACATGGTTAGCAGATGTTAATGCGAGTGTAGCGAAATGCTTGTGCTTCTAGTTCCGACAATGCAGTAATATCCAACGAGTAATCTAACCTAACAATTTCACAACAATTACCTTATACACACAAGTGTAAAGGAATGAATAAGAATATGTACATAAAAAAATATATGAATGAGTGATGGTATAGAACGGCATAGGCAAGATGCAGTGGATGGTATAGAGTACAGTATATACATATGAGATGAGTAATGTAGGGTATGTAAACATTATATGAAGTGGCATTGTTTAAAGTGGCTAGTGATACATTTATTACATACATTTTTCCATTATTAAAGTGGCTGGAGTTGAGTCAGTATGTTGGCAGCAGCCACTCAGTGTAAGTGATGGCTGTTTAACAGTCTGATGGCCTTGAGATAGAAGCTGTTTTTCAGTCTCTCGGTCCCTGCTTTGATGCATCTGTACTGACCTCGCTTCTGGATGATAGAGGGGTGAACAGGCAGTGGCTCGGGTGGTTGTTGTCCTTGATGATCTTTTTGGCCTTCCTGTGACATCAGGTGGTGTAGGTGTCCTGGAGGGGAGGTAGTTTGCCCCCGGTGATGCGTTGTGCAGACCTCACTACCCTCTGGAGAGCCTTACGGTTATGGGCGGAGCAGTTGCCGTACCAGGCGGTGATACAGCCCGACAGGATGCTCTCGATTGTGCATCTGTAAAAGTTTGAGTGTTTTTGGTGACAAGCCATAGTTCTTCAGCCTTCTGACGTTGAAGAGGCGCTGCTGCGCCTTCTTCACCACACTGTCTGTGTGGTTGGACCATTTCAGTTTGTCCGTGATGTGTACGCCGAGGAACTTAAAACTTTCTACCCTCTCCACTACTGTCCCATCGATGTGGATAGGGGGGTGCTCCCTCTGCTGTTTCCTGAAGTCCACGATCATCTCCTTTTGTTTTGTTGACGTTGAGTTTTCCTGACATCAAACTCCGAGGGCCCTCAACTTCTCCCTGTAGACAGTCTCGTCATTGGTAATCAAGCCTACCACTGTAGTGTCGTCTGCAAACTTGATGATTGAGTTGGAGGTGTGCATGGCAACGCAGTCGTGGGTGAACAGAGAGTACAGGAGAGGGCTGAGAACGCACCCTTGTGGGGCCCCAGTGTTGAGGATCAGCGGGGTGGAGATGTTGTTACCTACCCTCACCACCTGGGGGCGGCCCGTCAGGAAGTCCAGGACCCAGTTCCCAGGGTCTCGAGCTTGATGACGAGTTTGGAGGGTACAATGGTGTTAAATGCTGAGCTGTAGTCAATGAACAGCATTCTCACATAGGTATTCCTCTTGTCCAGATGGGTTAGGGCAGTGTGCAGTGTGATTGCGATTGCGTCGTCTGTGGACCTATTGGGGCGGTAAGCAAATTGGAGTGGGTCTAGGGTGTCAGGTAGGGTGGAGGTGATATGGTCCTTTACTAGTCTCTCAAAGCACTTCATGATGACGGAAGTGAGTGCTACGGGGCGGTAGTCATTTAGCTCAGTTACCTTAGCTTTCTTGGGAACAGGAACAATGGCGGCCCTCTTGAAGCATGTGGGGACAGCAGACTGGGATAAGGATTGATTCAATATGTCCATAAACACACCAGCCAGCTGGTCTGCGCATGCTCTGAGGACGCGGCTGGGAATGCCGTCTGGGCCTGCAGCCTTGCGAGGGTTAACACGTTTAAATGTTTTGCTCACGTCGGCTGCAGTGAAGGAGAGCCCGCAGGTTTTGGTAGCGGGCCGTGTCAGTGGCACTGTATTGTCCTCAGAGCGAGCAAAGAAGTTGTTTAGTCTGTCTGGGAGCAAGACAACCTGGTCCGCGACGGGGCTGATTTTCCTTTTATAGTCCGTGATTGACTGTAGACCCTGCCACATACCTCTCGTGTCTGAGCCGTTGAATTGCGACTCTACTTTGTCTCTATACTGACGCTTAGCTTGTTTGATTACCTTGCGGAGGGAATAGCTAAACTGTTTGTATTCGGTCATGTTTCCGGTCACCTTGCCCTGATTAAAAGCAGTGGTTCGTGCTTTCAGTTTTGCGCGAATGCTGCCATCAATCCACAGTTTCTGGTTTGGGAATGTTTTAATAGACGCTGTGGGTACGACATCGCCGATGCACTTGCTAATAAACCCGCTCACCGGATCAGCGTATTCATCAATGTTGTTGTTTGCTGCAATGCGGAACATATCCCAGTCCACGTGATCAAAGCTTTCTTGAAGCGTGGAATCCGCTTCATTAAATACTTTACTATATACTACAGTTTTCTTATACTACAGGATTTATACTATAGTTAACTGTAAATACTACAGTAAAGTAAGCAAAAACACTTTTTTATGTCTGTAAAAACACTACAGTAAATACTACAGTATACTACATTCATTACTCTAGTATTTACTACAGTTTTTCTTTTACTACAGTAATTTATACTATATTTAGCTGTAAATACTGCGGTATACTACAGTCAAATCCGCAAAAATACTACAGTGAATACTATAGTACTTTTTATTATAAAGGGGCTCTAAATCAAAAAATAGAACGTCTGTGACGAACAATTATCTCAGATTGTAACAGCAAGTAAATACTGTAACTAAAGGTAACTGGCTTTTACATGAATTTATATGCTTGATCTCTGTATTGTGCCCTTAAGCTACGTTCCTGACAACCCTGAGAAGCCGTCTTCACTCTCTTCTGGAGAACCGTGAGAGAAACATCCCCTCCCCCAAGTACTGGGTGTTAACGGAGGCATCCAACATCGATGCTCTTCAGGAGGGGGGAACCTTCACGTATGTTAATCAATGATACTGCACTACTCTGCATATGGAATATCTATAATTTCATTCATTTTCAAATGGTTATTTGGTCTTGTCATTGTTCAGAAGTATAGTCAGTTCATACTGTATTTGTTCCACAGACAAACTCTATGGAAGAAAATCCAAGCAGTGGTCACACCCCTCTTGGCCCAGTTGATCTCAGTCATCGACAGGGACTGTAATCTTGACCTTCTGCTGGACAGCAACAGTGGGGAGGAAGTCAGAAACCTGTGGCTGAAGATATTCGGCAGTAACGAGATGCTTGATATTCCTAACGTTGATCTCAAGTGAGTGATTTATGTGTGATGATACACATACTGGATTAAGAAACCGACTGGACTGCCTGGAGTCCTTGTATGATGTGTAAGGTTTTATGTAGCCTGTGTTGTGTCTCAGTGGAACAGGTAGATGTCACTGCTCACAAACTCCCCATTTCCCACAGTTCTGAGTCTAAGACCATCCTGGTGCAGAGCCATGTCACAGCTGAGAGGACCATGTGCTGCACTATGCCCTTTAGCTGGAGGATCAGAGATATCCTGGATGAACTATTGATTCAAACTCAGCAGACCAGAGGTAAATAATTTAATGCTTTAATTCAAACTTTAAAAAAATAAATGAAAGATACATTTAGATAACAATTGTATAGCTTATGCAAATGTAATACATTATTTGTAAAAATGTGTATTTCTTAACTCTCATGTGGGACTACTTACAGTATTTAGTTGTATAAACTCAATCTTTTACATTTTTTTTTCTTGGTAGGACGTGTCGAGGTGTTCTTTGAGAAAATCCCCCTTGGTCAGTATCTGGCTACATCGGGTGAGAAACTGCAGAGGGAATTTTTCCAAAGGTACCTGCAAGACTTCATTGCCATGACGATGAAAGTGGCTTCGGAGGCGGAGTTAAAGGTATGCCTTTGCAACATCATCATGTTTTCAATACATACAAATAGTAAAACAATTAGGTTCCATTTATAGAAAGGTCCTTTTTATTTACTGTCAAATATGATAATAATATGGCTACCCATCAATTAGGTGATCCTAATGAATACATGTAATACTATTTTCCCAGCATCTGTGTGAAGCCCTGAGCTGCTGTGTGAATGAGCTCCAGAGGCGACGAAAAGCTCCAAGTGAAGAGATTCCCTCCCTGCCCCTGATCCACACTGCCTACAACATGTACCGTACCCGTCTGCACAACCTCACCAGGATGATGTCGTTGCAACCACAGGTGGTTCATCACTTGCAGAGAATCACACTAGTGAAGGACAGCCCAGAGATGGTAAGAATCACACTAGTGAAGGACAGCCCAGAGTAAGAATCACACTAGTGAAGGACAGCCCAGAGTAAGAATCACACTAGTGAAGGACAGCCCAGAGTAAGAATCACACTAGTGAAGGACAGCCCAGAGTAAGAATCACACTAGTGAAGGACAGCCCAGAGATGCTAAGGATCACACTAGTGAAGGACAGCCCAGAGTAAGAATCACACTAGTGAAGGACAGCCCAGAGATGGTAAGGATCACACTAGTGAAGGACAGCACAGAGTAAGAATCACACTAGTGAAAGACAGCCCAGAGATGCTAAGTGCATATATTTTCTACACACTGCCACATTTAGTTATGAGAAATCATGTTTTTTATGTGCCAAATGTTTGTATAGAGTATATATGAATGTATGATAGTAGTTGAACATACAGTATATATGGTAGTTGAACTTTTACCAGGTTATCTACAGTATGTACTGTCATCAAAGGGAGTACTCCCTGACGAAGGCCATGCAGCCGAAACGCATCAGATTTTTAAAACCTTGTTTCTATTGAACATGCCATACAAATGAAGGCATTTTAATTAATTATATGAAGAGTGCCTTGGTCCTCCTTTCTTTTTGATGACTACTTCACCCCTTTTACCAAAGAGCACCTTCTGTCTACCAACATGTACTATTGTGTACCTTAGTAGTGCTTCCCTTCTTCCTCTTTCTAGTAGTACAGTATATACTGTACTGCCAACATGCTGATAGAAATGTCATAGTAAACATGCCAGTAACTATACCATGTGTCTGTCTCACTCCTCTGCCAGGTTATGGATGTCTATGCAGCAGTTGCCTGTGTTGAGCTCCTGGAACCCCCTGCATTGGACTCTGATGCCCAGTGCCAGGACTGGCTGAAGCAGGTGAAAAGACTGAAGGGGTCTATGGAGCTGGTCTGCTCCCAGAGAAGCCTGAAGCAGTATGGAGAGAGGAGCCGGGAACTGTTTGACTACATCTGGTGAGGGAAATGTCTCTTTGAAAGACTACAGAGGGCCATTTGACTTTCTTTGTTCAATTTTTTTTTTAAGAAAGTCAATATGCATTGCGAAAGAGGTGAAAACCTTCACTGTATAAAGTTCTGAATTCAAGGTGCTAGTCCATCCACACATGTTGGAATGAAGTAGTAAAGCAAGCATATCCATGATATTCAAAAAGCAATAACAAAAAATATACAGTATCAGTCAAAAATTTGGACACCTACTCATTGAAGGGTTTTTCTTTTTACTATTTTCTACATTGTAGTATAAAAACTATGAAATAACACATATGAAATCATGTAATAACCAAATGAGTGTTAAACAAATCAAAATATATTTTAGATTCTTCAAAGTAGCCACCCTTTGCCTTGATGACATCTTTGTACACTCTTGGCATTCCCTCAACCAGCTTCACCTGTAATGCTTTTCCAACAGTCTTGAAGGAGTTCCCACATATGCTGAGCACTTGTTGGCTGCTTTTCCTTCACTCTGCGGTCCAACTCATCCCAAACCATCTCAATTGGGTTGAGGTCGGGTGATTGTGGAGGCCAGGTCATTTGATAAAGTACTCCATCACTCTCCTTCTTGGTCAAATAACCCTTACACAGCCTGGAGGTGTGTTGGTTCATTGTCATGTTGAAAAACAAATGATAGTCCCACTAAGCACAAACCAGATGGGATGGCGTATTGCTGCAGAATGCTGCGGTAGCCATGCTGGTTAAGTGTGCCTTGAATTCTAAATAAATCACTGACAGTGTTACCAGCAATGCACCCCCACACCTTCACACCTCCTCCTCCATGCTTCACGGTGGGAACCACACACCCGGAGATCATCTCTTCACCTACTCTGCGTCAAACAAAGACAAGGACAGATTTCCACCGGTCTAATGAACATTGCTCATGTTTCTTGGTCCAAGCAAGTCTCTTCTTCTTGTTGGTCTCCTCTAGTAGTGGTTTCTTTGCAGCAATTCGACCATGAAGGCCTGATTCATGCTGTATCCTCTGAACAGTTGATGTTGAGATGTGTCTCTTGAACTCTGTGAAGCATTTATTTGGGCTGCAATCTGAAGTGCAGTTAACTCTCTAATGAACGTATCCTCTGTAGCGAGGTAACTCTAATTGAAATGCATTCCAGGTGACTACCTCATGAAGCTGGTTGAAAGAATGCCAAGTGTGTGCAAAGCTGTCATGAAGGCAAAGGGTGGCTACTTTGAAGAATCTCAAATATAAAATATATTTTGAATTAACACTTTTTTTGGTTACTACATGATTCCATATGTGTTGTTTCATAGTTTTGATGTCTGTGTTTGTGTTTTGATACAATGTAGAAAATAGTAAAACTAAAGAAAAAACCCTTGAATAAGTCGGTGTGTCTAAACTTTTGACTGGTACTGATATATTTATATAATAATATATATATATAATATATAAGCTAAGTAATTGTTTGTCTGAATTAACTTTCTCCCAGATATGGCTAATTCCTCCAGAATAAGTAAAGATTTGTCCTTGTTTGTTTTGTGTTTTTAGTAATCATTGGAACCGTATCTGCATCGTCTTTCTGTTTGTGGAACACATGCTGCTGGGCTTTGAGTCTGAGGAGAGGGAGCTCAAGCCTCTGGTCCTTGATCACACTCGTACCTTAGGCAAAGTGAGTTCACATAATATATTTTTGTTATTTAAGTCAACATGCCACCGATTTACATTTTGTGCTTTGTTTATACTTGTATATTTATTTCCATCCCATATTTCAGGTTTAGCACCCGTCAGACTTAAACTATGTATATGTGAACCTGAACTCTTGAACTATGTTAACGTATTGCAATTTTCTCATTACATTGAACTTTTTGCTTAAAGGATAAATTCAGTATTTTACAAGTGAATGTTTAAACTGTTCCTAACCCTGGAACTTCAGCTAACTTTTGACACCACTAGCTGAAAACCAATGGGAGTAATGGGCGACAACTGTGTAATAATTATTATATATTTTTTGGACTGAAATCAACTCAATTGGTTGGATGTCATTTTAACTAATATGTGACTGCTAATTATCTCGTGTGGCAGATTCTGGCAAAAAACTCAGACGTAAAATCGGAGGAACCATTTGCGGCCATCATCACAGTACTGAAGACTTGCAAGCAAAAAGCAAGTGATCTGATTTGCAAGTAAGTCTATTTGATATAATTTATTTAGTGTAAAAAGCTATTCATATTATATGTCTACATTATTCGCTGTGGCTGATAAGCTGTATACAGAATTTGATGTTTAATGACGCCAGCTATTTTTTTTCTTAGGTTTGGTTTCCAGTGCCGTGTGTGCATGGGGGAACCACAAGACCCGGTGGACCTGCCCTGTCACCACATCTTCTGTCTGACCTGTGTCAGAGGATGTCTCAACACAGGCCAAATGTACTGCCCCATGTGCAAACACGAACTCCCAGATGACTTCCAGGTCAAAGTGTCTGAGGACATAAGGTGGGTGTGTTTTACCCTTTAAAAAAAAAAACTGGATAGCCAATGATAAAGGACATGTCTTTCCCTGTAACCGTCTTATCTGTATAAATCTGTCTATTATGGTTTTGCAGAGCTTGCATCACCCTAAACGCCCAGTTCAGGCAGAGTTGCAATGCGTTTTTCATAGACCTGGTCACTACTGTGTGCTTCAAGGACAACATCCCCCCATCAAAAGGTGTCATCCTGCACCTGTTGTCCTTCCTCATGGTCGAGACAGAACCCATCCCACTCATCAGAGGTACCCTCAACACACACATGCAATAACACACACACACACACACACACACACAAACACACTAGTCAAAAATATAGAGTTTAGATTCCGTTTGTTCCTGTATTCTTTTTGACATTTTAAGCATTTAAACAGACCGGAGGGAAGATTGTGGCTCAGTAAAATGTTTTTATCTGTGTTCTGATTTGTATTATATTTGTACCAGCACAAAGTCAGATACACACCAAAGATTTCTCACCATTTGATGAGTCTATGGACAAGAATCCTGTGGTGCGATCAGTGATACTCAAGCTTCTGCTCAAGTACACGTGAGTGAACCAGAAAAAAAAGTGTTGTTTATACACTATATATATATACAAAAGTATATGGACACCCCTTCAAATGAGTGGATTCGGCTATTTCAGCCACACCCGTTGCTGACAGGTGTATAAAATCGAGCACACAGCAATGCGATCTCCATAGACGAACATTGGCAGTAGAATGGCCTCACTAAAGAGCTCAGTGACTTTCAACGCGGCACTGTCATAGGATACCACCTTTCCAACAAGTGAGTTCGTAAAATGTTTGCCTTGTTGGAGCTGCCCCGGTCAACTGTAAGTGCTATCATTGTGTAGTGGAAACGTCTAGGAGCAACAATGGCTCAGCTGCGAAGTGGTAGGCCACAAAAGCTCACAGAACTGAACCGTTGAGTGCTGAAGCCCGTACCGCGTAAAAATCGTCTGTCCTTGTTTGCAACACTCCACTACCGAGTTCCAAACTGTCTCTGGAAGCAACGTCAGCACAAGGACTGTTTGTCGGGAGCTTCATGAAATGGGTTTCCATGGCCGAGCATTCCGCACACAAGCCTAAGATCACCATGCGCAATGCCAAGCGTCGGCTGGAGTGGTGTAAAGCTTGGACTCTGGAGCAGTGGAAACGTGTTCTCTGGAGTGATGAATCACGCTTCATCATCTGGCAGTCTGACGGACGAATCTGGGTTTGGCGGATACCAGGAGAATGCTACCTGCTCCAATGCAAAGTGCCAACTGTAAAGTTTGGTGGAAGCAGAATAATGGTCTGGGGCTGTTTTTCATGGTTCGGGCTCGGCACCTTAGTTCCAGTGAAGGGAAATCTTAACACTACAGCATACAATGACATTATAGACGAATCTGTGCTTCCAACTTTGTGGCAACAGTTTGGGGAAGGACCTTTCCTGTTTCAGCATGACAATGCGCCTGTGCACAAAGCGAGGTCCATACAGAAATTGTTTGTCAAGATCGGTGTGGAAGAACTTGATTGGCCTACACAGAGACCTGACCTCAACCCCATCGAACACCTTTGGGATGAATTTGAATGCCGACTGCGAGCCAAGCCTAATTGCCCAACATCAGTACCCAATCTCACTAATGCTCTTGTGGCTGAATGGAAGCAAGTCCCCGCTGCAATGTTCCAACATTTTGTGGAAAGCCTTCCCAGAAGAGTGGAGGCTGTTATAGCAGCAAAGGGGGGACCAACTCCATATTAAGTGCAATGATTTTGGAATGAGATGTTTTTGACGAGCAGGTGTCCACATACTTTTCATCATGTAGTGTATCACTGCAATGCTGCTGTAACCAGCAACGCAATTCAGTTTGTTTCAGATGTTATCAAACATTTGGTAAATTAACTATTTTTTTGTTGTTGTGTTTTTAGCTTTGATGAAGTCAAAGAATATCTGCAGCAGTATTTGACATTGATAGAAGAGAGCAACATTCTAGAGGCTGAGGATAAAAATGAACTTTATGCGCTCTACATCAACTGCCTTGAGGTAGGATCTGACAGGATTTCACCCTAAATCAATGGAGTGCTATCACTATTCTATTTGTAAAAGAGGTCTTCTAACCTCAACGGAACTTTCTGGATAAATAAAGGTTAAATAAATAGAAGAGATGTTTATAACTGTTTTTCTGCAGGACTCCATGTTCGACAGAAAGCCACATGAATGCCAGAAGCCTGCAGATCAGCAGGCCTACCTGCAGAAAGAAACTGAGTTCTTGAGTCACTTCCTGGACTCTGTCACTGCGTCGGCTGAGACTGTCACAATAGAGTACCTGCAACAGATCGCGAGGGTCCGTCTATGCCTGGACACGGCTGCACACCTGCTCCATAGCACACAGTCTGGTAAAA
This sequence comes from Salvelinus alpinus, assembly GCF_045679555.1. Taxonomy (NCBI): domain Eukaryota; kingdom Metazoa; phylum Chordata; class Actinopteri; order Salmoniformes; family Salmonidae; genus Salvelinus; species Salvelinus alpinus. Next base: position 9,850,353 of record NC_092115.1, on the reverse strand, counting down.
AACACTCAGTCAATATGGCGTCACGAATTCTGATCCTTGTTGCTTTAAAAATTGTGCTTGTTGGTGTAAATGAATTATATGTTGTTTTTTTCATAAGGAATGTTTTATAAGGAACACTTGCAATCTCTTTGACTGACTGATCCAAGATCTGACCTCGATTCCTCACATTGTGTGCAGGGGAATGTGAAAATCCTCAGGATGCGGTCGAGGAGTTCCTGTGTGCTGTTAGGAGCCTGTGTAAGGAGAGTAAGAACGACTGGTACCGGGTTTATCTGATCCGCAACATCAGCAGCCAGCAAGGTGTAGAGTATGTCCAGAGGATGCTGAAGGATACAGAGAAGTACGGGTGGCTTTTTCCTGAAGAGGTGCAGCAACAGGTACATCACAGGGTTTCATGAAACGTTTCATACAACCCCATTTTTTTTTAAACTGTTGAAAACACCCATTGGTCCTGTTTTCTGTCCTCTTAGTGTTTACAAACATGTTTCTAAAGAGGACCTGAGCGGGTTAGATACAACATATGTGTATTTTCCTAGCTAGTACTGTGAAGGACGATGTTATAGATATCAGGGTCTTCCATCGTCTTGTATGCAGAATGAAGATGTTGGCCAGATGGACCAGTATCTCGTCTATGGAGACGATTACCAGGATATCCGCGAGGCTGTTGCCAAAGCAGTACTAGAGGACAGTGTGCAGGAGATTGAGGATACCTGCCAGGTATTACTTTAACTCCACTAAACTCAATACCACTGTATGTAATGTGTGTGTATTAGTTTTATTAAAACTATTTCTAACCTAAGAGTTTATGGATGTTTGGTGAATTTGTCCTCAGCTTTGTGTGTTGTTTTGTTGTAGAGATGTACTGCACCTGCAAGGAGGCGGACCTTGTATATCCTGCTGGCTCTTTTCAGAGAAGTCACCAGTCTGTACCGAGCAGCCAACACAGGCCTCCACCCCACCCTTAAGGTAGGAAGACAGGCCTCTACCCCGCCCTTAAGGTAGGAACACAGGCCTCTACCCCGCCCCTAAGGTAGGACAACACAGGCCTCTACCCCGCCCCTAAGGTAGGAACACAGGCCTCTACCCCACCCCTAAGGTAGGAACACAGCCTCTACCCCGCCCCTAAGGTAGGAACACAGGCCTCTACCCCGCCCCTAAGGTAGGAACACAGGCCTCCACCCCACCCTTAAGGTAGGAACACAGGCCTCTACCCCACCCCTAAGGTAGGACAACACAGGCCTCTACCCCGCCCTTAAGGTAGGAACACAGGCCTCTACCCCGCCCCTAAGGTAGGAACACAGCCTCTACCCCGCCCCTAAGGTAGGAACACAGGCCTCTACCCCGCCCCTAAGGTAGGAGCATAGGCCTCTACCCCACCCTTAAGGTAGGAACACGGGCCTCTACCCCGCCCTTAAGGTAGGAACACAGGCCTCTACCCCGCCCTTAAGGTAGGAACACAGGCCTCTACCCCGCCCCTAAGGTAGGAACACAGGTCTCTACCCCGCCCCTAAGGTAGGAACACAGGCTTCTACCCCGCCCCTAAGGTAGGAACACGGGCCTCTACCCCGCCCCTAAGGTAGGAACACAGGCCTCTACCCCGCCCCTAAGGTAGGAACACAGGCTTCTACCCCGCCCCTAAGGTAGGAAGACGGGTCTCTACCCCGCCCCTAAGGTAGGAACACAGGCCTCTACCCCGCTCCTAAGGTAGGAACACAGGCTTCTACCCCGCCCCTAAGGTAGGAAGACGGGTCTCTACCCTGCCCCTAAGGTAGGAACACGGGCCTCTACCCCGCCCCTAAGGTAGGAACACAGGCCTCCACCCCACCCTTAAGGTAGGAACACAGGCCTCTACCCCGCCCCTAAGGTAGGAAGACGGGTCTCTACCCCGCCCCTAAGGTAGGAACACAGGCCTCTACCCCGCCCCTAAGGTAGGAACACAGGCCTCTACCCCGCCCCTAAGGTAGGAACACAGGCCTCTACCCCACCCCTAAGGTAGGAACACAGCCTCTACCCCGCCCCTAAGGTAGGAACACAGGCCTCTACCCCGCCCCTAAGGTAGGAACATAGGCCTCTACCCCACCCTTAAGGTAGGAACACGGGCCTCTACCCCGCCCTTAAGGTAGGAACACAGGCCTCTACCCCGCCCTTAAGGTAGGAACACAGGCCTCTACCCCGCCCCTAAGGTAGGAACACAGGTCTCTACCCCGCCCCTAAGGTAGGAACACAGGCTTCTACCCCGCCCCTAAGGTAGGAACACGGGCCTCTACCCCGCCCCTAAGGTAGGAACACAGGCCTCTACCCCGCCCCTAAGGTAGGAAGACGGGTCTCTACCCTGCCCCTAAGGTAGGAACACGGGCCTCTACCCCGCCCCTAAGGTAGGAACACAGGCCTCCACCCCACCCTTAAGGTAGGAACACAGGCCTCTACCCCGCCCCTAAGGTAGGAAGACGGGTCTCTACCCCGCCCCTAAGGTAGGAACACAGGCCTCTACCCCGCCCCTAAGGTAGGAACACAGGCCTCTACCCCACCCCTAAGGTAGGAACACAGGCCTCTACCCCACCCCTAAGGTAGGAACGCGGGCCTCTACCCCGCCCTTAAGGTAGGAACGCGGGCCTCTACCCCGCTCCTAAGGTAGGGACACGGGCCTCTACCCCGCCCCTAAGGTAGGAACACAGGCCTCCACCCCACCCTTAAGGTAGGAACACGGGCCTCTACCCCGCCCCTAAGTTAGGAACACGGGCCTCTACCCCGCCCCTAAGGTAGGAACACAGGTCTCTACCCCGCCCCTAAGGTAGGAACACAGGTCTCTACCCCGCCCCTAAGGTAGGAACACAGGCTTCTACTCCGCCCTTAAGGTAGGAACACAGGCTTCTACCCCACCCCTAAGGTAGGAACACGGGCCTCTACCCCGCCCCTAAGGTAGGAACACAGGCCTCTACCCCGCCCCTAAGGTAGGAACACAGGCCTCTACCCCGCCCCTAAGGTAGGAACACAGGCCTCTACCCCGCCCCTAAGATAGGAACACAGGCTTCTACCCCACCCCTAAGGTAGGAACACGGGCCTCTACCCCGCCCCTAAGGTAGGAACACGGGCCTCTACCCCGCCCCTAAGGTAGGAACACGGGCCTCTACCCCGCCCCTAAGGTAGGAACACGGGCCTCTACCCCGCCCCTAAGGTAGGAACACAGGCCTCTACCCCGCCCCTAAGGTAGGAACACAGGCCTCTACCCCGCCCCTAAGGTAGGAACACAGGCTTCTACCCCACCCCTAAGGTAGGAACACGGGCCTCTACCCCGCCCCTAAGGTAGGAACACAGGCCTCTACCCCGCCCCTAAGGTAGGAACACAGGCCTCTACCCCGCCCCTAAGGTAGGAACACAGGCCTCTACCCCGCCCCTAAGGTAGGAACACAGCCTCTACCCCACCCCTAAGGTAGGAACACAGGCCTCTACCCCACCCTTAAGGTAGGAACACAGGCCTCTACCCCGCCCCTAAGGTAGGAACACAGTCTCTACCCCGCCCCTAAGGTAGGAACACAAGCCTCCATCTCCTTCAACTCCACATCAGAGGGAAAACTGTTAGCCCAAAACTAACAATAGAGTTGGCAAACTATTCCCGATTTCGATGTTATAATAGTTATACTTTGAATTATATTGACTTTTGTAGACTTCAGAAAATCCCAATTACACTTATCCAAAATGGCTTGTCTTGTTTTACTCCTCCAGCAATGCAAAGCACTTGAGGACTTCATCGAGGGATCAAGGTACCTAAATCGCAGGGAAGTGAGGGACTTTGCCAAAGAATTGGTTCACAACAGGATGGGAGGACTGAGTGTCCTGGCAGACCGGTCCAGTGTGGAGCACACCCTTATAGAGCTGGCTGTCCACATGTCTGCTGTGCTGCTCACTGGGACTGAAGGGCTGCTCACACCACTACAGCAGCTTGGCCTGTCTCCCAACAATATGCTGGTATGATTCTCATCAGCACCTGTCAATATCTTACATTGACTTTCTCCTTGTTATTTCTCCTTACATTGACTTTCTCCTTATCCTTATTGACTGTGAGAGTTGTCTTTATCTGGTTATGTCTACCCCAACAGAGTGCATTTCTACCCACAATGCCTGAGGACATGCTGGCTGTCGCTCAAAGCCTTATAACACAGAATAAAGTGGATTATGGACTCTCCTGGTACTGTAAGTACAGACATGTTGAATCCTAACCTGAGATGCGCTTGTACTGTAACTTGAATTATGAGTAAATCATCGGAGGTACACCTCTGTGAAATGTTATTTGTTAACATCGTGCTACCGGAAGCATATAGACAGTAACTGTGTTATGGATATCTACTGTTGGAAATGGATTGTTATTTTCAGATTCAGCTAATATAATTTTAGGTCAAAAACAATGACATTTCTGTATAAGCTCAGTTTTGACTCAAATCTCAACAGCTTGTCCGAATGGTCACCCCTGTGTTGTGGATAAGGTAAGCAAAGTTCTTCATGTAAAATTACGTTAGTTTAATATTTTATGTTCATTAGCTAAGCAAACAGCCAACTGATTTACCCACTCTATTGCAGTGTGGTCAACCCACCCATAAGGCAAAATGTCTAGAGTGTGGGGCGGAGATTGGAGGGGAGAACCATGTTCCCTTGACTGGTTTCCAGAAGATGGAGCTACAGCAGTAAGTCAGCTCTCTAAGGGCCCAACATTGATATTACTGACAAAGCATCAGAGTAGGAGTGCTGATCTAAGATCAGTTTGGCCTTTAAAATTAAACTAAAGTATATGGACAGGAGGGACCTGATCCTAGATCAGCACTCCCACACTCTTAGAAAAAGGGTTCTTCATCTAGCCCCATAGGATAACTCTTTGAAGAACCCTTTATGGTTCCAGGTAGAACCCTTTTGGTTCCATGTACAACTCTTTCCACAGAGGGTTCTAAAGGGAACCCCAAAGGGTTCTGTCTGGAACCAAAACGGGTTCTACCTGGAACAACAACAAAAAGGTTATTCAAAGGGTTCTCCTATGAAGACAAGAACCCTTTTGGAACTCTTTTTTTCTAAGAGTGTTTTCTGATACGTTTGATACATGGCTCCAGATCACATGTCATGACTAATAACTGAACGTGTCCTCTTAGGGGAGATCTCACAAGGACTGGCCACATCCTGGGAGACCCTCAGAGGAGGGACAACCCAGACACCCTGGACACCAAAAACATGTCCCTCACCCCCTTCATCCTGGTCAGACTGCTCACCCACCTGGGCATGCTGAGAGGGGCCTCAGAGCAGCCACAGGTAGGCCATCTTGTCTGCCAAAGGCTGCCAACTCTTTCTAGCTTAATGGGTCCAGTGTGTGAAAGAACAGTGCCTTAACTAAGTAGGGAGTCCACCCACGCTGCCCAGAGTGATTGCTTTGGTGATGAAATTCCACTTCCTTGTATTATAAAATACATTTTACCAATAGAAATATGATAATTCATGTTATTAATTGTTCAGTGGGTTCTTTCTTGAACTTATCATCAACATTAAAGTCGGATTTCATAACATTATAAATCTGATTTATCGAGCTCTGCAGGTTTCTAGTAATAACTTTTGAGGATTTTATATTTTTGGGGTATTCGCCTTCAAAGTTGTTTCTGCAGGTCGCTAAAAGCAAAATTTGCATGACGAGCTGAATTAAATGTAAAAGGCTTTGAAAATAAAAAGCTTGGTATACGCTCAGTGCTCAGTTGACATTTCAGAGATACGCTTGTTTTTGTGAGAAATATTTGAAAAAGAACATTAAATAATTTGTCTCAAAATCGATATCTATCTTACCTCACAATTTTTTAATGTCCTGTGGGTTCGAGAAGAAAGAACGAGTTCAACAGGAAAGTGAGCCTGTCAGGCTTAATTCTTGCACAGAATCCAGCCCAGCTGACACAATACAATGTTCAACATTTCTGACCACTTTTTTTCTCTCTGGACCCATTTGATTTAGTCCCCCTAATTCTGGCCTTCCAACAAGGGTAAAAACTCCATTAACTTCTTAACAGATTGTGATCGAGACATGAGGTTTGGACCACTGGTTTTCTTAGAGGAGTATCTATACCAGAGCATGAAAGGGAGGACCATCTTCTTCAGTGAATTCCATAAAAATAGTGAAACATTAAAAAAGTTATCCTTTAGATAAAACTATACTAAATATTTTTACGTCTCCAAATAATTTATTAAAACACACTGTTTTGCAATGAAGGTCTACAGTAGCCTCAACAGCACTCTGTAGGGTAGCACCATGGTGTAGCCGGAGGACAGGTATTTTCCATCCTCCTCTGGATACATTGACTACAATATAAAAACTAGGAGGCGCACCGTTCTCACCTCCTTCCATAGATTTACACGGTAATTATGGCAACTTCCGGAGGACATCCTCCAACCTATCAGAGCTCTTGCAGCATGAACTGTCTACCCAATCAAAGGATCAGAAAATGAATCTCGTACTGAAAGCATAAGCTACAGCTAGCTAGCACTGCAGTGCGTAAAATGTGGTGAGTAGTTGACTCAAAGAGTGATAAAGAGAATAGTTGAACAGTTTTGAACAAATTCATTTCTTAAAAAATGAAGGAGATAGAGAGATTTCGTTGTATTTTTTTCTTCCAATTACTTAGCTAGCTAGTTTAGCCTACTCAAACACCCGGCTCAAACTTTTCCAAGTCAAGGTAAGCTTTTGGTTTTATATATGTATTGCCACCAGGGCCCGCCGGTGTAACTGCTAAACTGCTTGCTGACTGTACACTGTACAGCAAGATTGTAGCGGGTTTACTAACGCGTTAGTTCTCGTAGCTATGTTGACTATGACGTTAGCTAATATGGTGACAACGATGTAGGCTGTGTTTAGCAGTTAGGATATGAAGGTTTGGCTTGTAAAGGTCCCAGACAGCTGATGTGTTGTGCACTGAAGTCCACAAGCGAAGGGAAAAGGTGAGAGGAGGAGAGTGCGTCGATGCGAGAAGGAATTATGCTGTTTGAATGTGGCTGCTATGTAAGTGAACTGTGTTTGCGTGTGATCAGGGGTGTATTCATTCAACAGATTCTGTTGAAAAACATTTCTTAAATGGAAGCATAAGGAACGAAATGGGGATAAACATACCTAAATTTGTCCAATAGAAACTCTTGTTTGCAAATGTTGGACTAATGATTACACTCTAGATTAGCTAGATGCAGGCAAGAGTGCAAGGTGGTATTGAATGTGTCACTGACTGTCACCTTCATTACTCAAATTGTTTCTCTCGACCTTTGCACCTACGCTGTAAAATTTCATTCATAGGCTAGGTTGTAGCAACCTCATGATGGGTATAGGGAAAATCGAGTATCATGTAGCAGCCTAAACCAATCGATGTTACATTGAACTGGGTGAATGGAAAACGAATGACATTCATCCAATACGCTGTAATAGAAATAAGGCCATGGTCATAAAAAAAAAATATCGTCCTCCTCATCTTGAACAGCACCGATCCTCACAATTAACATATTATTTTACCCGTTGGTCAAAATATGCGTTTTTGATTGGACAACCTACCTTAAGTAAATTGAAATTGTGTACCATTGTTTACTCAGTTATATAGCTCACAATAAGACCTGTGTAGATGTAGCATCAGTCAGCTTGTTAGTTTTATTTGACTAATTTCAAATGTTCTATTGTAATGAAATCCAAAGAAGTTTATAGAAGGCAGTATTTCACAATAATATTCTCCACGAAAGTCAGTATGAAGGTTTGCGCTCAGGCTAGAATGAAAGGTGGCTGGTACGTAGGAGAAAAAATATCTAGAGAGTTCAAAAGGTACTCGCACTTTAAAACCACAAAAAGGAAAGACCCAACGTGGCCGAGATGTACGATAATATACTTAATTAGTATTAAAGGACATTTATGCCACTTTTCAACCTCATCCATTATCTCCAGCACCTAACCAATGTATGCTAATATACTTAATTAGTATTAAAGGACATTTATGCCACGTTTAAACCTCATTCGTTATCTCCAGCACCTAACCAACATCTACAATATGTGAAAATAGCACAATTTCTATGATCTGTGGTTCAAAAGATAAGGAGGTCCTAAAATAATACTTCTCTGTGACATCACAGGGTAGGATTAAAAGTTTTTTTTTTAAAACAGTGATTTTCAAAACCTGCAACAAGTTTCTATCCAGAGCCGGTGTGTTTTCATGCTCTCCACGTCACCGCGAATCTCATAGTGTTTGAAAAAAAAAAAAACATTTTCTAAAACAGTGATTAACTTTTGATGATGTCATCGGGTAGAACTTTTTAACTAAAGGCTGAAGCGTATTCTCCTTTTTTTGGGGGTTTGTTTTTACAGCACCTTGCACTTTCACCCTCTTGTATTCTTTCCTGCAATAATCTCCCCGTTTTCTTTCTAGTTCATCCAGCAGATCATACAGCCTCCAGTCCAGGACGCCTGCGCATTTCTGATTTGTCACCTGCTGAAAGACATGGATCAGCTGACCAAAGCCCTGGGGAAGGGAACTGATGACACGGTCACCACCGTCCACCTGATAGTCAGATCCATTCTGGAACCACCACCGACCAATCACTGTAAGGACGTTCATTTCAAAGGGAATTGTTTGAGTTTGGCAGGTACTCACACTCAAGCCATAAAAAGGAGAAAAAAAACAAGACGGCCGGGATGTAAAATATACTTAATTTAAACCCATGCTGGAAAGAAAACACAAAGTGCCGTTGTAAAGTAACAAAATAGCTTTATTTTTATGTTTTAGTATATATTTTGTTCCTTTTTATGGCTTAAGTGCGAGTACCTGCTGAACTCTGCTGTTTACAATTATGAAAGCTATAAAAAAAAAAAGACTATATAGCACACTAGTAGCCCCATCATTGACTCGTCGTGTCTTTGTTTCTAGTGCCGGCTGACAATGATCCCCAACTCTCAACTAAAGAGGCCAGAAATACCTGGGAGACAACTGTTGCTACTGACATCATCACTCCTCAGTTGAAGGTGAATCTTTTTGGATAATATTTTCAGTTGGCTAGTACTGTACAGCGTGATTTAAAGATATTCTATTCCAGCTTTGACAAGGACAATGACAACCATTTGTGTGTGTCATCACAGAACCTTGACCAGCAGCTGAGGGAGGTGAACGCCACCATCAGAGACGACTCCCGTGTCTCCTCTAACTTCGTCATGAGGGTGACATTTGGGGACGAGTGTCCGTTGTCCTCCCTGCCTCAGGGCTCCCAGGTCCACTGTTCAGGGGTTTGGAGCTGCAGAGAGAGGGTGTCCCTACTCAGCCTCACCCACATCGTAGAGCAGAATGACGGAAAGGACAAGCTGCCATTACTCTGGAGGTTCCTACAGAAGGTAAACAGTCATGAAGTGTCTTTGGGTTTTTCGTAAACGCTCTGTAAGTATGTATTATTATTATTATGAAATATGTGCTCTTTCTTGCTATTGTATGTGGTAAAATGTCAACAGCATATTTTAATGGTTTCTTTGTGATTCTGGGACATTTTTAAATCACATGATCGGCTGCTTTATTCATTTGGTGATTTAACAGGAGGCGGAGTTTCGGCTGGTCAAGTTCCTTCCTGATATCCTGGCCCTACAGAAGAGTCTGGTGAACAAGTTCCAGAACTCATCAGACCTGATGGATGTCTCCATCAGAGAGTTCATCCAAAGACAGTCAGGTAACTGCATCGTAACAATCCATCCTTGGTACTATGCAACACAGTTACCAGCCGAGTTATTGACGATTTGCCCAATTTCATATAGATTTCCTTAAAAACTGTTCTCAATAAATGTTTATCTTCTAACAGGACCAATGAGAGTGTGGTACGAGAAGCGAGTCCAGATATTTCTGAACACATGGAACCTGCTCAGAGTATCTGTAGCCACCAGTGAGTTACCCTGTCCTCTATAAAACATGGCAGGTTGCCCTTATGACCAGAAGGAATAGTCAAAAACAAGAATATACTGTTTAGTGTGTGTTTTTAACAGCTCCTGTCTGTGAATAATGAACGTTGTCATTGTGTGTGTGTGTGTGTGTGTGTGTGTGTGTGTGTGTGTGTGTGTGTGTGTGTGTGTGTGTGTGTGTGTGTGTGTGTGTGTGTGTGTGTGTGTGTGTGTGTGTGTGTGTGTGTGTGTGTGCAGATGAGATAAAGATCCCAGAGGACTTCTGGAAGGAGGATTTGGACCTGGACAGTGACCTCCAGTACCTCCTGCCGCGGCGCCAGGGTCCAGGCTTGTGTTCCACGGCTCTGCTAAGCCACCTGGTGGCCCTTCACAATGAGCTTGTGCACTCTGTGGACCGCCACACTGGGGAAGACACCAGGTACACTAATGAAGAATGAGAGATAGTTCCACCGAACACTTACTTAAAGAGACATTTTTAAATGGCCATCTACTGTTATAATCTCCACCGGGCACAGCCAGAAGAGGACTGGCTACCCCTGAGAGCCTGGTTCCTCTCTAGGTTTCTTCCTAGGTTCCCGCATTTCTAGGGAGTTTTCCCCTAGCCAACGTGCTTCTACATCTGCATTGCTTGATGTTTTGGGTTTTAGGCTAGGTTTCTGTATAAGTACTACATCTGCTGATGTAAAAAGGGCTTTATAAATACATTTGATTTCAATTAGATTGTTTACTCAAAACGATATGTTAGGATTTTGTTCATTTGTTCAAATGACCATTTGTATCATCACCACAGTTTTCGCTCTGCACTGAAAAGTGCTTAATATTGAAAAATTGGGGATTGTATTAACAGTGGACTAATGATCAAAATATGGGAAGCAATTAATAAAGCAATGAACAGTATAAATGAAATAGGTTAAAGCCCATTGACTGAATAGGTGGTTACTTTCTGCATCGACAGCTACAAGGTGAGCCTGTCAGAGCTGACAGAGCTGCATGTGATCCGCTATGAGCTGGAGAAGGACCTGCTGCCCCTGGTGCTGTCTAACTGTCAGTACAGCCTGGAGCGTGGCAAGGAGACCCTGTCTGAGTACGACCTGCCCAAGATCCAGCAGCAGGTTCTTACCCGCTTCCTGCAGGGCAAGCCTCTCATCACACTGACTGTAAGTCCAGGGCTTGGTTCCATTTCAGTCCCTAGTCACTTTCTATAGTTTCCTACCCTTTCAGTGTTCACAGATCTGAGTGGAATATTGGACTATTAGTGGAAGGTAACATGGCACTCACTGACTGAACCAATGTGTTGACTTTCAGGGAATCCCCACTCTGGTCACCAGACACGAGAGAGATTATGACATCATTTTCAAAATGGTGAAAGGAAATGTGTCTCAGGCAAGTTGTTCTTCATCATCAAACTTGTTTCTGTTTATACTCTTAATATGGCATGTAATTATTCACTTCACTTTACAAAAAATATTAAAATATTAAAATGTTGTTTCTTCTAGGAGCATCTGCCATCCCTGACCCTCACAGCCCTGTCCAGGGATCTGCAGTCGTACAGTGAGGTGTGTGAAGCCCTGAAGGCTGTGGAGCTGGCTCTGGGCTTCCTGTCCATGACTGGGGGAGATTCCCAGATGCCCCTGGTCTGCTACCTGGAGAACATGCTGAAGATGGGCGAGCAGATGGACTCTAACATCCTAAAGGTGACACAGCCCCGCCACACCATTTATGATATTACATGAAACACATGACTTGGTTTGGTCAATATCAACTTAAACTGAGACTCGGCAACAGGATGATGTCACAAACAGCACTGCAGACATTGAGATGAACGTGATGCGATACTTCTCTCTCTCACAGTCACACAGAGTATCTGTGCATGTGCACGGCTGTGCGATTCACTCTGCTACAACGTGAACCAAAACAGCAGAGAGGTTTAGCCCTCGCACTTCAACGCTCTTAGTTGTTTAGAAATCAACCAGATATTGCTGTTTTTTTATTTATTTTCTGCATCGCTAATTCTACCTTAAATGCAAGTGGTGAATTGTTTTCAATGTTCGTAACGTGTGTTCTATGCGGTCCCGTTTCTGTAGGCTCTGGGCAGGTGCAGTCTGAAGCACTGTGTGGCTCTGTGGCAGCTCCTCTCTTCCCTCAAATCAGAGAACATGCTGAAGAGTCTGAAGAGGGTAAGACACGTTCAGACCAACCAACGAGATACAGAACATGACACAATCATCCACAAAACATTACACAATCATCCACAAAACATGACACAATCATTCACAAAACATGACACAATCATCCACAAAACATGACACAATCATCCACAAAACAACGTGACTGTGTCAATTGTGTGAGCTCTTTCTGAGAGAGGGTTCAATGTTTTAAATTCAAACGTATTACATTGTAAAATGTTAAGTTAGTATTTGTACAGCTGAGAGAGTTTCCTCCCTCTCTCCTCTTCAAGGACCCTTTCTCTGGGGTGTCTGCAGAGTACCAGCAGCCTCTGGAGGAGGAACAGAAGAGACTGCTCCAAGGATTCATCTCCAAGGGTCACGTTGACACCTGGCTGCTGGAGATGCACGAGTTCCTCCTGCTGAATCTGGGGAAACCACATGTCTCAGACACCTACAAACCAAACTGGAGGTGAGGTCAAATGGCAACCATGGAGGAACTCTGGGTCAAATCATAGGTTCCAAACCATGCAACGATATTCACTCATTCTAACTTTTTTAAGGGATAGTTCACTTATCTAGTTTGGCTTGTTTTGTGGCTAACATTTTTTCGAGTATGTAGCAATCATAGAAATAAGAATGAACAGAACGGACTTGGAAGCTTTAACCCTGGCAATTGATTGGTAAACTCATGGGTACACTTGCAATGGCTGCCTGGTATTGTGATGCAATAATTTGTGTATTTTGGAATGTTCTATCAAATGATGCTAACTGATGTGGCTCATGCAATGGAATGTATTTTTTGTAATTTAAGCAATAAGGCACAAGTGGCCGTGCTGTATCATGAATACAGTCACGGGTAAATGGCGGCGTTCGACCCGGCGCGATAAATCAAATCAAATGTATTTATAAAGCCCTTCTTACATTAGCTGATATCTCAAAGTGCTGTACAGAAACCCAGCCTAAAACCCCAAACAGCAAGCAATGCAGGTGTAGAAGCACGGTGGCTAGGAAAAACTCCCTAGAAAGGCAAGAACCTAGGAAGAAACCTAGAGAGGAACCAGGCAATGAGGGGTGGCCAGTCCTCTTCTGGCTGTGCCGAGTGGAGATTATAACAGAACATGGCCAAGATGTTCAAATGTTCATAGATGACCAGCTGGGTCAAATAATAATAATCATAGTGGTTGTAGAGGGTGCAACAGGTCAGCACCTCAGGAGTAAATGTCAGTTGACTTTTCATAGCCGATCATTCAGAGTATCTCTACCGCTCCTGCTGTCTCTAGAGAGTTGAAAACAGCAGGTCTGGGACAGGTAGCATGTCCGGTGAACAGGTCAGGGTTCCATAGCCGCAGGCAGAACAGTTGAAACTGGAGCAGCAGCACGGGCAGGTGGACTGGGGACAGGAAGGAGTCATCAGGCCAGGTAGTCCTGAGGCATGGTCCTAGGGCTCAGGTCCTCCGAGAGAGAGAAAGAAGGAAAGAAAGAGAGAATCAGAGCGAGTATACTTAATTCACACAGGACACCGGATAAGACAGGAAAAATACTCCAGATATAACAGACTGACCCTAGCCCCCGACACATAAACTACTGCAGCATAAATACTGAAGGCTGAGACAGGAGGGATTGGGAGACACTGTAGCCCCATCCGACGATACCCCTGGACAGGGCCAAACAGGCAGGATATAACCCCACCCACTTTGACAAAGCACAGCCCCCACACCACTAGAAAGATATTTTCAACCACCAACTTACCATCCTGAGATAAGACCGAGTATAGCCCGCAAATATCTCAGCCACGGCACGATAGCTCTTATAAAACTGTGACCATCATATTCAAATAACAATGAATTACATATTTTCATACATTTTATTTTGAAAGGTCAAGTCATACAATTTCATTCTTTCACCAGAAGATAAAGTCCGGACAAAAATCTGGTTGTTAGTTATTTTAGCCATGTTGCTACAGACTCGCGTCTGTAGCAACATGGCTAAAATCACTAACAACCAGTCGTTAATTGGTGGCAACATGGCTAAAATAACTAACAACCAGTCGTTAATTATTTTTTGCGTAGTTGCTATACAAAAGGACTGGTCGTCCGTTCTAAACAAAATGGTTGCTATGCAGGCTGGACAACGTTCTTGTCGCTAGCTAGCTATGTATGGTACTACAGAGATCAAAACATTGTTTCCGAGGTTGGACAGGCAGACAGTGAGGCTTATATTAATCCCTAAGGGAGTCTATTGACGCACCGGTGCATCAATCTAAGTAACATAATAAAAAATATCCCCATCAAAATTCCTCAGTTTAAGCTTGAGATACCTGATTTGCATGGGCTGTGTCTCAATCCACTGTATCCACCTATGTCGGCCTTCCGCTTCTGTAGTGGAAGGTGATCGAGATACAGCTGTGTTTGTCAGACCATGAGACATCCCGAAAATCGGTTTTCTCACGAAAACGTCTGTACGCTCTGAATGGTTATGACCACTCATTGAAAAGGGGAGATTCTCATGAACACGATGTTGTTTTCCGTTTAGCTCTACGACCCCCATAAGTGTCACAGGACTCGTCTCAAGGTAACCCATACAAACAAATGGAAGTAGTTTTGTGACGACAAAAATGTCCAACATTTTTTCAGAATTCCTGAGCTTTCTTATATATCCTATATATCTTAGACACTTCAAAATCTTATTCCTTTTTGGACTGTATTTTTTTAACATTTATGAATGTGTTATTCAATGCATTTCTATGGACTATAGTAGTAAAGGCCAATATTTGATTTTTAAAAATGTATTTCGATTTTCTTTTATACCTAAATGGGTCCTAAAACTAAAAATCAAACTGCTAAATAATCCATGGTATGACCGCCCCAACTGCTTAGACTTCTAGAGGTTAACTCCCGTTGTACCAAGCTAAATGCTAGGCAGGAAGTTGATAAATACAGGAGATGATTGGGACAGCAACATGAACAAGATATTTTTAAGGAGGCACAGTGATCATTTTCAGATGGAACTGTTAGCAGGCATAGGTGTGTCTGTGATGGCCAATACAGCACGGCTTGAAGCTGCTCGTCCACTCAGCATCCAGGATCCAAACGACCAGTTATTGTCAGTTGAGTTGACTCAATAAATCACAGAACAGATTGAAGGGCACACTTACTGCTTTTACTTCCTGTCATGGGTACACTCAAAATGGCTGCCAGTCCACCCATTATGGCATCATTGACTTAAAAAGGAGACACCCTTTCTGTTCATTCTTATTTCAAATGTCTATGGTAGCAATGCTAGTAGAAACGGCTTGCGTCTGTTAGCACAAAGACACCAGCTAAATAACTTTTTTTATTTTGAAGGAAGCTACAGCACCCTGGGAAAGTTGAAAATAAGTTAAAACTTCCAAAAATGAACTTTCACTCATTTTCTAAAAAAGGGGAAAAGTATAATTATTAACTTCCAAAAATGAACTTTCACTAATTTTATAAAAAAGGGGAAAAGTATAATTATTTTGTGCATGTATGCATTAGTCTAATTAATGGGCCTAAGCCCTAAACAATATAGTGCTTTTCAACCGTTCGCTGCCCGCACCCGCCCGCCCCCGAATAGCATCACTACTCTGGACGGTTCTGATAGAATATGTGGACAACTACAAATACCTAGGTGTCTGGCTAGACGGTAAACTCTCCTTCCAGACTCATATCAAACATCTCCAATCCAAAATCAAATCTAAAATCGGCTTTCTATTTTGCAACAAAGCCTCCTTCACTCTGCCGCCAAACTTACCCTAGTAAAACTGACTATCCTACCGATCCTCGACTTCGGCGATGTCATCTACAAAATAGCTTCCAATCAAATCAAAGTTTATTTGTCACGTGCGCCGAATACAACAGGTGTAGACCTTACAGTGAAATACTTAATACAACAGGTGTAGACCTTACAGTGAAATGCTTACTTACAGGCTCTAACCAATGGTATGAAGAAAAAAAGGTTTGTGTGTGTGTAGGTAAGTAAAGAAATAAAACAAAAGTAAAAAGACATCTGAAAATAAGAGTAGCAAGGCTATATACAGACACCGGTTAGTCAGGCTTATTGAGGTAGTATGTACATATGGGTATGGTTAAAGTGACTATGCATATATGATGAACAGAGAGTAGCAGTAGCGTAAAAAGAGGGGTTGGCGGGTGGCGGGACACAATGCAGATAGCCCGGTTAGCCAATGAGCGGGAGCACAGGTTGGTCGGGCCAATTGAGGTAGTATGTACATGAATGTATAGTTAAAGTGACTATGCATATATGATAAACAGAGAGTAGCAGCAGCGTAAAAAAAGGGGTTGGGGGGCACACAATGCAAATAGTTCGGGTAACCATTTGGTTACCTGTTCAGGGGTCTTATGGCTTGGGGGTAAAAACTGTTCCAATACTCTACTTAGCAAATTGGATGTAGTCTCTCACAGTGCCATCCGTTTTGTTATCAAAGCCCCTTATACCACCCACCACTGCGACCTGTATGCTCTAGTCGGTTGGCCCTCGCTACATATTCGTCGCCAGACCCACTGGCACCAGGTCATCTATAAGTCTATGCTAGGTAAAGCTCCGCCTTATCTCAGTTCACTGGTCACGATGGCAACACCCAACCGTAGCACGCGCTCCAGCAGGTATATCTCACTGGTCATCCCCAAAGCCAACACCCCCTTTGGCCGCCTTTCCTTCCAGTTCTCTGCTGCCAGTGACTGGAACGAATTGCAAAAATCACTGAAGCTGGAGCTTACATTTCCCTCACTAACTTTAAACATCAGCTATCAGAGCAGCTAACCGATCGCTGCAGCTGTACATAGTCCATCTGTAAAAAGCCCATCCAATCTACCTACCTCATCCCCCATATTGTTTTTATTTACTTTGCTGCTCTTTTGCACAACAGTATCACTACTTACACACCTTCATCTGCTCATCATCATCTGCTCATCTATCACTCCAGTGTTAATCTGCTAAATTGTAATTACTTTGCTACTATGGCCTATTTATTGCCTTACCACCTCATGCCATTTGCACACACTGTATATAGACTTTCTTTGTTTCTATTGTGTTATTGACTGAACGTTTGTTTATTCCATGTGTAACACTGTGTTGTTGTTTCTGTCGCACTGCTTTGCTTTATCTTGGCCAGGTTGCAGTTGTAAATGAGAACTTGTTCTCAACTAGCCTACCTGGTTAAATAAAGGTGAAATAAAATAAATAGTCTGAGGTCTGAAATCACAAGACTTTTCCTCTCTCTCTCTCAATCTACCTTGTTAGTGTCAAAGAGACGTTGGCTGGATACATGGACCGCAAAGAAGTAGAAGTCCTGCCTGACGTGGAGGCCTCCTTCCCAGACAAGATACTTCTCTCACAGATTGTAGAGACCTGGAAATTTACTGTGACTTCCCAACAGGAATGGATGATGTAATTAATCAACCGTCCATTTGAATGTAAATGGATACTATAAACAATCAGGGAAATGCTAGAGTAGATGACAGGAGTAGCCTCTCATAAACACCATTTGTTATTAGCCTTTAAGTGATAGCACAGTACAGTATGTGCCCCACTGACACTCCAGATGTAGACAGAGCATATTCAAATGGTAAATATGAAGAATCATGCCTTCCTCCATGCAAAAAAAACTGCTTTGAATGTGATTTTCCCTGACTGTTAGAAGTAATAGTTTTTAGTGAATCTTTTTTTTATGTTCATTTTTGGGGGAAATATAGTTTACTTTGAGATTTTATTCAAACTTTTCTATATTTTTTTTTGATGAAGTGTAAAATTGTTTATATTTTTTATATTTTTCTCGTTTTTACCTCGTTTTTTTAAAATAGGTTCGCAATCTTCAGACTGTTGTTATTTGGCGTTTCTTCCAAGATAATATATCCTGACACCATTGACTTTAGATCAGTTGGCGCTATGGGTCCATTTTGTCTAATTTGCAGCCTTGTTAGTGAAATGCATGACATTAGAATTGTATCTGGTTGAGAATTCAGTATAGCCCTCATCTCCCAAAAATATATAACTTTTTAGTTTTTTGTTCTGATTGAATATGAGTAGATTATTTGCTTTGTCTTAAGTCATTTGTCCAATCATGACATCCTGAATTAAAGGGGCTGGAGCCATCATCGCACTTTGAGATGCCATTATATCATGGCTGTCCTTCACTGTTTTCCACCACAAATGATGTGCCGTATCCTGCTAATATCAGAGAGAAAGCAATTCTAAGACTTGGTTAAAATGTAAAATCAAGTTCAAATGAAATAAATAATTTGCACTCATTTTTTATAGGGTTTTCACTTTGTTTTTAAAAGTGTAAGTTCATCAAATTTATGTTTGGGTCAAAATTAAGTTAATCTTAACTGAATGAACATTTACCCTTTTTAATGTAGTCAGTCCAGTTTAGATCATAAAAGCATATCATGGACACATTCATCCAAAAACACAATCAAGATTGCTTTCACTTTTGGGACGAATTTATTTATTTAAATTAACTGATTTCCTGATATGAACTGTAACTCTGTAAAATCTTTGCTTTCAGTATATTTAAAACTGAACCATTTCAAAGATTTTACAGAGTTACAGTTCATATCAGGAAATCAGTTAATTTAAATAAATACATTCGTCCCAAAAGTGAAAGCAATCTTGATTGTGTTTTTGGATGAAGTTGTGTCCATGATATACTTTTATGATCTAAACCGGACACGTTAAGGGTAATTGTTCAATTGTATATCCATTTTTAAATGATCATTATTTTAAAAACAAAGTGATATAATCATTTGCACTCAACATTTCTAGAGGGTTTCCATTTAATTTGAACTTGATAAAATGGCACGGTTCTTCCATGGCCTGCACACTCAGACATGTCACCCATTGAGCATGTTCGGGATGCTCTGGATTGACGTGTACGACAGCGTGTTCCAGTTCCCGCCAATATCCAGCAACTTCGGACAGCAATTGAAGACGAGTGGGACAACATTCCACAGGCCACGATCAACTCTATGTGAAGGAGATGTGTTGCGCTGCATGAGGCAAATGGTGGTCACACAATATACTGACTGGTTTTCTGATCCACACACCTACCTTTTTTAATGGTATGTGTGACCAACAGATGCATATCTGTATTCCCAGTCATGTGAAATTCATAGATTAGGGCCTAATTTATTTCCTTATATGAACTGTAACTCTGTAAAATCTTTTGAAATTGTTGCATGTTGTGATTAAATATACTGAACAAAAATATAATCTATGGGATTTCACATGACTGGGAATACAGATATGCATCTGTTGGTCACAGATACCTTTAAAAAAGGTAGGTGCGTGGATCAGAAAACCAGTCAGTATCAGATGTGACCACCATTTGCCTCATGCAGCGCGACACATAACCCCCTGAAGTCGGTTACAACGTCGAACTGCAGTCAGGTCAAAACCCTGGTGAGAGTTTGTGTAGAAATTCTAAGGTTGTTCAAACCTACAGTTTCATCAGCTGTCGGAATGGCTGGTCTCAGATGATCCCGCAGGTGAAGAAGCCGGATGTGGAGGTCCTGGGCTGGCGTGGTTAAACGTGGTCTGCGGTTGTGCAGCCGATTAGACATACTGCCAAATTCTCTAAAACAACGTTGGTGGCTTATGGAAGAGAAATTAATATAAAATTATCTGTCAACAGCTCTGGTTGATATTCCTGCAGTCAACATGCCAATTGCACACTCCCTCAAAACTTGAGTCATCTGTGGCATTGTGTTGTGTACTTTTTGATATGCTACACCTGTCAGGTGGATGGATTATCTTGGCAAAAGGAGAAATGCTCACTAACAGGGATGTAAACAAATGTGTTAAAAATTTGAGAGAAATAAGATGTGCGTATGTAACATTTCTGTGATCTTTTATTTCAGCTCATGAAACATGGGACCAACACTTTACATGTTGGGTTTATATTTTTGATCAGTATATAATTGTCATGTTCACACTGCATCAAAAAAAAAAATTTGAGCAAAATACAAAATGTACACATTACACATTAGATAACCCTACAATGAGAGTTTGAGCGACAATAACAAGGCTGTCTTGGCTGATTACTGATAATATTCCATAATGTCCAACGGCCCACACCAACAACAAAAACAGAACGACAGACACGACTATGTAGCATTGCACTGTGGTGGCATAAATATGGATAGCTTTTGGCGTTCATGAATATTGCTGGAGAAGTGTTCACCAATAGTTGTATAACATTTGATGATTACAAGCAGCACTGAGGTACGTATGATGTGATGCAGACCTGCCAACCGTAATTTTTTAGGAGTACCACTTCAGCGCAGCCCCGGCGGCCTTGTATACCCCACAACAGCGCACATGCGACACCTGTGATTGTTTTGCCGAAAACTGCCTCAGTAGGAATGGTATGCTACAGACTTATGAGTACTTGGTAATTAAAAAGTGAAAGCAATCTTGATTGTGTTTTTGGATGAATGTGTCCATGATATGCTTTTATGATCTAAACTGGACTGACTACATTAAAAGGGTAAATGTTCATTCAGTTAAGATTAACTTAAGTTCGACCCAAACATACATTTGATGAACTTACCCTTTTAAAAACAAAGTGAAAACCCTATACAAATGAGTGCAAATTAATTTCCAGTAGCTAACTGGAAATATGTTGCAAATGTACAATCATGCTCTCCTTAGGATTTTCTGACTGTGGTGCTGCTGTAGGCCTAAGGTTGGGTAGAGAGGAGGTCCGGGACGGGGCAGTCAACTTCCCCCTCAAGAAGTTGGCTACTAATGGCCACTTCCTGAAACTTATTAAGAGTCTTAAATTATATCAAACAATGTACCCAACACAGTTTGATCCTAAATTAAATGGAGGTGGTCTCAACGACGCTTACATTTTTCTATGTAAAAACGTAGGAGTCTGAATATTCTAATTAATAGGTAAAAATGTAGGAGTCTGAATATTCTAATTAATAGGTAAAAACGTAGGAGTCTGAATATTCTAATTAATAGGTAAAAATTTAGGAGTCTGAATATTCTAATTGGTAAAAATGTAGGAGTCTGAATATTCTAATTAATAGGTAAAAACGTAGGAGTCTGAATATTCTAATTAATAGGTAAAAACGTAGGAGTCTGAATATTCTAATTAATAGGTAAAAACGTAGGAGTCTGAATATTCTAATTAATAGGTAAAAACGTAGGAGTCTGAATATTCTAATTAATAGGTAAAAACGTAGGAGCCTGATTATTCTAATTAATAGGTAAAAATGTAGGAGCCTGAATATTCTAATTAATAGGTAAAAATGTAGGAGTCTGAATATTCTAATTAATAGGTAAAAATGTAGGAGTCTGAATATTCTAATTAATAGGTAAAAACGTAGGAGTCTGAATATTCTAATTAATAGGTAAAAATGTAGGAGTCTGAATATTCTAATTAATAGGTAAAAATGTAGGAGTCTGAATATTCTAATTAATAGGTAAAAATGTAGGAGTCTGAATATTCTAATTAATAGGTAAAAATGTAGGAGTCTGAATATTCTAATTAATAGGTGGTCTTCATGTGGATAGTCTTGTGAAAATATAAACTGGCTTAAAATTTTGTTTGGGGAGAAAATTCGGGAATAATTAAATTACTGAATGCAAGGTAGTAGTTTAGTTTACTGCAGCCTATTTGAAATACGAAACAACTGAACTAGGCTTATATGAATCACTCACCCATCGCCCTGGTCAGTTTTTTCGGTAAGAATACGAATTGGATTAAAGTGAATAGACATTAATCTTCACATATATCAATTAGTTTGAGTTTGACTCCACTTCACAGAAGTAAAGATTCATGGGGGGGGATTGAAAGCATAATTTCTTTATTTCCTGAACATAATTTGTTCTTCTACATTTCATGTACTACTGGAGTATTTCAGTCATTTTGCCATCTACTCAAAATCTATACAAGCAACCTTGGCTTTAATATCTCATGTACAATCCTCTTTTCCAAACAAGGGAACAACCCCAAGCTACACTTCTGTGAACGTTCTTTAGAAAGCCAGACGGATTCTAGATTTCTTTTGGTCATTGAAGTAATCCATAGTTAAATACTATATAAAAACTTAAGTCTCCCCTCCCACTCTTCTAAAGACCCACTCCTCCAGTGTCCCACACAGCATGCCTTATACTCAAGGGGGCCTCAAGGCATGAAGATCAAGGGCAGTGCTCCCATCCAATCCCTGGAAAAATTGCATTTTAGTCAGTCTCTCTGGGGCCTGTTCCGGCTGGGTGGAGTTAGACAGAAATGTACTTTGTAAAACAGAGGATGTGAGCAGAGTGGAGGGAGGAGCAGAACGTGCGTAATTTGGCTGGAGCAAGCAGCGGATCTAAAAAAATAAAAAATAAAATAAAAGTCGGGAACTTCTCTCTCACTCTCTCCAATTTCGCTCCGGTACCGCTCAGCCACGAGCTCTGGGCAGCATTTAAAAAATGTCCTTCATGACTTATTTAAAATTAGGCCTATTCTTATGTATTTCTTTAGCCTACCTCCACTACTAATGCTCAGAGATGTGGATATGAGTCGACTGTGTAATTGATGGCAAGACAACGAATGAGCTCATGTAGTAGCAACAGAGATGTTATAGATTTTTATAAAGAAAACAAAAGGATTCCGTGTAACAGTGTTAGATTTGTCCATCAACTGTAAAATGTGAGCACTACAGAGCCACAGTTACAACTGAAGTAGCCTACCTGATCATCAAGAGATGAGAGAAACACATTATTTTTGTATCTGTGAGCGATGAGTGGGATTTCCAACTGCTCAACTCTGCTCAAATATTCTGGTGGTGAACAGATATGCTTATTCCTCCATGTTGAACAGGGAATACATAGCTTTATTAATGACAGGTTAAATCACACAAAAATAAAAAAATCATGACTGCAATTTACGTCGTTCTTAGATTTGGCGGCAAAACTTTTTGGCTCAAGGGCCACATTGGGATTTTGAAATTCAACTGAGGGCTGCACAGATTTTATTTTATTATGACCATTTGTTAGTCAAAATCAATTTTGAGGGCCAGAAACAGGTAAGTTATTAAAAAAAAAATGGGTCTATTATATTTTGTACATAGTTTTTAGTTTTAGATGTGTGGCCTAGTGTCTTTACCCAAAATAACCCCCCCTCCCACCCACAAGATTTGATATATTTTGTTTACTCTAACCATGACAGTACTTTTAACTCCTGTGTGACATTTTTATCTGCAACGTTCAGAATGTTTCATCTCGCTGAATACACCCCCCAGACCATTGCAAAGGATGCAACTGACCAATCAGAGGGATCCTGGGCATGGTTCAGTCAGGTAACGTTTAGGTGGGGCTTACTGACATCCTTCCACCATCCTGTTCTAATCTCAGTACAGCCTCATACTAAAAACAACCCTCGGTGAGGCCAAGCAGTCCCAGTTAGAAGGGCATTCCTCCGGAGATCTGTCGGGCCACCTGTTCCTCGGTGCTTTCCTCCTTGTCGCGCTCCTTGTTCCAGTCCTTGAGGCCCTCAGGCAGGGATGTGTCCTCATCCATGCCCCCCGTGCCCTCCACAAACTCCTCGTAGGTGGACTTCTCAGCGAACGGCCGCACCCCCAGGAGCTCCACCATGTCCTTCTTGTCCAGCACCTCCCTCTCCAGCAGACGCTGCGCCACCTGACCAGGCAACCATTGAAGGTAAATGTATTATTTGTACTTGTGTCTGTGTGAGACAGTGTAAGCCTTACGAGTAAGTGTTTTTATGTCCTACCACCACACCTGCTCCCACACGTACCTTCTCCACATCGTCTTTCCTCTCAGCCAGTAGGGTGTGGGTACGCTCGTACGCCTCTCGGATGAGATTGCGCACCTCCGTGTCGATGAGGCGCGCCGTGGCCTCGCTGTAGGGCTTCTCGAGGGTCATCTCGCCCTGCCGGGGCAAGTCGAAGGACACCTGGCCCACCTTGTCATTCATGCCAAACTGCACGATCTGTATAAACAATGGTATAGAAACAGAGTAACACTTTATTGGAATGTCCTAATACCACAGACTGAGATTTTCAGTATATTCAATTAATTAAACAAATATATATAATGTGTGCAGGCACCATGGTCTGGGTACATGTTCACAACCCAAAAGACCAGGGTTGGTGGACCATTCTTGACACACACAAGGAAACTGTTGAGCGTGAAAAACCCAGTAACATTGCAGTTCTTCACACCTCTCAACCCGGTGCGCCTGACACCTACTACCATTCCCTGTTCAAAGGCACTTAAATATTTTGTCTTGCCCATTCACCCTCTGAATGGCACACATACACATATAATCCTTCATTAACATGTCTCCTCCTCTTCATCTACACTGATTGAAGTGGATTTAACAAGTGACGTCAAGAAGAGATCATAGCTTTTCACCTGGTCAGTCTATATCATAGAATGACCAGGTGTTCCTAATGTTTTGTACACTCAGTGTATGCTTCTCCCCACCGGAAACTTGAGGTCCATCCTCATGTCCTCCCCTCTCACAGACTCTCCCACTTGAATGTATCTCTCTCATTTCATTACTGTCTCAATAAAATGCAAAATGTCATATGATAATCCACTCTACTTCAACAACAAAAATAACTGGAATGTGACACACACACACCTTCATGAGATTAGTACAACCGTCTTACCCAATCATAAACCCATTGTGTACTAGCCCTGTGAAAAACACAGATAAAACGCTAACAAATCTGGCGGTGGGGACGGACGGGGACGGACAGACCTGGGCGTATGCACTCTGGGTGACCTTCCTGAGGTCGTCCTGGGCCCCCGTGGTGATGCGACCGAAGAAGATCTCCTCAGACACGCGGCCACCCAGCGTCATGCACATCCTGTCCAGCAGCTGCTCCTTGGTGTATAGGTACTGCTCCTTAGGTAGGTACTGGGCATAGCCCAACCCTTTGCCTCTGGGGATGATGGATACCTGGAGAGAGGACAAAATGTCAGTGGTAAGTTGAGCCTGGCACTTATTGGTCACCCAGTATTAAATCTGGCTGATATGGGCTTAAAATGTCAACAAAAAAAAAAGGTGAACTATCCCTTTAATATCTTGCAAAGTATGCATATATTCTCTAGAGCTAGTCCGACTGATGTTTTACAAAGCCGTCAATATTAACATAACACTTTTTCTAAGGATGCATGGTAAAGACCATCCAACTCACCAAAGCCAGCCGGTGTAGCGTAAATATTATAAAAACAGTGTTTTTTGGATCCTGGATGTTGATTGGTTGGACAACTCCCACAAAATACCATGACCATGTATTAAATGTCATAATTCCACTGTCCCGCAGCCCAGGCAGGGAATTCATAAACTTCATCTATCTCGGGGGCATCTACACATTTGTCCACGCCACCATTTGGTTTGCAACAGTTGGCGGTTGTACGTAGATCTACATATAACCTGTGCAACAATGTATAATTTTACAAATGTAATATCTCCCATGCCAGTAGCCCAAGAATGAACGTAAAACGAATAATTCATCATGGAAACCGTAAACACTCAGAACTCCGTTAATTAATTAACCAGCACAGTGCGGCCTATTTATTAAATCATTATTTATTCAAGTTCATCCTCATTGAATCTCTGCTAGCTAGGTACATGATAATGATTTGTTTAGTATAGTAACATCGCATGAATAGAATGATTAGCTTTAACGACTGGGTCAAAACAATGACCTGTATAGAGGGGCATGTAGAATATTGGTAGTGACTAGAATCTACCTGTATAGAGGGGCAGGTAGAATATTGGTAGTGACTAGGATCTACCAGTATAGAGGGGCAGGTAGAATATTGGTAGTGACTAGGATCTACCTGTATAGAGGGGCAGGTAGAATGTTGGTAGTGACTAGAATCTACCAGTATAGAGAGGCAGGTAGAATGTTGGTAGTGACTAGAATCTACCTGTATAGAGAGGCAGGTAGAATGTTGGTAGTGACTAGGATCTACCAGTATAGAGGGGCAGGTAGAATATTGGTAGTGACTAGGATTTACCAGTATAGAGGGGCAGGTAGAATATTGGTAGTGACTAGAATCTACCTTGAGCAGAGGGTCAGCATGCTCCAGGTACCAGCCTGCCACAGCGTGCCCTGCCTCGTGGTAAGCTACAGTCTTTTTCTCCTCAGGCTGCAGGACCTGAGTCTTCTTCTCCAGACCTGTACATTCAACAACAGAAAGTACTTGACTTACCTGTGCGACTATCAAAACAATCTGCATGACAAAGAAGGTACCCAAATTCATATGGAAAGGTTGAATGAAGAAGGTAGAACAGAAGGAGTGAGTAATCAATGACGTTTGATCTTTGTTGCTGTGTAAAAAGTCCAGTCGATGTATCAAGCCACACTAGTTCAATTAGATCATATAGATTAGAATACATTGTACTTTCAGTTGAATAAATTTCAGGTGAAATTTAATAAATCACATTACAATTGACAGAGAAGTCATATTAGAGCTCCTTGCATCTCTATGGTTTGCTGGTCTTGACAACACAGCTTGTAAGTAGCCAATACATGTTACACATTTTTATTTTATTTAACTAGGCAAGTTAGGCCTCCCGAGTGGCGCAGTGGTCTAAGGCACTGCATCGCAGTGCTAGCTGTGCCACAAGAGATCTTGGTTCGAGTCCAGGCTCTGTTACAGCCGGCCGCAACCGGGAGACCCATGGGGCGGCGCACAATTGGCCCAGCGTAGTTAGGGGAGGGTTTGGCCGGCAGGGATGTTCTTGTCCCATCACGCTCTAGCGACTCCTGTGGCGGGCCTGGCGCACGCTGACACGGTCTAGTTGTACAGTGTTTCCTCCGACACATTGGTGCGGCTGACTTCTGGGTTAAGTGGACATTATGTCAAGAAGCAGTGCGGCTTGGCTGGGTTGTGTTTCAGAGGACGCACGGCTCTCGACCTTCACCTCTCCCGAGTCCGTACGGGAGTTACAGCGATGAGACAAGACTGTTACTACCAATTGGATACTACGAAAAAGGAGTAAAAAATGATAATACGCTGGGCCAATTGTGCGCCTCCCTACGGGACTCCCGATCACGGCCGGTTGTGATACAGCCTGGAATCGAACCAGGGTCTGTAGTGACACCTCTAGCACTGAGATTCAGTGCCATTAGACCGCTGCGCCACTTGGGAGACCCGAGTGGCTTAATACGGTATGTAGCAAAATCAGGATGTGTTCATTTGTATATGTATGCGCTCACCTCCGATCACGCGTTCGATGGCCTGCTCAAAGTGCTTCTGGTTGATTGAGTCCGCTAGGTGGCGAGCAGCAATCAGCGCGGCTTCATTGCACACATTGGCAATATCAGCACCTAACAAAACAGAATAGAATTTAAATTGATATTATTTTTTTTTTTTTTATAGTTAAGCCTCATCCAGAGCAGTTTTCAACGAGCATATTAAAATTGAAAGGCAAAAAATATATCTATATGAGCATTGTAAGAAAGACCTCACAAATTCGTATTTTATTTTTGTATACAAATATCAATATGAAAATGTACAGGGAAAATGCAACATTATACAGTGTGTATGTATGTAAGCAGCAGGGTTTTCGCCGGACAAGTGACCGGGAAATGTTTTAATTAACTGACATTTGAGCACTTTACTGGTCATCCATAAGCATTGGATCTGTAATGCACTAACTAGGGCGTCCACCCACGCAGCCAGCGCAAAACAGATAATTACGTGTCCTTAAAAACAGCCATTATCAAAAACACTATTCCTTGTGTTTTCGATGTGCAGCATTACAAAATGTTTAGCCTATTGCGTTATTGTTTTTTTCTTTCCTAAAATAACAATTTTCCACCTCAAGGTTCAGCTGTCGGATATTTGAACGCTAAATGCAGCAGGGCATTGCATACAGACTTAGGAGTCCACTGTAGGATATTGATATTTAACAAATAAATATAAAAAAGGAAGAGAAGCTTAGACCTAGCACCAGAGAGAGAGAGATATATGTCTGCGGCATGCTACGACACCGACATACGACTGCTGCGCCTGTCATACAGATATAGGTGTACAGGAGGCTACTTCGCAAATTAATCTATTTTTTTTAATGAAGATAAGCATTATATTTTAAGATTTTGGTGTAACTAAAACATTCCTCACCTCAAGTTCAACTGTCGGGAGTCAATTGGTGCGACGGTGTGCAATGGCCTTCATATCATAGGACTGCAGTATAACAGGCTAAGAGCCACACCTTCACAAATGTTTCTAAACTTTATTAGGGTGAGTCAAGCCATTGTTTATAGGAAAAATACGAGTAGGATATTATATTGCGGCAAACATTACAGTTGGAACTTAAATTTGGCCAAAGAAAATGGCTCAGATTGAAACAAAACATTTACGAACTGGTTTAATAAACCTTCACAAAAGTATTGAACAGGCAATTAGCAATTACCAAGAAAGGCTAGTTAGTGCCTACCGTACCCAACAAATGACAGTAATATGCTAATATTTATTTGACAACAGGCCTACTCATTTGACAACAGGCCTACTCATTTGACAACAGGCCTACTTTACAACCCATCTTAACCTAAATACAGAGCACAAAATAAAGAAAAAACTGATTAAGTTTAATTTAGCCAAGGAAATTGTCTCAACAGAATGAAACAAAACCCACTGTGCATATTTAAAGACTGGTTTTAATTAATAAATAGGTCTACAATAATAACAATGATATACAGCAATAGTAATACAAAATTATAAATACGAAGAAAAAATAAGTTAAATTGCATCCTACCGGAATAGCGAGTCGCACAGTAGCCTGGATTTGGCCGTGCCAACATTCTTCCCATCTTTGTTCACTACAGTATTAAAAACGTATCTTTAAGGAAATTCCCCTTGTAGGCTTTTCACTGTAGGCATACTCTCTCATTTTCGTTTTACTTCAATGAAAAAGGCATCCCATCCTCTTACAGCAGCATGCACCTAAGTCAGCGCGCACAGAGTGAGAGGAAGGTGCTGAAGCGAGCAATCGGGATGCATGATATGCAAAATTTGGCCTGCTACAGTTTTATTTATCGGCTTTTAAAGATGTACCGTGCAGAAATCGCTTCGCCATTTCCTGGTTGCTAAAATTCTAATAGTTTACCTAATTTCAGTGTAAGTTTTTTATTTTATTATAAAAGCAAGTACAGTGTAGAGAATCATTGTACCCCTGTGAAAAATCTTTTCCATAACCAAAAATATTGTATTTTCAGCTAGTGCACAAATCCGAAATTAAAAAAACATTTACATAGAACAGATCTACCACTTCTTAGACTTGATTTCAATGAGAAAGACATTTGAATTGTAGATCTGTCAATGTGGATTTGATCATGTCGCCCAAAAAGTGACATATTGTAGCTTTAATTCATTTTTTTAATGGGCAAAAGCTGGTTATTACCAGCTAACTTAAACCCTGGTATGCAGTATATGACATTCTGAATATGGTTTGTCAACCATATGGTAACAGTTTGATCATTTTAACTAGGCCTATTAACCCAATGATGGCAGTTCTGACACCATTGTCTAGGATGGCATCCTCAGTGTGCCTCAAAAACCTACCTGAGAAGCCTGGGGTGAGGGCAGCCATTTTCCTGGCGAGAGCTTCTTTGTCCATCTCTGCATCCATTTTCAAAGGCCTCAAGTGCACTTTAAATATGGACGATCTGCCTTTAATGTCAGGATGACCTGCGAAAACAATGTTACCAATGTTTAAAAGCTTTTTCCACAGTTTCCTAACTTGGTCAGTCATTTGTTTTAGCATCAACTAAAGGTTGACCAATTACTACTAAAAACAAAACAATTTCAGGCTTCTGGATAGGTAATGATGTGTGACATGTTGTGGTAATAGGATCATCATTACACTGTGGTTCATTAACAGATAACCATAGTACAACTTAAATGTTCCTTTATTACAGTGGATTCATATTTTCTTTTTTACCATATCCAACAACTACATTAATCCAGAACAGGAGGAAACCCAAGCAGTCAGGGGGCATATGATAAAATAAAACGATGGGCTCGTACCGATGTAAATCTGTCTGTCGAAGCGTCCGGGCCTCATCAGTGCAGGGTCCAGGATGTCAGGTCTATTAGTACCTGCTAGCACTACTACATTGGTTGCTGTGTTGAACCCTGGAAACAGAGGGGAAAAGGTAGATGGCAGTGTCATACGTTTTCTGTTTAAATCAGTGTTTCTTTATCCTGGTCGACCCCAAAGGGCTGCATACCCTAGCAACACACACACCTGATTCCATTATCAGTGTTTCCCCTATATTCATTTAGCAACAGCGGGCCTAGCTATTGTCAGTAGCTAGGTTCCCATCCAACTGGTGACAGAATATTCAAAAAATCATAAAGAAAATGTGCATTTTCCCACCAGTGGTGTGCTTCCAAACAGACACCAATCTGTAGATGTACATAAAAGTATGTAGAAAAGATAAACCTATATATTTATTTTTTTATAAGATCATCTTAGAGAACTAACAAAAATACTTTGAGAGAGAATCAAAAATTTGGCATGGGGGCCCCCAGTTATTTCGTTATAATGTTTGAGTCACTCAGATAGCATACGAACAAAGAGAATTGCAGGAAAGTAGCTTTAAAAATGACATTACATTCTCCCAGCCCCATGAAAAGATGTGTAGAATTGCAGGAAATTAGCATTAAACCGCAAAATGTCTCTGTAGCCAAGAGGGTGGCCGATAAAAATGTTGGTTGGAGAACGTGGAATTGGCCACGCCCAATACCAGGGGAAACACTGAATCAACGATCAAACCTTTGATTAGTGGAATCGGGTGTGTAGTACTAGGGCAAAAACTAAAAACAATGTGGACCCCTTTGGGTCTACCGGACCAGGATTAAGAAACACTTGTCTAATTATAATTTCAATCAGTAGCCAGCCAAGTTAGCCAGCCAGCCAGCCAAGTTAGCCAGCCAGCCAGCCAAGTTAGCCAGCCAGCCAGCCAAGTTAGCCAGCCAGCCAGCCAAGTTAGCCAGCCAGCCAGCCAAGTTAGCCAGCCAGCCAGCCAAGTTAGCCAGCCAGCCAGCCAAGTTAGCCAGCCAGCCAGCCAAGTTAGCCAGCCAGCCAGCCAAGTTAGCCAGCCAGCCAGCCAAGTTAGCCAGCCAGCCAGCCAAGTTAGCCAGCCAGCCAGCCAAGTTAGCCAGCCAGCCAGCCAAGTTAGCCAGCCAGCCAGCCAAGTTAGCCAGCCAGCCAGCCAAGTTAGCCAGCCAGCCAGCCAAGTTAGCCAGCCAGCCAGCCAAGTTAGCCAGCCAGCCAGCCAAGTTAGCCAGCCAGCCAGCCAGCCAAGTTAGCCAGCCAAGTTAGTCAGCCAGCCAAGTTAGTCAGCCAGCCAAGTTAGTCAGCCAGCCAAGTTAGTCAGCCAGCCAGCCAAGTCAGCCAGCCAGCCAAGTCAGCCAGCCAGCCAAGTTAGCCAGCCAGCCAAGTTAGCCAGCCAGCCAAGTTAGCCAGCCAGCCAAGTTAGCCAGCCAGCCAAGTTAGCCAGCCAGCCAGCCAGCTCAGGTAGCCAGCTAAAGTAGCATGGCTAATTGAGGCCATTTTACTGCGCTCCCTGTCCAATGTCTACAACTCCATTCATATGAAACAACAGTCTGAATGTTGGTTGATCATTGTAGCCAACTTAATTCCGTAATTTGAATTCCATTCTTGCATTGAATAAAATCTCCCCACTTTCACTTCCTATTTTCTCAAAAATGAATACTGTCCCAAGTAATTGAATACTAAAGTATGTTCGGATATTCAAATAGCCGTGTCCATCCCTACTGCGGTGGTCTGTGTAGAGACAGACCTCGCAAAATGAGTGGACTACGTATTTTGCTGGGGCATTTATTGCCCCAGTCATTGCAAAATGTTGGGCTGGATTTGATGAACTATACATGTTTTGCCTTGAGCCTTCAGTTCATTTGACCCTGAGCGATACACACCATCCATCTCGACCAGCAGCTGATTGAGGGTGTTTTCCTGCTCGCTCTGACCACCAAAGTTCCCTCTGCCTCGCTTGCGCCCTACTGCGTCAATCTCGTCAATGAAGAGGATGCAGGGGGCGTTCTTACGGGCCATGACAAACAAATCTCGAACCTGGAAAGCACAAAGCAGGGAGAGAATAAAAACCAGAGTACATTAGGCTTTGGCGTTACACCGCGTATAGGCTTGGGTGGTACACCGTATATACCGTATATACCGGGGTATTTGGAATTAGCCACGGGATTTTTCAATACTGTTGAAACTATTTATTTAAAAAGTTCAATAAATCTTAATATTTGTAGCTACTTTTTATTAAGTAAATACCTGCAGTCAACTTGTGCAATACGTTAGGAGATAAAGCAGATCGCGTTCTTCATTTCACCTGCCACATTATGAAGCTGACCGGTAGCCCCCAGTCACATGTTGCTTGTTTACAAGTACACAACGACGAAAGACCAGAGCCTCGGGAGTCACTCACCATTGTGCAGCACGCACTATGGTTATCTAGTTACAAAATGGAATTCACAACTAAATGTGTGCCAGCTAGATATCTTAGAACTAATAAGTTAACTTTCTAAAATGTGCTAGATGCTCTGCAGTCGTGCATTTGGTTTGCCCAACTTAGTACCTAGTTATCTAGCTACGTGGTTAGCTTCCTGCTAACAAGCTCCTCTATTGGTAACAGCAGAGAAACCCTTCCTGGATCAAGAGCCATACTGTCTAATATTTGTTTTGTGCATGCAGAAAAACGCTAAAAAAATTTTGTTACTCGTTTACCTTTATGAGCTGGGATGTCTGTCCTGCAAATAGTTGCAAGAGACTATATAAAATGTTCACATGCGTTTGTTAGCATTTAACTAGCATTCGCTATGGTATTTTACATGTACTTGTTTGCATTGCTAACCTTCGGATAATTTTTTTTTTTAAATTAAATGTAAAAAAATAAAAATCGCCCCTTGTGTTCAGTGCCGGTATCACCCAATATACTGGGATGGTATAAAGGTCAGTATGCAGGTATTATACTCTGGATACCGCACAAGCCTATCACTGATATTGCTTTTAAAACTGGAGTCCTGCTTCAGAAATCTTCCAATCGAGAGCAAGACGCAACTGTCAAGAATTGTGAGTATGAACATTAGGACATGGCTCCACTTGGCAAGGCTGACAGGACGGGGCACTACTGGGCAGGTGTTACGGGATTTTTGTGTTTAATGACTAAAATATGTATACATTTGACTTAGACGTTACTGTATGAATGAAACTTATTATAATCATAATTCTGAGTGTAATATGTTCCTTATTAGAAAGAATGGAGTTATCTTCAGACAGGCTGGAATGCTGTGTTCCTTACAGGACATTCTGTCTCTACCCAGGGAGGGGAAAGACCTTGAGTTGGTTGTAGATAGTTGAACAGGTGGCAGACAGTAATGAGAACTCGAACTGTATTGCCATTGTATCCGAGGAGGTTGGACATTAAAACCTATGACATCATTCTTATTATATAACCTGATGTAAAATGTATTATGATCAGTACTCTCGAGAATAAACGCTATTGATTGATTGATTTTAAGACTGGTTTTCTGTCCATTTGGCTGATAATTATCTTACAAATTCTTATTTATGGGCAGAATGTTTTAATTGAATTGGTTGATAAACAGGAATCAAAATTCCTTTAACAGCAGGGTGAGGCACTACTGGGCGGGACTCGACAGGGCAGGTAGATGTGAAAGAATTGGATAGCTGTCCTTTCCCTTTGTCAGGTGGATATTCAAATGAAAGAGTGTTGGAACACAGTTAAGCTTTGATGAAGAAAAAAAAAAAAAAAAAAAGTTGACATGGTAAAATGAACAATACATTGTGCAATCAATCAGAAATGTCCATCAACCCAAAGTATACTGACACCAAGATCCACAGTGTTGTCACTTACCCTGGCGGGGCCCACGCCCACAAACATCTCCAGGAACTCTGAGCCATTTACGGTGATAAAGGGGACGTCGGCTTCTCCGGCGGTGGCCTTGGCCAGCAGGGTCTTCCCTGTGCCAGGGGGTCCCGTCAGGATGGCCCCCTGTGACATAGAAGAGTATGACTTTGGTGGTGTTCCAGGATGTCGGTTTTGCAGTCATGCTGTGCATATCCCAGAAGACTGCTATAACATATCGACCCTCTGGAACATGCTCATTGCTTACTTACTCCTAGAAATAACCCCCTGCCCCTATCCCCTGATGATATCAGATTTTTTATATGTATAGGCAATATGGGGGTAGCTCCACCTTGCCCTACGATAGGCTAAGTGGAATTTTCACATATTCTTTATCCTTATAAGTAAAGGTCTCTCCTGCTGTCTCACCTTGGGGATCTTGGCACCCAGGTCCTGGTACTGTTTGGGGTTCTTGAGGAAATTGACAAACTCCATGATCTCCAGCTTGGCCTCTTCACAGCCTGCCACGTCCTTGAACTTCACGTCGATCTCATCGCGCAACACCTTGGCCGTTGTCTCGCTGACACTGAATAGTCCTCCCATGCCCCGGCCGCCCGGTCGGCCAGCTCCCGCTGGCCCCCGTCGCAGCATGAAGAGCAGGAAGCCGATGATGAGCACGGTGGGCAGCATGCTGAGCAGAAACGACCTGCGGGGAGAAGACAGATGTGCTACTGGGATTAGAGCTGGGCCGTGTTCCTAACGGAAAAGGAGCATTTCTTATTAAGGCGATCTCTTCCCATTTCAGTCCATTTGGTGTCCAACTTACCCGTCGCTTTCAGCGGAGTACACCACTGGCAGACGGTTCTCCCCCTCGATACCCATCTCATACTGAGCTGTCTCTAGGTTCCGCTCAAACGTGTCCACGCTGCCAATGTTGAACCACACGTACTGCTGGGTACCAAAACACAAACCACTCATTACTACTAGAAAGAGGAGGAAGGGAAGCGCTACTAAGGTACACTATAGTACATGTTGGTAGACAGAAGGTGCTCTTTGGGAAAAGGGGTAAATTGGTCATCAAAAAGAAAGGAGGACCAAGGCACTCTTCATATAATTAATTAAAATGCCTTTATGAGTATGGCATGTTCAATAGAAACAAGGTTTTAAAAAATCCGAAACGCGTCAGATTTTTAAAAAAACTGTTTCTATTGAACATGCCATACTAATAAAGGCATTTTAATGAATTATATGAAGAGTGCCTTGGTCCTCCTTTCTTTTTGATAACCACTCATTACTACCTTTGTTCTAACAAGTGAAGAAGAGAACACAAGCATACTTTTTTTATATTTTTTATATGGGTATAAATATTTAACTTACTCCATCAACTGGAGTCTTTCCGGGTGTAAAAACCACTTTCACATAGCGTTTGTTTATTACCTCCAATCTGTCAACCTAGAGAGAAAAAGAAAGATCCAAATTCAAGTCCCCGAATGTGAGATGGTCAACAGCAGTGGACAAATCATCAGATCATCATCATCACACCATACATCAAGCAAACGAACACCTAACCTCGAGTCTGACACACGATTTTTTATATTGTTAAAAAAATTACACACCATTTTCCCTATCAATGATACTAATAGAGTACTTACGACGTCTTTCGAGAGGTAGTTATTGACAAAGTCTTTCCAAGTGACCTCTCTCCCGCCTTCCCGTAAAAAAAAGAAGTACGTAACCATGGTCCAAAACGCAGCACCACTCAGGAAGTACATACGGAACTCCTTATCGTCCCATGGCACATCACCCTAAGGATAAACACGTTGCGGAAGAATTCGAAATAACAACCGATTTCATTGTATCGTTTTGTCTCATTTGCTCTGTTTGCTCTGTGCACTGTATTGTCTTGTTGGGTTTTGTTTACAACAGTTTGACATGATGCTAATAGTAGTGCAAAAATAATGGTACGAGTGGTAAGACCTTGGTTAGCATGCTCCAAATACCCAAATCATTAAGTCAACTTCCGACCAGGTTTCAGGTGTCGATTCTCACCTTTTGTAGCCGGCTATACCAATGGGACTCATCCTTCCTGCCTCCTCGTTTTCCTCCTCCGCCTGAGGCACCACCTCCTCCTCCTCCTCCACTAGATCTACCAGTGGCCTTCTGTGCATTGGTAGTTGGCTTGGCCTCTGAGAAGGCAGATAGACACATCAGTTTTCAGCCTAAAACCGAAGTCAACCCTCTGTTTAGAACATGGAATTGGTGTAGTGCAGTAGTTCACAGAGGCTTCCATAGATATCGTTTACATGATGACATAGCTCATCTAAATACTGGAAAAGTTAACATTTTGTTAATCACCACATACAGTGCATTCTGGAAAGTATTCAGACCCCTTGACTTTTTCACCATCTTGTTACGTTACAGCCTTATTCTAAAATTGATTAAATTGTTTTTTCCCCCCTCAATCTACACACAATACCCCCAGTCTTGAGTTTCTCCCATTCTTCTCTGCAGATCCTCTCAAGCTCTGTCAGGTTGGAGGGGGAGTGTCGCTGCACAGCTATTTTCAGGTCTCTCCAGAGATGTTTCGATCGGGCTCTCGATGGGCCACTCAAGGACAGACTTGTCCCGAAGCCACTCCTGCGTTGTCTTGGCTGTACGCTTAGGGTCGTTGTTGTTGGAAAGTGAACCTTCGCCCCCAGTCTGTGGTCCTGAGCACTCCGTAGCAGGTTTTCATTAAGGACCTCTCTGTACTTTCCTACTTTCCCTCGACCTTGACTAGTCTCCCAGTCCCTGCCGCTGAAAAACATCCCCACAGCATGATGCTGCCACCACCATGCTTCACCGTAGGGATGGTGCCAGGTTTCCTCCAGACGTGACACTTGGCATTCAGGCCAAAGAGTTCAATCTTGATTTCATCAGACCAGAGAATCTTGTTTCTCATGGTCTGAGAGTCTTTAGGTGCCTTTTGGCAAACTCCGAGCGGGCTGCCATGTGCCTTTTACTGAGGAGTGGCTTCCGTCTGGCCACTCTACCATTAAGCCCTGATTGGTGGAGTGCTGCAGAGATGGTTGTCCTTCTGGAAGGTTCTCCCATCTCCACAAAGGAACTCTGGAGCTCTGTCAGCATGACCATCAGGTTCTTGGTCAACTCCCTGACCAAGGTCCTTCTCCCCCAATTGCCCAGTTTGTCCAGGCAGCCAGCTCTAGGAAGAGGTGGTTCCAAACTTCTTCCATTTAAGAATGATGGAGGCCACTGTTCTTGGGGACCTTCAATGCTGCAGAAATGTTTAGATAAACCATCCCCAGATTTGCTCTGACATTCACTGTCAACTGTGGAACTTTATATAGACAGCCTTTCCAAATCATGTCCAATCAATTGAACGTACCACTCCAATGAAGTTGTAGAAACATCTCAAGGATGATCAACGCAAACAGGATGCACCAGAGCTCAATTGAGTCTCATAGCAAAGGGTCTGAATACATTAATACATGTGCAAAAATGTCTAAAAACCTGTTTTTGCTTTGTCATTATGGGTTATTGGGATGTCATTATGGGGTATTGGGATGTCATTATGGGGTATTGGGATGTCATTATGGGGTATTGGGATGTCATTATGGGGTATTGGGATGTCATTATGGGGTATTGGGATGTCATTATGGGGCACTCCTTGTTTATTTTTAAGAGGATTGTTTTTTTATTTAATAGATTTTAATATAAGGCTGTAACGTCACAGAATGTGGAAAAAGGGAAGGGGTCTGAATACTTTCCCAAATGCACTGTAGTGTTCAGTAGGTCTTAGCCAGCTAACAACATAGGACGGGAAAGTATATTTAGTCAGTGGTCTAAATTACCTTTGGCTTCTCCACTGGTTGGGTTGGATTCACTGCTCTTCGGCTCATTTTTCGGACCATTGGGGAAATATTTTTCAAATCCTGACGTAAGAACACCAAACTTTAGAGCGCACAAAATCATAAATGAGCATGAAAAACTTCTCATTTTAATGACCCATACATACATTATGCTTTGTGTTATACATAATCAGAAAGAATGGGAATCTGCTAGATGAATACAGTGAACGTTGAGGTACATACCTTTTGGTGGTTTGGAGCAGAGTCTTTGATAGGCACCTAACACATGTTCAAACAGAGTCCTCCTTTCAAGTACTATCTGGCTGTCTGCTTGGCTGGAGACCTTGAAAATGAAAGATGACAATCAACATAACATATGCCATTTAGTAGACGCTTTTATCCAAAGCTACTTAGTCATGTATGCAATTCATTTTACGTATGGACGATCCAGGGCTTCTTCGAACCCACAACACTGGTGTTGCAAGCGCCATGCCCTATCAACTGAGCCATACAGAACCAGAATCCTTGGAAAAAAGCAATGGTGCACTAAATAAATACACTTTTTCCTCAACTCCATCCGTGGGCACCACCGTCCTTTTAAACGTTTTGATCGATTCAAAACAGCAGCACACTTTCAACTGCTCAACTAGGTCTAGTTTTTAAACCATTGGCGTATCTAAGTAGTAGTAGTGTTGGAATAGTTAGAATTGAGAAACACGGGCCTCCCGAGTGGCGCAGTGGTCTAAGGCACTGCATCGCAGTTGCTAGCTGTGTCACTAGAGAACCCTGGTTCGATTCCAGACTCTGTCGCAGCCGGCTGCGAGGACAAACCTCTCCCGAGTCCGTATGGGAGTTGTAGTGACGGGACAGGAATGTAACTACCAATTGGATACCATGAAATAAATACAATTAAAAAGATGAGAAACACTTGTCTTTACTTGAGTACTAGGTATAGAAACCAAGTGCATGTGAAAAGGTCATGGAATACACTTCAGAAATATTGCACCATTATATTTTTTTGTTGGTGCGCCTACTGTCATTTCTCAGAGTAACACTACAACATAAAATAGGTGGAGATTAAAAAAACTGAAGCGTCATTAATTAAGCTAGTTTAATGATCGCTCTGAAATCTTAAAAATTCACTGAACTGTCAAGTTGAACAACATCCTGACCACACTGGCTGCATTGCAAAAATAAATGTACACATACATGTTATTCAATCATTTCATCCAAATTGCTCGTGAGCATCTGCATAGCCAGGCGCTAAAATAGAACTTGGTACGCTTGATGCGCTGCAAGTCCTGCCTCCTCTCATTGGTTTTTAGGAGCATAAACCCGCTTAGGTGATTTAATTAAAGATGAACGAGGTCCACAGTCCAGCAGGTTGCCAACACCACATAAAATAGAAAGAAGACCTTACTAGGAGAGATCACTTTTTAACTAACTGTTGTTCCCCTTTTGTCTGTGGATTAATTGTAGGAGTAGAGAACACACACTTTTGTGTGACTCAAAATGGGTTGATATTCTACAAAGATCCAGCAAGAAAAAGGACCTTGTACATTTCAAGTAAAATAACAACCCAATGTTTATATCCCAGGACAAATTAGTTACCAACAGCAAGTTAGCTAGTTAAATGTCCATGAATGTTTCATATGCGTTTCGACCTGTCCCCAAATTAAATGAATTCGTTCAGAGTTCTTTGTGATCTTTCCACCTGCGTGTCTTGATCGCATCTGGTGTGGAAGGACACAATCACCATGCGTGCGTGCCCGGCGTAGTCCGTATTTTAACATTGGCAAATACAAAGTCACTACACGTGCATACATAACGTTACCTAAAATAGCTAGACATGTTGTAGCGTTGGTTTAACACGCGATAGTTGACTAGTTAACGTTAAATAACAATTGAATTCATGATGTAATCTCGCCCTGTGTTATCGAACCACGGCAATGTCATTCGCAGGCCTGTTACGCTAGCTAGAATGACAGGTTGTTTTGTTGGGCAAAATAATGTTGGATTAGGACAGTATCTAGATTTTCAACAAACAGACGACATGTAAAGACTGCCTATTCCCAAAACAAACTCGTAATGCCTTGTCACGCAATAAGAATCGACTAGCACGGTTTGTTTTGATGTTGTAACGTCGTTAGCTAGATTGCAACTCACCAGTCGTGCACAGCTAACGTTAGATGTCCTGACGTTTGAAGGCAGCAACATTTTGAATAGATTCCTGCCACCTCTTGACAAGCGGAGGTATCGGTGAGCCATTCTGACTTGTTACGTTGACACCTTGGTTATTCTAACGGATTTTTTTTCCCCGGAAAGATTTATCACAAAAATGTTTTGAAGACTTATCTCATGCATGCACTATCCCATCCCATAACAAGAGCCGCCATTATTTTTCACTTCAGAATTACGTGATGACGCAGGCTTCTCTTGTTCTTTTACGGCAGACTACACCTATTGGTTTATTGCCGCCACCTACTGTACGGGTAGTGAACGGAAGAAAAAAAATCCATTGCGGGAAAGGGGGGGTTATAATACCACAATCATATACAATACAAAAATAACATTTATTTTAAAAAAGGCCCACCGCACTCCTTCAGTGATAAAACAAATCACATCCCTAGACAGGGGCCTGTGTAGACAGAGCATTCATAGACAAGATTCCTTGTAATACCTCTGCTGTAAAATAAATTAAAAAACATTCAGCCGCACTCACAATGCCTGTTTTCCCAGATGTCTTATTTGTTTGCGCTGTACAGTTTATAACCAATGCAATAAACAATACAAAGTCCACCTTTTTTTTAACATGCATTGTGTCAGGATCCGGTTGGCGAGCAACATTTACTGAGGTCTTGCAGGAGAAAATTCATGACTAGGGGTGATTTTCCAGTATCTAGACTGTTCTCCCAGAAGTAGTAAGCAGAATCAACATAAGATTAATTAATAAACATGTGCCACCAGAATAAAGGCTGCACTCAGTTGAACAGAGCTGGGTCGACATGGAGTTAATCACGAGACATGTAAAAACAGAACACAAGTAGAAAATATATGCCTGTGCAGTTGTAGGCCTGAGGGAAGTCAATGCCTGGTCCTGTGACTGGCTTTCAGGCATATGATTGTATTATATATGTATGTCTGTGCCATTACAGACTTAGGGAAGGCATTATGTAATCCTATGAGTATCATTAGACAGACACCTGCATTACGTGCGTCTTGTTTTTTTGTATCATTGCTATGGTTACGCCACCAATATAATCTGTAAATAAGCATGAATTGAGACAGAAAGATAATGGTGGCAAGAGTCCAAGGGGTGTTAATCATCTACATAAAGGGGAGTGACCATGTGTGTTATCTGAAAGTGGAAACCTATAAAAGCCTGAGGTCTGTAACAAGAGAAGGCAGTTCTTCCATGGAATTGCTCGGCTTTGTTACTTTTTGTAATAAAGTCTATTTGAATTCACAAGCTCTGATATCTGAGAAATATTTGATTCAATATTTCCACGACAGTCTCTAATCTAACTACCATGGTTTCTTCAACGTTACTCCCTTCTTCCACTCTTCTGACCACCTCCGGATAGGAGACACGCAGGACTAATTCTTGCCACCTCGGTCTCCTTTACCCTAACAGGGCACTTCATGAATTCTGGTGCATGCTCCTCCCATCTACATACACTTGACATGTCCAAACAGTTTACATTTATCACACTGCAGGGGGTTTGGGCACGAAGGCTCTTACAAGATATTTCACATAACCCAAATATACACATGTTCTTCAAAGAACAAAATACTAGATGGACTGGGCTTCCTCACTCCATCCACCATACGGGTCAGTCGGCCTGCAACAACCACTGGGCTTCCTCACTCCATCCACCATACGGGTCAGTCAGCCTGCACCAACCACTGGGCTTCCTCACTCCATCCACCATACGGGTCAGTCGGCCTGCACCAACCACTGGGCTTCCTCACTCCATCCACCATACGGGTCAGTCAGCCTGCACCAACCACTGGGCTTCCTCACTCCATCCACCATACGGGTCAGTCTGCCTGCACCAACCACTGGGCTTCCTCACTCCATCCACCATACGGGTCAGTCAGCCTGCACCAACCACTGGGCTTCCTCACTCCATCCACCATACGGGTCAGTCGGCCTGCACCAACCACTGGGCTTCCTCACTCCATCCACCATACGGGTCAGTTGGCGTGCAACAACCACTGCATCTATTTCTTCAGTTACATCCTTTGAACTCACTTCTAGCACCACTCCAGAGATAACCCACTTGATAGGTGCCCTGCATCGCAGATCCACATGGAACACATTCAAATCCAATATCTTTTTCAGGTGCAAAGCACACTCCTTCTGCTCCTTGGACATACAAAAAAATATATATTTATATTTCTTGTTATTTTCACTGACGCCACCTCATCTAACGCATCTATGATTTTCGTCGAGACTTCAAAACAGATCTCCCAGGTTTCTCTTTTGATCCAAAACTCAGACTAAAGAACAGTCAAAACTAGGCTTGGATTTACTAGACTCCACGACCACTTTCCTTCTCTTGTTTCCTTTTTTATTTGCCACTGTAATCCATTCCTTCTCACTTGTATCCACTCAACGCGCCATCTGATTCAAACAAAACATCCGCCTCCGCCATCTTCCGAATAGGTTACATTCCTCAGGCAGCCCTGTCGACGAACGGATTCAGTTCCAGTCTTCTTCTCTAAGGTTTTATGGTGTAGCGACCAAAACTAATGTTGTATTCCCGCCACCAACTGGATGGGGGTAAAACAAAAATGTATACATTCCATTACAGATATGGGAAAAAAAGTCATTAATCCACACACACTAATAAAACATTTATTTTTATACGTAACAAATGTCAAAACCTCCGTAACCCCCTACTCTGGGGCATGAGAGGATAGGGCCGCTCGAGAAAGTACATTCAATATTTTAATCCAAGGAACCGTTCAACAGCAGAAACAATAGAAACAACGATGTCAATCTTTCTTGTCTTCTTTTCAACTTGAGCGGTTTCATTTACCACTATTGCTATAAAAGTCAAAAGATCCACCTTCTTCACATGGTGAATTTCCAATGTGTTCTCCAATCTCATAAAACATTTCTGAAAAAGGCTCAGTGCTGTTATCCTCACAAGGTGAGGTATTGAAAGGTATTGAAAACAGAGGTGCCAATAATTTTGACATCCTATCTTTTGAGAAAAGAAATGTAGTACACAATCTCTTTCTCTGGGCAATTATATTACTGTAAAATATATACAGTTGAAGTCAGAAGTTTACATACACCTTAGCCAAATATATTTCAACTCAGTTTTTTTCTCTCACAATTCCTGACATTTAATCCTAGCCTTCCACAAGCTTACTACAATAAATTGGATGAATTGTGGCCCATTCCTCCTGACAGAGCTGGTGTAACTGAGTCAGGTTTGTAGGCCTCCTTGCTCGCACACGCTTTTTCAGTTCTGCCCACAAATTTTCTATAGGGTGGAGGTCAGGGCTTTGTGATGGCCACTCCAATACCATGACTTTGTTGTCCTTAAGCCATAACTTTGGAAGTACGCTTGGGGTCATTGTCCATTTGGAAGATCCATTTGCGACCAAGCCTTAACTTCCTGACTGATGTCTTGAGATGTTGCTTCAATATATCCACATAATTTTCCTTTCTCATGATGCCATATATTTTGTGAAGTGCACCAGTCACTGCTGTAGCAAAGCACCCCCACAACATGATGCTGCCACCCCCGTGCTTCACGGTTGGGATGGTGTTCTTCGGCTTGAAAGCTTCCCCTTTTCCTCCAAACATAACGATGGTCATTATGGCCAAACAGTTCTATTTTTGTTTCATCAGAACAGAGGACATTTCTCCAAAAAGTATGATCTTTGTCCCCATGTGCAGTTGCAAACCATAGTCTGGCTTTTTTATGGTGGTTTTGGAGCAGTGGCATCTTTCTTGCCGAGTGGCCTTTCGGTTATGTCGATATAGGACTTGTTTTACTGTGGATATAGATACTTTTGTACCTGTTTCCTCCAACATCTACACAAGGTCCTTTGCTGTTGTTCTGGGATTGATTTGCACTTTTCGCACCAAAGTACGTTCATCTCTAGGAGACAGAACGCGTCTCCTTCCTGAGTGGTATGATGGCTGCGTGGTCCCATGGTGTTTATACTTGCATACTATTGTTTGTACAGATAAACGTGGTACCTTCAGGCATTTGTAAATTGCTCCCAAGGATGAACCAGACTTGTGGAGGTCTACAATATTTTTTCTGAGGTCTTGGCTGATTTCTTTAGATTTTTCCATGATGTCAAGCAAAGATGCACTGAGTTTGAAGCTAGGCCTTGAACTACATCCACAGGTACACCTTCAATTGACTCAAATTATGTCAATTAGCCTATCAGAAGCTTCTAAAGCCATGACATAATTTTCTGGAATTTTCCAAGCGGTTTAAAGGCACAGTCAAGTTAGTGTATGTAAAGTTCTGACCCACTGGAATTGTGATACAGTGAATTATGAGTGAAATAATCTGTCTGTAAACAATTGTTGGAAAAGTGACTTGTGTCATGCACAAAGTAGATGTCCTAACCGACTTGCCAAAACTAGTTTGTTAACTTCTCTAGGCTAGGTGGGACGCTGAAATAGCATAGCGCAAAGATTCTAAATACACCATTCGTAGTATTAAACGTTCTTGTAAATACATGTATCTAAC
Organism: Salvelinus alpinus; assembly: GCF_045679555.1. Taxonomy (NCBI): domain Eukaryota; kingdom Metazoa; phylum Chordata; class Actinopteri; order Salmoniformes; family Salmonidae; genus Salvelinus; species Salvelinus alpinus. Next base: position 9,805,761 of record NC_092115.1, on the reverse strand, counting down.
ATCATTTAAAAGCTTATATACTTCTTAATCCAACCGTGGTGTCAGATTTCAATAAGGCTTTTCGGCGAAAGCATACCTTACGATAATCTGACGACAGCGCGCCACACACACAAGTATAACTAGCATTTTCCAACCAAGCAGTAGCGTCACAAAAGTCAGAAATAGCAATAACATAATCAATTACCTTTGAAGATCTTCTTCTTTTGGCAATACAAAAGGTCCAATCTTCACAATAAATGGTCGTTTTGTTCGATTAAATCCATTTTTATAGCATAACACGACACATTTTGTAAACGGCTTGTGTCATGAGTTCCGACTCCTTCAACTTTCGACGAAATAGTCGATGTAATTACTCACACTAAATGTACGTGTATCTAGTCATGGTGGGTTTCATTGCAATCCTCTGTTTGTTAGTAACACAACCATACCTGATGGTTATTTTTACGGGACATATTGACCGAAAGGAACTGATTTGAACACATCAAACAATGACCTCATTGCGCGCCAATGATATGACCAGTGCTTCTTTGATTGACTGTATTTTGGCACAATGACCACTGATCGTCTTGAAATCTAGCTTGGTAGAGAGCCAATGAGCTGAGGTAAATGCCAATATCTAATGGTTATATCCGGGAAGACCCGGTCTTGAACGAAAGTCGTGCGTTACGCAGACATTCGCCATTGAAATTTCTACCTGAAGGAGCCACTTTGTTTGCGCGTAGCAGTATTGAGTAGAGATCATTTTCCGTTATTTTATTGAAAGAATTATGGCGAGTAAATCTGTAAAATCGAAGACAAAGTCCAGCTATACAGATCTACATGCAATTATTGACGAGATTGATAGAGAAAGTGACACAGATTTACAAGAAGATGTATCAGATTGTGTGTCAAGTTTGGACTCCCAATTTGAGGATATGTTTTTGTATGGAGAAGACGCAATTCTCGATTGGTAAGTAACTCTCATGCCGTTGTTTGAAAATAATACCAAAATGATTTAGTTTCCCTACTCTATATATAATCTGTGTGTCTGTATATATGAGATATTTTTTACATGTATTTTATCTAAATATGGAATAGAACCACAGATCCCCAAAATGATTTTGTTTCACTACTCTATATATAATCTGTGTGTCTGTGTCTTTATTTCACAGTCCCTCCGATTCTGATTGGGAGCCCCCACTGCCAAGTTGCCCATCCCCCAGGGGAGCTCGTTCATCTAGCCGGACCCCTGCTGTCTCCAGGCTCCACATCTACCCCCGCCCTGCCAGGTGTGAAGTCTGTGACAAAGAAGCGGAGATGGGGAAGAGATACACCTGCAATCAGAGAGGAGGAGGGTCGTTGGCACTCTGTGCTGGAGGAGGATGTGGCGCCTCCACCTCCATTATTCAGACCAAAGAGGCCATCAGGCCCTCAGCTGGATATGACATCCAAGTACAGCCCCATGCAACTTTTTCAGCTGTTTTTCACCTCATCTGTTGTTGATTCCCTGGTGTTGAACAGGGAAGCAGGCAGGCAAGAAAGAGGGATGGAAGCCCATTTCCATGTCAGATCTTTTTTGTTACCTGTCAATGGTCATTTACATGGGTCTTGTGTAGCTGAAAACCCTGAAAGACTACTGGAAAACTGCTCCCCTCTATCAACTGCCTTTCCCCTCCACTGTCATGTCATGCAAAAGGTTTCTGACAATCTCACGGGCGCTTCACATCAGTGACCCAGAAGTTGATGAGGACAACGAGAAGAAGAGAGGCACAGCAAGGTTTGATAAGCTTTGCAAAATAAAACCTCTCTACCCCAGCATCGTTGAGGCATGCAAGACTTATTTTCAGCCTGCCCAGAACCTGTCCATCGATGAGAGGATGGTAGCCTCAAAGGCCAGAATTTTCCTAAAACAATACATGCGTAACAAACCAACTAAGTGGGGTTACAAGCTGTTTGTTTTGGCTGATTCTGTGTGTGCATACACGTGCAATTTTTTTGTCTATGAGGGGAAGAGCAGTTTTGCGACCGGTAAGGGACTCAGTTATGATTCCGTTATGCAGTTATTAGATTTTCAGCTGCTAGGGAAGGGCTACAAACCTTTTGTGGATAACTTCTACACTAGCTCTACCCTGTTTGCAGACCTGAGGAAGCTGGAAGTGTGGGCTTGTGGCACCATTCGGACCAACAGAGTGGGCTTTCCGAAGACAAAGGTGAACGACATGCCTAAGCGTGCTGAGCGGGGGACCATGAGATGGATTCGCCAAGACGGCCTGCTGTTTGTGAAGTGGATGGATACCAGAGAGGTGGTCATGTGCTCCACTATCCACAAGTCCTTCAGTGGGGATCATGTCATCAGGCGTGTGATGCCGGGGCATGGACCACCAAAAATGGCTCCATTCCTTTAGCTATCAAGGACTACAACAAGAGCATGGGAGGTGTGGACCTGTCAGATGCACTGATTGGCTACTACAATGTGCTCCACAAGACAATGAAATGGTACAAGACATTTTTCTATCACTTCATTGACATTGCTGTGGTGAATTCCTTCATCCTCCAGAAGGAAATGGCTAAGAGCTGTGGACAGCCCCACATCTCACAGCTAGCCTTCCGAGAGCTGCTCATCCAGGAGCTTGCTTGCTACAGCAAGTCTACTGCAGCACCTTCTGTCCCCTCTACCTCTGTTCCCTCTACCTCTGCCCCCTCTACTTATGCCCCCTCTACCTCTGCCCCTTCTGCTCCAACCAGTGCTGTTCACCTGCCCAGATTCATCTCTGCAGGCATGAATGTGCCTCAGGGCAAAAAGGGCACAGTGGGGAGGCGTCGATGTGTGCTTTGTCACAGGAAATGCCCCATCACCTGCACCACCTGTTCAGTAACCCTCTGCTTTACAGCAGAAAGAGACTGCTATTGGGCATGGCATCAGCAGAACAATATTATGTAGAGGACTGAGGGTCTTCACAATATTGTATATTATACATTGAATGTGTGTAAATAGTTACCCTTGTTATTTATTTATTTTTCAAATTTTCATATTATTATTATTTTTTGTTGGGGTGTGTGTTAGAATAGCATTTTAGTATTTTGTATATAGTAATTTACTTCAAAATGTATCACTGTACCAATTTGGCCACTTGGGTACATTTGGGCAACTTGTGTGGGACACCTGGGTGACTACATGCTCAATGTCATGTAGCTCACTCGTTCCTGAAGATATCTTTTTGAAACTTTTTTCTAATACTGTTGCCATCTTATGTTCTGCATCAAAATTATCCCCAGCATAATATCTGAATGTTTGCCTGTTCTTGTTCAGTTGAAAGATGATGCAACAACAATAAAAACAGAAAACGTATGTTTATTTCCTTGTATTGTCTTCTACCAGATCTATGGTGTTATATTCTCCTACATTCAATTCACATTTCCACAAATATCAGAGTGTTTCCTTTCAAAGAAGAATATGCCTATCCTTGCTTCTGGGCCTGAGCTACAGACAGTTAGATTTGGGTATGTCTTCAGGCGGAAATAGAGAAAAGGGGGGGCGGTATCCCAAAGAAGTTTTAACAAGAAATTTGTGGAGGGGTTGAAAAACGAGTTTTAATGACTCCAACCTAAGTGTATGCAAACTTAAGACTTCAACTGTATGTGTTATATTAAACAGAGGGAGTAAAATGTAGGCAAACAATAAACATTTCAGAACAACTACTAATCGAATAAGATATGGGAGAGATGACGAATTTTGGCAAAGATATTTATTTATAGACTAATACAACCAAACTGAAAACTGCAGACATTACTAGTGCCTCCCCCGCGATCAAACCGATGTAAAAATAAATAAAACGAAACGCAGCTGTTGATATCACAAGTTTACTGGAGAACTGAGACGAAGTAGAGACTCTGGACAGGGTGGATAAGGTTTAATTAAAAGCAATTTATTCAGAGGTAAAGATATCTGAAATAGCGTGCACGGACCCTTTCATCAAGCTCAAATGGAACTATCCGAAAGAAGCCCAGATAACAGAGTGCATAGACATTTTATACAAAGATAGAAAGTAGGTTGAGTCTGGAAGTTCTTGTCCTCTGGTTGGTCCTGATGAGTTGGGCGAGGTCCCCTTCAGGCTAGTATCACTGTCTCATTGGCTCTGAGTAGAGTTCTTTGTCTTCAGAAATGTTCAGCTAAAACAGGAGATTAGGTGTGTGCGTAGATGTTCCTATTTTGACATTTCTGTGTGTCTCTGTAAAATGTTCAGACTGAAGAGGAGATTTTGTGTGTGCGTAGATGTTCCTGTCTTATCAGTGTTTATGAAAGGTTTGCGTCAGCCCTCTGTCCTTGGGTATGTGTGTGTCTCAGTATCTCGTGATATGCAGTACCAAGCACCCTTTTCTTATCAGTGTTTATGAAAGATCTGTGTCAGCCATCTGTCTCTGGGTGTGTGTGGGTCTCAGTATCTGCTTATGAGTTTGTGAGAAACCCTGTTTGGAAAGAAGTTAGTTATAACAACGTAATAGCAAATATGCTTGTGTTATAATAAATGATATTTATTACAAATCCCCCTCTTCACGTCTCATAAGAGACGTGACAAAAGCTAGGACAAAAGCTACAAGTGGCAAAAAATAGAGTAAACTTTATCAGAAGATAAAGTTTTGATTCCCCCTCTTCACGTCTCCAAAGAGACGTGACATAAACTAGGTAAAAGTAAGAAAAGCAAAAGTAAACAACCAGGGAAACTTTCTCAGAGAGAAAGTTTTAATTCCCCCTCTTCACGTCTCCAAAGAGACGTGACATAAACTAGGTAAAAGTAAGAAAAGCAAAAGTAAACAACCAGGGAAACTTTCTCAGAGAGAAAGTTTTAATTCCCCCTCTTCACGTCTCACCAGAGACGTGACAAAAGCTATAAATGGCAGAATAGGGTAAACTTTATCAGAAGATAAAGTTTTGATTCCCCCTCTTCACGTCTCACCAGAGACGTGACAAAAGCTATGAATGGCGTTTAATTAGTCATCAGTCCAATAGCCTGGCTCCGCATCCTCCAGGGCAAGCATAGGAAACATCTGTCCCTTCTCTGCCTGGTTGGGATCAATAGCAGTAGTTATGATCCTAGTGGTCAGCGTTCGAATACATGGAATGCAGCAGCATCCACCAGTATCGCAGTGAAGACAGATATAGATACCAGTATGGAGGAAACAAGCATCTTATATTTCCCAAACGCATCCATCCAAGAGTCCCACATAGAGGTGTCAACCCCGGAGTGGTGCTTCATCTTCTCATTAAGTGTACGAAGACCCTCTAAGGCAACAGTAAGACTACCATCAGTTGCTGTGTTATTGGGAATGAAAGTACAACATTGCTCCCCGAACATGGCACAAACACCTCCGCGTTCAGCCAACAACATATCCACCGCGATTCTATTTTGGAATGCCATCAGGGATGTAGCTGCCAATTGTCCATGGACCGCCTCGAAGCCTTGTTGAGTCCAATTACCTAATTTTTTAACCAAAAAACGAGAAAATGTTAAACCCTCAGGTCCATCCCTCTATACAACCTGTACCAGGTGGGCTCGTCGCCACCCGGGAACTTCAAACCTTCACAACAGGGAGGACAAACATCACTTTTTATTCATTCGACAACCTCTACTACAGCAAACCAAGGGTCCTCCTCTGTCAGGCCCACTCTCCTGCGAAAGCTTGATTCCGTATCAGCCTCTCCAACTGGAGCATCAAGCAACGGCATCATACCAGAGGTCCTTGCCACATCTGTAACAGACTTCTTCAAACAAGGTATGATACAGGTAGCACAGCACATGAGCATAAGAAAAACAACAACTAGAGTCAGAAATCCAGTAACCATCATTGTAGTGCACTTACCAAACCAACCACCCAGCCAGGGGAACAGTCCACTCTCCTCCACACCTGCAAGACCCTTCATCTCCACTGATAACCTTGCCAACCCACTCAGAGCTTTTGAAATGCTCCCATCCGGACTAGTATTGTTTAGGGACAAACGTGCAACACTGTTCTCCAATCATTTTACATACACCTCCCTGGTTGGCCAGAATCATGTCCAGTTCTAGTCTATTTTGTCTACTGGTTTGAGAGGTAGCATCCAATCGTTCAGCCATCCCCGTAAGTACTGTGTGGGTGTAGTTAACAAATCATTGTTGATTATAGTAGATATAATTGATCTAGGCATTCTGCTTAGCATCAACAATAGCTGGGCCAAAAATGGGCAATAAATGCCACAGGCCATCATTCCTGTTTGATGTCTGATATTCGTGGGGGACCCCTATTGGGACCCCAACAGGTTGGTGTGCATGTTATCTGTACCCTCGGACCAAGGAGCGTCACGGTTCTGCCGTCTCCTGGGTTGGTACCGAGTCTCTGTGTCATGTGCAACTCCCAGAAGTTGGTTAGCTATAACCTCAATAATAGGCAATGGTGGTATCAGACTGGCCAAAGCACCTGTGCAACGACAATTTCCTTTCAAAATGGGGTCAACCGCCTGGCAGGTCCACACATCCACCATACATCAGCAACACCTCCAGTTAATAGTGGCATTAGTGATGCAGGTAGCAGTAGGGAGCCTCCCATAGTCTATACCCCTACCTGTACCAGTGTTACAGCCGTAATATCCCCCATATGCCTTAACCCCCCATGGTGTCTTCTGGGGAGGGACTTCTGGGAACACAAGACTCAGAGTTTTACACAGGGTTGAATTTGGCTTAAACTTTCCAATATGCACATCCAACCTTCCCCATTACTTAGGGCAAATGGGTGAGCAGCCAGAATAGGTCTGGCATGTCCACATACGACACAGTCCTTTCTATTTGTTGTTTTGTAGGCCAACCACATATTCTCCCTTTCCTCATAACCAGTTTCAGTCCCCAATTGTTCACTATCTGAGATGTCTTTTACATTTATTACCTGTACCAGATTGGAGAGCTTAGGTGATGGCGTGGGACTTGGTCTTGAAGTGGTGGAGGAGGCCGGCTGAACCCTGGTCCGTTGGAACTGGTGGTGGTTCTGGCAGTACTGTGATGGCAACATCCCCATCGTATCCTAATCAGACAGCTCAGGACCACAAGCAGTCCTGTAAAGCCCCATCCTCTCCCAGAGAACACATCATCAGCTAGAGATCAAGCAACACTTTCACTTCTATGAACGTACAAAGTGAGGAAAGGTCGGGGTCAGGGAATTCTTCATTAAGGAGTTGACCCCCGAGCTTTATTAGCAACAGTTCTTCTCCTTAACTCTGTGATCATTCGGCAGTGTCAGTGTGTCTCACCCTCCAAGTGCGATATGCCCCCAGGTCGAGTGAATCACCTTCTCCTTTAATTCATCTGTAATGCATAAAATCTTGGACATACAGGTTTGGTTAACAAACAGTTTCTCATTTGTTCTATCTGATTATATATTTAACTTCTATGCCTATTTTTTAGCTAGAATTTTTTAAATTTTAAATTAGTTTATTATTCAATAGGCCCCATCCTATCCTAGACCACAATGTACCCCTCCCCCGTTTGATACCTGGCCCTGGCCAGGTAACAACCTTACCTACTCTAAATAATGACTTACACCAATTTACCTCAAAACCAGTATACCAAATGACCACAAATGCATTATTTACATGGCCCTCCCCCGAAGCTGATCAGACTTCAAGAGACAGCCATGATGCAGGTCAAAGGTTACAACACCCCCTTATATTCGTGTTCCATACCATGTCTAGACCTATTAAAGAACCCCTTATCTTTAAAAATTAAACATTTCCTTGTCTAATTAAAACTCAGAAAATAAAACTCAGAATATTCCATAAGTGAGTGTGCCCCTTTAAGATACCTTGTCTCTGGGAACATGTAAATCCCCTTAACCCAAATGTTTACTACAAACAAAACATAATAATTATGATAATACCCTCAAATCATTCGTTTTAAATTTCCTCTATGTTTCATGTAACTGTCTGCCTTCTCCCAATTCCATGAACCTCCACAAGTTGACCAATGGCGCCCTCTAGTGACTTTTCATGTAACTCATTCAGTCCTTCTCCAAATTTTCTCCCCAAAATACTTTATACCCTGCCATTGGACCTTGTGAATCTGTTTGGAGAGAGCTGCAGAAAGTTCCGTCAGTTTTCTCACATAGTCAGACATTGCAATTTGTTGTACATCAAGAGCGGGCATATGACCTCCCTCTCTTGGTGGACCAGACATCACCCTCCCTGTCATGATCTCATGAGGAGACAGATGAGTCCCTGCCCCTGGAGAGGCTCTCATGGCCATCAGCGCCAGGGGAAGGGCCTCTACCCACGACAGTTTGGACCCAGCACATACCTTGGCTATCTTAGCCTTCAAAGTCTGATTGGCCCTCCCACGAGGTCTTGAGATTGGGGCCTGTACATTTATATTGTTCCTTTCCCCCTGCCCTGTCCTGTATTTTTTGTTCTAGGTATTCATTGAACTTTAGTTTTGGGCCATTAGCGTCTGCCATGGTAAATTTCAGGATCAGGTTTGACTATCTTAGTGCACTTAGCCCGTCACTGGCCGAGGCCAGCAATGTATTCTCGGTGCTGACACCGACTTATCTCTGGTGCCCCACACTCGTACACAAAGAATTATTTACAGCAGTTATTACTGTTAATCAGTTTTTGTTAATCGAGTTGTTATATATTTTCCCAGAAGGTATCAGAATCGCCCTTCTGGAACAATATATCTACGAACTCAAGCGCTGCTAAAATAATTATCAATTCAATTTTTAGGAATTATTTTGCAAAAGTTATCAGCGTTTTTCAGTTTTTCGAGTTGTTATATATTTTCCCAGAAGGTATCAGAATCGCCCTTCTGGAACAATATATCTACGAACTCAAGCGCTGCTAAAATAATTATCAATTCAATTTTAGGAATTATTTTGCAAAAGTTATCAGCGTTTTTCAGTTTTTCGAGTTGTTATATATTTTCCCAGAAGGTATCAGAATCGCCCTTCTGGAACAATATATCTACGAACTCAAGCGCTGCTAAAATAATTATCAATTCAATTTTAGGAATTATTTTGCAAAAGTTATCAGCGTTTTTCAGTTTTTCGAGTTGTTATATATTTTCCCAGAAGGTATCAGAATCTCCCTTCTGGAACAATATATCTACGAACTCAAGCGCTGCTAAAATAATTATCAATTCAATTTTAGGAATTATTTTGCAAAAGTTATCAGCGTTTTTCAGTTTTTCGAGTTGTTATATATTTTCCCAGAAGGTATCAGAATCGCCCTTCTGGAACAATATATCTACGAACTCAAGCGCTGCTAAAATAATTATCAATTCAATTTTAGGAATTATTTTGCAAAAGTTATCAGCGTTTTTCAGTTTTTCGAGTTGTTATATATTTTCCCAGAAGGTATCAGAATCGCCCTTCTGGAACAATATATCTACGAACTCAAGCGCTGCTAAAATAATTATCAATTCAATTTTAGGAATTATTTTGCAAAAGTTATCAGCGTTTTTCAGTTTTTCGAGTTGTTATATATTTTCCCAGAAGGTATCAGAATCGCCCTTCTGGAACAATATATCTACGAACTCAAGCGCTGCTAAAATAATTATCAATTCAATTTTAGGAATTATTTTGCAAAAGTTATCAGCGTTTTTCAGTTTTTCGAGTTGTTATATATTTTCCCAGAAGGTATCAGAATCGCCCTTCTGGAACAATATATCTACGAACTCAAGCGCTGCTAAAATAATTATCAATTCAATTTTAGGAATTATGGAAATACCAACATCACAATAGAGGAAAAATACAAGTCAGTTTTCAGCTCGGCGGCTGCACCACGGGCCAAAAGAAAACTCAGCTGTCCTCCCAAAAGTTATCAACTAGTGAGTCTCGTGAAAAGGCCAATCTTACACAACATTTCAAATTAACATTTCCACATTTGTATTTTATTCCATAACAACATTAATACATTGATCGCAGGTTAAGTTCTTCACAGTGCATCTAGTTAAGTGCCAAGTCAACCATTTGCCCGACTATCTGAACTTGTATTTTTGTTTTATTTTGTTGATTCCCCCTAGGTAACTTCCAAGTGTTTTAACCAATCAAATGTTGTTAAGTCTGGGGAACCTTTTCTAGACTTGGATTCTCACGGAATTCTCACTCAACCCGACTGTCTGAATCTTTTTATCAAGTCAGTTACAATTATAACACAATACATTGGATTCTCACGGCTTCTACCCGACTATGTGGATCTATTACAACACACATTTACTTAGATTCTCACGGCTTCTACCCGACTATGTGACTCTCTATAAGTTATTTGGATTCTCACGGCTTCTACCCGACTATGTGACTCTCTACATCTCAGATATCTTTACATGTTCACTTTTACATTTACAATAGACATTTATCATAAATTTAACAGTAACCCATACTCAACCTCAGTACTCCTGATCTTTAATTTGGATTTTCCTAATATACAATATGCAGATTTTTGATCTAACAGGTACTGCTTACCTTTGTTTTGTAGGCCTTATAGATCAGTTTCCTGAGGCGAGCTGGATTCCCGGCTGCTCCTTCGGACAGGTCACCCTTCCTTTCTGATCCGTCTCTCACTTGTCTCTTTTCTCTATCAACTTTTTATGGACCGAATTCAGAGAAGAAAACCATCCTCTGCTACCAATTTGTTGATATCACAAGTTTACTGGAGAACTGAGACGAAGTAGAGACTCTGGACAGGGCGGATAAGGTTTAATTAAAAGCAATTTATTCAGAGGTAAAGATATCTGAAATAGCGTGCACGGACCCTTTCATCAAGCTCAAATGGAACTATCCGAAAGAAGCCCAGATAACAGAGTGCATAGACATTTTATACAAAGATAGAAAGTAGGTTGAGTCTGGAAGTTCTTGTCCTCTGGTTGGTCCTGATGAGTTGGGCGAGGTCCCCTTCAGGCTAGTATCACTGTCTCATTGGCTCTGAGTAGAGTTCTTTGTCTTCAGAAATGTTCAGCTAAAACAGGAGATTAGGTGTGTGCGTAGATGTTCCTATTTTGACATTTCTGTGTGTCTCTGTAAAATGTTCAGACTGAAGAGGAGATTTTGTGTGTGCGTAGATGTTCCTGTCTTATCAGTGTTTATGAAAGGTTTGCGTCAGCCCTCTGTCCTTGGGTATGTGTGTGTCTCAGTATCTCGTGATATGCAGTACCAAGCACCCTTTTCTTATCAGTGTTTATGAAAGGTCTGTGTCAGCCATCTGTCTCTGGGTGTGTGTGGGTCTCAGTATCTGCTTATGAGTTTGTGAGAAACCCTGTTTGGAAAGAAGTTAGTTATAACAACGTAATAGCAAATATGCTTGTGTTATAATAAATGATATTTATTACACAGCCTAAAGTGATCAGAAATCTCAACTAGAAATCACAAGAGTCCCCTTCACAGTCCCCAAGTCCAGAACAGACTATGGGAGGCACGCAGTAACACATAGAGCCATGACAACATGGAACTCTATTCCACATCAAGTAACATTAGATTGAAAAAACACATTTAAAAAAACACCTTATGGAACAGCGGGGACTGTGATGCAACACAAACAATGGCACAGACACACACACGATAACATATGCACTATACATGCACATTAATTTAGTAAAGTAGATTTGTGGTAGTGGTCGAGTAGGGGCCTGAGGGCATACAGTGTGTTGTGAAATCTGTGTATATATTGTAATGTTTTTAAAATGTATAAACTGCCTTAATTTTCCTGGACACCAGGAAGAGTCAAAGCAGCAGCTAATGGGGATCCATAATATATACCAATTAAAATACAAAACTAGCAAGCAAGTCAAATACAAAACTAGCAAGCAAGTTGCAGCAATGAAGAACTGAGTGTGTGCGCGTTCACGTGAAGGGGGGATTCTGGCAGGGGGAGATTTGTCACAACACCGGCAGTACTGCTTAGTGAATCAATTTAAATTGAAGACTGTTTATGAATATAACAAGTTTTCAGAATGTTATGTATTGTTAACCTGTATTTGATGTATTGTTCATCTGTGACCGTCCCTGTGTGAACGTCATTGCTTATAGCGTTTATAGTTTATTTGACCAGGTTTAATGCCAAAGCGAGCTAGGTAAAAGGCATCGAGCAGCTCTGCATTCTCACGCAAGTAGTCAACTCTTCACACGGAACCCAAACCGGCTGCGCGCGTGCACCATCGTGCATAAATTTATTTTGTCCTCCCACACCAAACGCGATCACGACACGCAGGTTAAAATATCAAAACAAACTCTGAACCAATTATATTAATTTGGGGACAGGTCGAAAAGCATTAAACATGTATAGCAAATTAGCTAGTTAGCTTGCACTTGCTAGCTAATTTGTCCTATTTAGCTAGTGTAATAAATATCATTTATTATAACACAAGCATATTTGCTATTACATTGTTATAACTAACTTCTTTCCAAACAGGGTTTCTCACAAACTCATAAGCAGATACTGAGACCCACACACACCCAGAGACAGATGGCTGACACAGGTCTTTCATAAAGACTGATAAGAAAAGGGTGCCTGGTACTGCATATCACGAGATACTGAGACACACACATACCCAAGGACAGAGGGCTGACGCAAACCTTTCATAAACACTGATAAGACAGGAACATCTACGCACACACCTAATCTCCTGTTTTAGCTGAACATTTCTGAAGACAAAGAAATCTACTCAGAGCCAATGAGACAGTGATACTAGCCTGAAGGGGACCTCGCCCAACTCATCAGGACCAACCAGAGGACAAGAACTTCCAGACTCAACCTACTTTCTATCTTTGTATAAAATGTCTATGCACTCTGTTATCTGGGCTTCTTTCGGAGAGTTCCATTTGAGCTTGATGAAAGGGTCCGTGCACGCTATTTCAGATATCTTTACCTCTGAATAAATTGCTTTTAATTAAACCTCATCCACCCTGTCCAGAGTCTCTACTTCGTCTCAGTTCTCCAGTAAACTTGTGATATCAACACTAGCTTGCTGTTGCTAGCTAATTTGTTCTGGGATATAAACATTGAGTTGTTATTTTACCTGAAATGCACAAGGTCCTCTACTCTGCCAATTAATCCACACATAAAACAGTCAACCGAATCGTTTCTAGTCATCTCTCTTCCTTCCAAGCTTTTTCTTCTCTTGACTTTATATTGCGAGTGGCAGCTTTCATAAATTAGGTGCATTACCACCACTGACCTCCTTCCGTCTTTGTACCTGCTTCTATAAACCAATGAGATGGGAGAGGCAGGATTTGCAGCGCGATTTGCGTCAGAAATATAACTGATTTCTATTTTAGCCCTTGGCAACGCAGACGCTCGCGAGGAGTGTTTGTGCAATAATTGAATGCAATAATTGAATATCATAGATTTCTAAATTTATTTTGCGACGCGAGCGGTGTGGTCAGCCTGTCAGCATCACAGGAAAAATACCTGCGTGCGCTTTTTCCCCCTGAGCCTTTCGACACAGCTAACGCAAGAGGAATGATTGAAACATAATTTTAACAGCCTATTGTGAATTACTATGATGATTAATGTTTATTATTACCTATTTTCATTTTCATGTTTTGAACGATTATCAAAAATCCTGAATTCAGTCACCTCTGGTCGCCAAAAACGTATTAACCAGAATCGACCGCTCTGCCTTCTCGCACAAGTAGCCAACTCAACAATCCCCACAAAAAGCTTGTGCAGTCAGCGGCAGCGAGCACTTTTAGACTACTGAATGATTCATCCTACTTTACTATCAACTGGTCAGCTGTATCAGGCAGCTTTAGATGTGAGGGTAAACAAATGTATTTGCTAGAAATCCATCTGATTGATGAGGTTGAGAAAATGCCATTAACTAGTTCGCTATCTTGAAACTGTTGGGGGGGGAAGCTAGCGATTATAAATTCCCACCATCAGTCTTGAATTGAGTTCACCTTAGCCTAGCTAAGTTGACTGTAGCTAGGTTTCTAGAAAATAACTAGCTATATAACACACACACACACACACACACACACAAACACACACACACACACACATCCAGTCAAAAGTTTGGACACATCTACTCATTCCAGGGTTCTTCTTTATTTGTACTATTTTCTACATTGTAGAATAATAGTGACGACGTCAAAATTATTAAATAAAACATGGACTCATGTAGTAACCAAAAAAGTGTTAAACAAATCAAAATATATTTTTCAAAGTAGCCTCCCTTTGCCTTGATGCCAGCTTTGCACACTCTTTCTTGGCATTCTCTCAACGAGTTTAGGCGGAAAGGTTTTAAATACTTTTGTCTGGAAAGCGACCGGAGCATTCGGCGCAACTGTCAAAGTTACCATTTTGGATCAAATCACATGAAGGTACTCAGACATCATTAAGATGCCTGTGAGATACCCTTTAGTTAAGAATAAAGGTTAGCAATTCTCTCGTAAATGTTTGAAAAGTTTACATTTCCACTAACTTTCAGGTGTACCCTAAAAATCTGATCATTCGATGCGACCGCTAAAAATAAATACATATTTTTAATTCTGAAAAACATATAATTTATTTCGATACTCAAAATACATACGTGATGTCACATGGGTGTATAAGCAGTTGCCTCAAACATGTTTGTGAGAAAAGTCATGCATACGGTGTAACCAAAATGATCATTCGGAGTCACCCGAAATTCCAGTAGCACAATATGACTTAACAGTTGTACTGAATGATGTCGAAAGAAAATGTGTACAGTCGTGGCCAAACGTTTTGAGAATGACACAAAATATTAATTTCCACAAAGTTTGCTGCTTCAGTGTCTTTAGATATTTTTGTCAGATGTTACTATGGAATACCGAACTATAATTACAAGCATTTCATAAGTGTCAAAGGCTTTTATTGACAACTACATGAAGTTGATGCAAAGAGTCAATATTTGCAGTGTTGACCCTTCTTTTTCAAGACCTCTGCAATCCGCCCTGGCATGCTGTCAATTAACTTCTGGGCCACATCCTGACTGATGGCAGCCCATTATTGCATAATCAATGCTTGGAGTTTGTCAGAATTCGTGGGTTTTTGTTTGTCCACCCGCCTCTTGAGGATTGACCACAAGTTCTCAATGGGATTAAGGTCTGGGGAGTTTCCTGGCCATGGACCCAAAATATCGATGTTTTTTTCCCCGATCCACTTAGTTATCACTTTTGCCTTATGGCAAGGTGCTCCATCATGCTGGAAAAGGCATTGTTCGTCACCAAACTGTTCCTGGATGGTTGGGAGAAGTTGCTTTCGGAGGATGTGTTGGTACCATTCTTTATTCATGGCTGTGTTCTTAGGCAAAATTGTGAGTGAGCCCACTCCTTTGGCTGAGAAGCCAGGATGCTTTACTGTTGGCAAGACACAGGACCTTGTCTTCTCCGGACAAGCTTTTTTCCGGATGCCCCAAACAATCGGAAAGGGGATTCATCAGAGAACATGACTTTACCCCAGTCCTCAGCAGTCCCATCCCTGTACCTTTTGCAGAATATCAGTCTGTCCCTGATGTTTTTCCTAGAGAGAAGGGGCTTCTTTGCTGCCCTTCTTGACACCAGGCCATCCTCCAAAAGTATTCGCCTCACTGTGCGTGCAGATGCATTCACACCTGCCTGCTGCCATTCCTGAGGAAGCTCTGTACTGGTGGTGCCCTGATCCCGCAGCTGAATCAACTTTAGGAGACGGTCCTGGCGCTTGCTGGACTTTCTTGGGCGCCCTGAAGCCTTCTTCACAACAATTGAACCGGTCTCCTTAAAGTTCTTGATGATCCGATAAATGGTTGATTTAGGTGCAATCTTACTGGCAGAAATATTCTTGCCTGTGAAGCCCTTTTTGTGCAATGCAATGATGACTGCACGTGTTTCCTTGCAGTAACCATGGTTGACAGAGGAAGAACAATGATTCCAAGCACCACCCTCCTTTTGAAGCTTCCAGTCTGTTATTCGAACTCAATCAGCATGACAGAGTAATCTCCAGCCTTGTCCTCGTCAACACTCACACCTGTGTTAATGAGAGAATCCCTGACATGATGTCAGCTGGTCCTTTTGTGGCAGGGCTGAAATGCAGTGGAAATGTTTTTGGGGGATTCAATTCATTTGCATGGCAAAGAGGGACTTTGCAATTAATTGCAATTCATCTGATCACCCTTCATAACATTCTGGAGTATATGCAAATTGCCATCATACAAACTGAGGCAGCAGACTTTGTGAAAATTAAGATTTGTGTCATTCTCAAAACTTTTGGCCACGTCTGTAGACAGTTTTGTCATTGTCAGCTGCAAAGACCGCCCCTTTGTAGGCCAGGTGCTGAAGGTGATTGGGGAGTAAGTGCAGATCACTTGTATGCAGCAGCATGGAGTGAGGAATGTTTTTGTCTGGCCCTCTGTGCAAGACAGTACCTTCTACTATCAGCTCAACAGCATCTCGGCTATCCGACACATACTAGGCTGCTTTCGTATCACACTAGTGTAACAACATCAAACAGTTTTAAGAATGCAAGTTTGCAATGTTCTGCACAAACTTAAATCACGTCTGTTGTTTTAATATTTGAATTAGAAAAACTTTGATCCACGCAATGTGGAGATTTTGTTTTTAAAATTGCGCAGAAACATTGAACTTTTTCTTAAAATTAATGTGATGTAGAATAACAGTTTATGCATTTATGATATTTTAATGTTGAATTACTGTATTTCAATAACTTTACTATTAATTTATTACAATGTTTCTTAACACGGTTTGAAACAAATCATCCTAATGCATCATTTTAATCCCGTTTTTACAAGTTCACTGCTATTTTCATGATGAAATGTTTCAGCGTGATAATCATTACAGTCCAATTTTTATGTATTTTATTAAGCATTAAAAATGCATTTTTGTTGTTGAGTAAGAAACCATGTGTTATCTTAATGTGTGTGTGTGTGTGTTTGACAAAGAGGGAAAACAGAGAGATCTGCCTCCCCAAAAATGACACCTTAACAACGTAGTGCGACTAGCAATGATCATTCGGTATAACCAGAGATTTTAATGTTAAACAATTCAATGATTGTATTGTCTCAAAAATGCAGAGAGAAGCTCAGTCTATGAGAGGAAAATGCATTGTAGTCGGGTCATTGAAAATGAGGTGTCGTCCAGTGAAAAGTGTAAAAGTGATAAAACCATACTATAACTTAACTTCTTTAATGTTGAATATTTGAGACAATGTATATACTCATATTTTACTCTCCTTTGCTTGAAATAATGGTCAGAAAACATTTTATTTTTTAATGAATTGTCACACCAAATCGCTTTTTTTAGGAGGTCAATTTATCAATCACATAATTAATTTAACAATTGTTTTGCAACAAACCTTGAAAGTGCATAGCTAACACTCAAGGGAACATAAGGGTTTCAAATTAAATCGTTTCCCCTTTTCAATTGTTTTTTACTTTTGAAAACCTTATACGTCATTGACCCATATGCAGTATATCTTAGCCAGTTAGCCAGACAGCTAATGTTAGTTATTTTAGCCTGCTAGTTAGCCTAGCCAACTAACCAGAGTGAACATAGCACATTTTTTGCACAGGCAGGAACCCACAGTATACACACATAATAGAGGAGAGGCCTTCAGATGGATATGCCGTTTCACTCGCCGAGGGACAGTCAGCTAATCCAATAGCGATATAGTGAGGGGAATCCACATTCAATTGACCTGGTTTATCTCCATCACTGCTGACACTTGCGATGTACCGGTAGATCGGTAGGAAACAGAGGTTGCAGGCTACACATTCATGCTCAGTACAGCACCTGGTTTCAGTCGGAGTCTCATTCCGAATCCTAACATTCAAACGCCTCCGGGGTGAAATGAGCACTGCATACTGTAGATGTGCGTGTGGTTCCCTTGCTCCAACCGAACAAATGGGTCCCACTTCAAAGCTAGTGTATCGTTTTTGGGCCACAAATGAGTCTTAACCCTGCCCTTGTGGGTATTACTGCACTAGCGAAAGACTACGGAAAACTACTACACTCTCTCGCTTGACTACCACTACCAAATGCACAGAAGAAGATTTCGCAATTAATTTATATGATTTCTTCTTTGAGGATGTAGATAGTAGCTCACCAATGCCAAAACTTTGTGTTGAATGTAATTATATGCTAGCATGGCTAGTAGCTAACGTTAGCCAGCTGCATGCTAGGTAGGACCGGTTCTCCATATGACGTTGACAATAGTGCATTGTGGGTAGTTCCATAGATGTTCATAAATATGAAAGTCCAGATGTCAAAGGAAAAATTATGACCCCCATAGGAGATTTGAACTTACGTCTTCAAGTGATGAAGTACTAGGAACTAGGCATCTTACATTGTGAGCTATATGTCCAGACACACTTTTACATGATGATGCAGTTATTTTGAGTATCAGAACGTGCCGATGGACTTCATTTGTACATGTGTGAAATAGGATCCATCAAATCTTTTTTTATTTATTATGTAGGTAAGGATGCTTTAGTGAGACTGCATCGAGTCGGACTCGGGGGTGTCCCGGACAACGGTACTCGGGCCAAGTCCACTCGGGCCAAGTCCACATCTGGCCTGATATAACTTTTTCAGAAGTAAGGTCATGAGGTTTTAATTTAATTTGGGGGGGAAAAAATAAAAATGAATGTAATAATTTAGGCTATTAGATGGAGAAAGACCCTATAGAATCTATAAATTAATTAGATTTTTACTAGATTTTTTTTTAAGAACCCCACTCTTACTATTCATTTCAGTCCTTCGGTCAATCCAGCGATTTTTAGGCGTATGCTGGTGGCCATGTTAATTATAGGATGACTTGGGATACATGATGCACGACAGACAGCACATCTTAGTGTCATAGGGTATAGCCTATTTTTCTATGGTAGGCCTATCTATAAACGCCGATACGTCCTGACAAAATACACCATATCTCTGAGAGGAGTAATGTAACTTTCTGGACCTTGTAAACTGTCAAGAATTAAACCCATAACTGATCCAAATGGTTGTATAATCAGGGCTTTATTTCAGCAGTTTTAGCGCTTATTCAAATGACCTTACATCACTGCAGTTTACAGCCTAGACAATAATTGTGTACTAACAATAATAAATTCCTCATTGCACTGTATTGTTGTAGCCTAGGAGGTAGAATCATTTTTTTTTTTAAACGTAGGCCTAATGCTATAAATAGTGGAGCGTACCAGGTGACTACAAAAGAGCAGCCTGGAGGAACGCGTAGGCCTATATCTTCCAGTTGATAATCTGCTACCTAGGCTAAAGGAGTAATGCAGCCTACAACCATGCATGTTCGAATTATTTTAATAGACTATTAAACTGTTGTCTTTTGTCTATAGCCTATTAAAATAGCCAAATAAATAATGACCATGACAGTCAATGGGAAAAATCATGGCACGCGAAACTTCAATGAATGCATGCATACTGTCGCTTTGGATAAAAGCTTCTATTATCTTTGCACACCTCGTATTTGTGAGAGATTGAACATTTTCCTGTAGCTGGTCTGCCTACGCATTCTGAGAAGACAGAAGAAAATAAAACAGCGTATCTAAAACTGGGTAAGTTATGAATTGTATCACCAATTGTGTAACTTTGTCATAGCGTTTTTTTGTCACAACCTAAGGTTGCATGCCAAATCAACAGTAGGCTACAATTTCCTATCTTTTTTACTAATCTGTGATTGTAATTACAAAAATTCAACATAGCAAATGGCAGCATAATGTACATGTATCATCAATTGCCAACATCAATGCTTGCTGAAGTATCCTTAATAACTTCTTAAGGCTAGGGGGCAGTATTCGGAGGTTTGAATGACTGAGGTGCCCAAAGTAAACTGCATGTTACTCAGGCCCAGAGGCTAGGATATGCATATGAATTGTATTATTGGATAGAAAACACTCTAAAGTTTCTAAAACTGTTAAGATAATGTCTGTGAGTATAACAGAACTGATATGGCATGCGAAAATCCGAGGATAATCTTTTGGTTGTTGAGCTCACCGCTGATTACAATGGCTGTCTATGGGAATTTAAAAGGAAATCCTCCCAGATTGCAGTTCCTAGGGCTTCCACTAGATGTCAGTCTTTAGAAAGAGTTTCAGGCTTGTTTTTTGAAAAATTAGCTAGATTTTGTAGTTTTTCCAGGTGGCTCCAATTTTGGCTGTAGTGTTATGACGCGCGTGGATGAGAGCGCGCACTTCGTTATTTATCTCTGGTAATGAACATACTATTCTCCGTCTTAAATTTGATCGTTTATTTACATACCTGAGGATTGATTAGAAACATTGTTTGACTTGTTTGGACGAAGTCTATTGGTAACGTTTGGGATTAATTTGTATGCATTTTGAACGAGGGAAACAGGTGGATTACTGAATGAAGCGTGCCAAATATACTGACTTTTCCGGGATATAAAGAAGGTCTTTATCGAACAAAACTACAATTTGTGATGTATCTGGGACCCTTTGGATTGCAAACAGAGGAAGATCTTCAAAGGTAAGTGATTTATTTTATCGCTATTTCTGACTTTCGTGACGCCTCTGCTAGGTTGGAAAATGTTTGTAATGCTTTTGTATGCGGGGCGCTGTCCTCAGATAATCGCATGGTATGCTTTCGCCGTAAAGCCTTTTTGAAATCTGACAAAGCGGCTGGATTAACAAGAAGTTAAGCTTTTAACTGATGTATAACACTTGTATTTTCATGAATGTTTAATATTACGAATTTTGTATTTTGAATTTCGAGCTCTGCAATTTCACCGGAAGTTGGCCACCTAGCGGCAAGAGGTTTTAATAGGAAGCTAGCATTACCTCTAAAGGAACCAAAAACATACGATCCTCTGCTGCTCGAGCCGTATGCCTTGCAGCTTGAGCCGGACTCTGCGCCTGACTTTACAACGGTTGTTGTGAGAGTCAGTTAGTTGATTAACAGTCAAGGCCAGCCGGAGAAGATATCAAAATGTTCAACATAGGTAATTGTAGATATTATATTTCGTCACAGTCGGTAATTAGTTTGTGACATTGTAGCTAGCTAGCTTGATTTCTGGACTGGTAATGGTTGTTGTCAAAGTTTCTACGTTAACGTCATGTTAGCTAGCTACAGTTGAAGTCGGAAGTTTACATACACCTTAGCCAAATACATTTTAACTCAGTTTTTCACAATTCCTGACATTTAATCCTAGTAAAAATTCCCTGTCTTAGGTCAGTTAGGATCACCACTATATTTTAAGAATGTGAAATGTCAGAATAACAGTAGAGAATTATTTATTTCAGCTTTTATATATTTCATCACATTCCCAGTGGGTCAGAAGTTTACATACACTCAATTAGTATTTGGTAGCATTGGTTTTAAATTGTTTAACTTGCGTCAAGCGTTTTGGGTAGCCTTCCACAAGCTTCTCAGAATAAGTTGGGTGAATTTTGGCCCATTCCTCCTGACAGAGCTGGTGTAACTGAGTCAGGTTTGTAGGCCTCCTTGATCGCACATGCTTTTTCAGTTCTGCCCGCAAGTTTTCTATAGGATTGAGGTCAGGGCTTTGCCACTTCAATACCTTAACTTTGTTGTCCTTAAGCCATTTTGCCACAACTTTGGAAGTATACTTGTGGCCATTGTCCATTAGGAAGACCCATTTGCGACCAAGCTTTGACTTCATAGGGCTTCATAGCAAAGGGGGTGAATGCATATGCACAAACCACTTTTATTTTTTGAAACAAGTTATTTTACCAATTTGGACTATTAAGTGTATGTATGTCCATGAAATCCAATTGAAAATCCATTTACATTACGGGTTGCCAACTTTCTCACTACCAAATAAGGGACAGTGTATATTCATGTTCTTTTCAATTGGAAAGGTAAAACATTTTCATAGTCCATTTATTCTTTAACTTTACTAAAACTGTATCATTATGTAAACGTATGTGAATAAACCTCAAAATAAATGATCAAAGTAATCACAATTTGAACCTTTACAGCAAAAAAATAAAAATAAAAAATTCAAATGGAAAAGAGGCTTCACTTGCCACGATTTTGTCATTTCCCGCAGTCGAGCCACGAATAATGCACCGATATTGCTACTGTAGCACCTTTTAGCAATTCCAGCATAATACCAGTGTCCAGATACACTTTTAGCTAGTGTGGCCTTCTTGTGCATTTCTGTGGATACATGCTGAGTTAGGTCATTCTCCCCTTCATGGCCAATTGAGAAATCCCAACGGCATAAAGTACAGAAAGCTTTCGTCCAGTCACCACTGACGGGCTTAACCCACGCATTTTTTGCTTCCCATTGTTTGTTGTAGCTGCACAGTCTTTTCTTTTTTGCAGGTTTATCCATATTTCCTTGAAATGCCAAACCGACCGAACAACAACAGAAATTACTTACAGGAATTGGCACGTTTACACTACTGTGATTGGATGAATATACGGGACAAGGGAGGTCCCGTATGGGACAAACCAATTTAGCCCAATATAAGGGACATCCCGGCTAATACGGGACAGTTGGCAACCCTAGTTGTAATGCAACATAATAAGAAAAACAGGTTGCCCAGCCCGGCGGAGATACAATCTTCGGCAAAATCATTCGCAAGGAGATTCCTGCAAAAATATTATTTGAAGATGAAGGGGAATGAATGAATACTTTTGCAAGACACTGTACACAATATATATATTTTTTAAAGCAGCGTTAGACAGGATTACCTACACATACTGACCAGCTCAAATAGACAGAAGCGTGGCAGACCAATTTGAACTCATCTCTCGGCATGTGCAGCCCACTCATTATCCCAGCCAATCATGGCTAGCGGGAAGATTGCTGACTTTTTCTGTGGCTAAAACAACTATGCTCGTAATTTAACAATTTTATTTGTGTCTACAGTTGTTATTAAGCCACATGAAAGTTCACATTTTCCAGAAGGCATTTCTGCCAAAAAACGCAGTTCACGTTCAAATGGCTGTGAAGTAGTGACACGCGACATATGCCTAGTTTCCTGAAACGAGTCACATATGAAGTTGAACATTTTGAAAATGTCCCTTTTTAAATTCTCATATGTACTGAAAGGTCAATTCCAGCATAATACCAGTGTCTACATACATTTTGTAGAAAATAATACAAAAGTTCAAAGTTCCACCGAATAACATCCTCAAAAGTAAAACACAAACGGAGATTCACGTGACGTGTGGAGCAAGAAATAAACTCCCTCTGGCACTGGTATGGTGCTGGAGATAATAAATATGAGGTTGAAAAGTGGCAGAATTGCCCTTCGAGTAAAATCATACCATTCTCAATGAAATTGTGGAGAAAGCTGGTCATCCTGCTGGTACAGAACTGCCAACATGCACACATTTTGCATACCAACTACGCAATTCTCTGTCGATGTACGCAGGTACGTGTTAAAAGTACGAAAAAATGAATAGGGCCTGATTTTTTTGAAATTATTTTTTAAACATTTTAATAAAAAAATGGATCCACTGAATAAATATAACATCCCGATTCTGGAGCTGCAATACACAGATATGTACGGAGTTTGTGTCAACGGACATGGAGATTAATACATTATTCGACGTAGCTACCCCGTGTCTGCCCCTCCTCCTGTTTGTTGTGCTGCTGAGTTTACGTACAGCTGACAGTCGGCAAACACATGGGCAAATCCATTTTCGACTCCATGTGTTGTGGAAAGGTAAACACTAATTACGAAAAATAACTGGTTGCATTTGTGCGAGGGATATACATTTAAATCTGCGTCCCATTCGTTGTATTTTCCAAGTAACATTACGAGGATCATGCAACCTGATAGACTAACTGTAATTATGATCCACGTCACAAAAAGCATTACAAAAGTATAATAAAAAATAAATATAAACATCTTGGCATTAAATGGAGTCGGTAGTTTAGAAGACTGCGCAAATGAATGTGTACGGTATTAGCTATAGAGGCAATGCTTCTAAAATGCCTTTGCACTAGATTTGAGATTTTATCAATTTACATAGGCTGAAACTCCGAACTCTTCTAGCGAACAGCTTCAGATTCCCTTTGCGGTAGCTTACTTAACCTTAATGTGGCCAGTTTGCAGTCTGTGTCAATGCGATCGGTTGTTTTTATCATTTCAAAATGATTTTGCTTTTAGTGTTAGGAACCATGTCTGAAAAGCCAATACTTGTGAACTGGCCTTAGTGATTGTCCCTGTTTGAGAGTCTTCCTCTACTATAGAGACTAAACCTGGGGGCATGTGCTAAGAAAAACGTTATAGATAATTATCGCCATTCTACACTGTACATGTAATGGAATAAACAGACGAAATGTGCTAATTCCACAAAACATATTTATTTCATACGTGCTGTACTTATCAGTATGAATCTTTTATTTGTTATGTAAAAACCTTTTCAGAGGACTGAACTGAACCCTTCACGCTCAAAATAATCTAGCTAAGGTGTTTGGTGCAGTACTTCTCAAGTACAAAAATGTGCATGAACACTAACAGTGCACTGTTAGTCTCATGTAGCCATTCCTAAAACAGTGGCAGACTCATTATCAAACACATCAGCAAGTGCTCGATTTTTAAAGGGCTTAGGGGCCAAGTGTTTTTTTCAACATAACATTGCAGATGTGTTGTCTTATGTAAACCAGTTCGAAGCTCTGCGTAATGAGGGCAAGGTCTCACTGTCTGCAGGTTATGCCGATGCCGTTCGATTGAACAGAATGCGTTCAGTGCCACTGTCTCTCCGTGCATGACAACTCTACCTAGGCGTTACCATCCTGTGTTATGCTTGTTATCAAAACCCAACCCTCAAATAGCCAATGGATCGCAATGTAACAGCTTCCCTAAACCAACTGCCTCAGAACACTCGTACAACGGCTAAGTACTTCGTTAGATTATTTTTTGTTGCCCTTCTGTGTCACTTAATACACAAGACCTGAGCTAAACACAGTTTCAAGATGTTTATCTGTCTCTGTGATCGCCAGTAACTTCAGAACGAAGTTGACTACAAATAGCCTACAAAAGTTTCCAATGTGTTACAGGTGTTTGGTTTTTCCATTGCTGTTTTGAGGTTGGACTTTAGCACGTTAGCACATTAGCACGTAGGGTGCACCAATTGGTGTCACCTCATTAGTCAGTATGTATTACATCTGTGCTGGTTGCCATCTCGTTAGTGGAAAGGTGTTTCACCTGTGCTGGCCCAGGTGCTATTTAAGAGTGGCTGGCCCAGTGCTCCAGTTGTCTTGAAAGATGTGGAGGGTGAACACCTGTAGTTGGTATGCCCTATTTTGGTTTCTAGAAAGACTTTATTTTCCCTGTTTTCATCTTGTTTTATTTTTTGGTTTGCTTCCTGCCTTCAAATTTAGTGTGGGTTTTCTGGGAAATTTAGCAACTGCTCATGGTGGATGTCTTTTAGGTCCCAGTTGTTGCTAGTCAACTTTCAGTGGACACCCCCATGAGTGTCTTTCAAAATCCCACCTGTTTCATTCTGGTTGTCAGTGACTTCATTAGTTCCCCCTTCTGTTATAGCAACATTGTTGTTTTTCTTGTTGGGGAACGTAACCACTGACTATGCAATTGTTACAAAATGAAAACCGAGATGACTGCATTAAAAGGATAAATGACGTAGGCTACATGACCCTAGACCTATATAATTCAAGCCTATTGAAATCCGTTACATGTTTATGAAATCTAGTCCTATTTAGCTAAGTGTAGGCTATACCTACTGTTTATTTTGGCTCAATATATTTCATGATGTGTAAACATGTACGTAATGATGCGCAAAATCTTAATTTTGGTGACTAGTACTAGAATAAGCAGTAAACATTCAGCCATAGGAGCAATCTCTTTAGGAGTTGACAAATGTAATGTAAAGGTAAGAGTTGAATGGAAAATTATGATCCGAGAATAGCACTTCCATTCTTACAATCCTATCAGTATCAACACATGCTCCAACGACGCACTTAGCGAACATTCTCTCTGTATGGTGTTTTGGGGGAAACCCATGTTATCGTTAAGACACTCGTAAACCCATCAGGAAACCAGGCACAGAAAAGTTGGTTCAGCTGCCCTTTAATCCTGTTTAACGATTTTATTACTTCTAAAGGAAACATTTTTGTTTTGCACCTTCTACTTTTTATTTACGTGGTATAAAACTAGGTGTTCTTCACCAGGGATAGGCAACTCCCCAGGGGCATGATGGGTGATGCTTTTGCCCCTGCTTCTGCTAACACACCTGACTCCAATCAAGGTTTTTTAGTTTAGAATGTTAGTTTAATCAGTTGTGTTTAGATGTAGGGCTGGGGTAAAACTGACACCATTTGGAGACGAATTGTCCATCCCTTCTCTAAACCTTAAAGTGAATTAGTCCTACATGTAGTGGGTTTAGCCTTTCCCTGCAAATGGAGGCCATGTCACATGTGCGGATGTATGCACCACGTAATTGCGCTCTCTGTTGGGTCCGCCCTGCAACCTCATTGGATAACAGTCGAATTGCTAGGGGGCTGACCCATGTGGGGGAAAGTGGATTTAGGTTCAAGAAAATATTCGCTTTCAGACAAAGGATTTTGTGGTCTGTTAATAAATGCATGTATCAAAATGGTGCTTAAGGGGTGGGGCAGGTGTGTGTCCAATGGTGCAGTTGCAGACCAAAAACTTTAGATGTTGCTGGTTTTAAAGCTCATTTCCTGCAATTCTACACATCTTGAAATGCATTCCAGGTGACTACCTCATGAAGCTGGTTAAGAGAATGCCAAGAGTGTGCAAAGCTGTGAAGGCTTAGGGTGGCTATTTGTAGAATCTCAAAAATAAATTGCATTGATTTGTTTAACATTTTTGGGGGGTTACTACATGATTACATGTGTAATTTCATAGTTTTGATGTCTTCACTATTATTCTGCGATGTATACTTTATTTGATATTGTAAAACCCTTTTAATGAGTAGGTGTTCTAAAACTTTTGACTGGTAGTGTAGGTAGTCATGCTACTCTGTTGTTGCCTGGCAAAAGCGGAGAAAATGAAATGATAGTTACCGGAGTAGTAACTCCATTTCTGAGTGGAGCTGAGCCCCATAGGGTGGGGCTCCGCTCCTAGTGGTAGCCTGAGAAATTATGCACACACCTGCAGCCAATGGGAGTACAAGTGTCCCTATATAAGGGGATGCTTCCCCACAATCAGCCTCCCATTATCTTTAGCGAGACTGGGGGTCGGCAGGGCTTTACGTCCTATGGGGCTCTGTGACACCGTCACAATATACTGCGTCCTTTGGGAGTTCACCAACATAACCACTACTACTCTTTCTAAACGATCTTAACAATGTAGGTTTCTTCATGGGACCAGGATTAGGAGCACCTGAATGTCTACAAAGCATGCCCCCAGGTAGAAGTAGGCTTGTATTGTTACTCCATGACATGTTATCACAACTATATTAAAATTACATTTTATACAAGGGTTCATTTCATTCGTGCTATTTGATGGGAACTAGCCGCTGTCCCTCTACACCAAGTTTGCTCTTTCAGGCCCACAAAGGCAACAAGGGAAAATGTTGCCCCATTAATTGCTCCTGGGATTCAAACTCACAAACCTTCCATTGGGGATCAATCACCATAACCACTACTCTTCCAGTCAGAGTTAACGTAGTGCATTTGGAAGTATTGAGACCCCTTCCCTTTTTCCACATGCGATTGGATTACATTTTAATATTCCCTCAATCTACACACAATACCCCATAATTACAAAGCTAAAATCAGGTTTATACATTTTAGCAAATTTATTACATAAAAATTCATATCCTTTGCTGAGACTCAAGTTGAGCTCGGGTGCATCCTGTTTCCATTGATCATTCTAGAGATGTTTTTGCTACTTGATTGGCTTACACCTGTGGGCAAATCAATTGATTTGACATGATATGGAAAGGCCCCACAGTTGACAGTGCGTGCCAGACCGTAAACCAAGCAAAATCAAATTTGCCACATGTGCCGAATACAACAGGTGTAGACCGTATCGTGAAGTGCTTTCTTACAAGCCCTTAACCAACAATGCAGTTCAAGAAATGGAGCTAAGAAAATATTTGCTAAATAAACTAAAGTAATAAAATCCATAAGTAACAAGAAAATTACATAACAATAACGAGGCTATATACATGGTATCGGCGGTACCGAGTCAATGTGCGGGGGTACAGGTTAGTTGAGGTAATTTCGTAAGGAGACTATGCATAGATAATAAGCAGTGTAAAAACAAAGGGTGGGGGTCAAAGTAAATAGTCCAGGTTGCCATTTTGATTAATTGTTAAGCAGTTTTATGGCTTGGCAGTAGAAGCTGTTAATCCCAGATTTGGCACCACAGCCACCACTGAATAGCAGGCTAGTGATTGCTTTGCAATGATTGCAGTTAACGTTTGCCACTCACTGATTCCTTCCAAACCTCTCATGGTTGAATTTGCAATTTCCAACTTGTGTAATATTGATGTCCAATGGCCGATGAGCACCGATACATTTGATCTATATGACAAGGTTTGAAAAGGATTTGCCAGTAGATTGTCGACTTGATTCATGATGATGACTGCTGGCTAAGATGTTGACATGATCAGTCCAATAAAAGCTACTGTACATAAAAGGATGTTGAATCACGTTATGTCTGTGGCCAATGACCTTGAGCCTTCTTGGATGGGCACTTCAAATGTAACTCTCTGGCAGTACCCAGGGGGCTAAAATGTTCTAGCTCTACCCTTAGACTTGGCGGTGACGTAGTGTCCCCATGAGTGACAGAACACTGAGCCAATCACGCCGCAACGCTCTATTTTCAGTTGGCTTGCCCCACCACAGAAAGCAGTGTGCTAGGCTGAAACACCTGCATTTTGGCGCTGCCTTACTGAAGAAAACAAATAACAAACATGATCTATATGTGGCTTTATTAACAATTTTTTTCACCTATATTTAACCAGGTAGGCTAGTTGTGTAACGGTTCTCCTCTTCCTCTTCATCCGAAGAGGAGGAGCATGGATTGAACCAAGACGCAGCGTGATACTTAGACATGATATTTATTTAGACACGACAAAACAACGAAGACAAAAAACAAACTATACTAGAATTAACTAACAAAATAACAAAACGAATGTAGACAGACCTGGACGTAAGAACTTACATGTAACACGAAGAACGCACGAACAGGGAAATGACTACATAAAAACCGAACGAACAAAATGAACAAACAAACCGAAACAGTCCCGTATGGTGCAACATAGACAGACACTAACACAGGAGACAACCACCCACGAACAACAAAGTGAAAACACCTACCTTAATATGATTCTCAATCAGAGGAGATGAAAACCACCTGCCTCTAATTGAGAACCATATTAGGTACCCATTAACCAACATAGAAACAGAAAACATAGACTGCCCACCCCAACTCACGCCCTGACCATACTAAATAAAGACAAAACAAAGGAAATAAAGGTCAGAACGTGACAATGGGCTATGTGCAGTGATCTGTGAGCTTCTCTGACAGCTGGTGCTTAAAGCTAGTAAGGGGGATATGAGTCTCCAGCTTCAGTGATTTTTGCAGTTTGTTCCAGTCATTGGCAGCAGAGAACTGGAAGGAAAGGCGGCCAAAGGAGGAATTGGCTTCGGGGGTGACTAGTGACATATACCTGATGGAGCGTATGCTACGGGTGGGTGGTGCTATGGTGACCAGTGAGCTGAGATAAGGCGGGGCTTTACCTTGAGGAGACTTGTAGATGACCTGGAGCCAGTGGGTTTGGAGACCAGTATGAAGCGAGGGCCAGACAACGAGAGCGTACAGGTCGCAATGGTGGGTAGTATATGGGGCTTTGGTGACAAAACAGATGGCACTGTGATTGACTGCATCCAATTTGTTGAGTGGAGTTGGAGGCTATTTTGTAAATGACATCGCCGAAGTCGAGGATCGGTAGGATGGTCAGTTTTACGAGGTTAACTTTGGCAGCATGAGTGAAGAATGCTTTGCTGCGAAATAGGAAGCCGATTCTAGATTTAATTTACTTGCATTTAAGAGCAGTTGGTTTATGCCCATAGGCGACGTTGTTGCCGGTGATGTCTGGTGAAGACCTGCCTTACAACAGGCCTACAAGCCCTCAGACAGTCTGAGCACTGATGGAGAGTAACTCGGGCAGTTGTTGCCATCCATGTCCCGCAGGTGTGATGTTCGGATGTACCAATCCTGTACAGGTGTAACACGTGGTCTGCCACTGCGAGGACGATCAGCTGTCCGTCCTGTCTCCCTGTAGCACTGTCTTAGGTGTCTCCACAGTACGGACATTGCAATTTATTGCCCTGGTCCTCATGCCTCCTTGCAGCATGCCCAAGGCACATTCATGCAGATGAGCAGGGACCCTGGGCATCTTTCTTTGTGTTTTTCAAAGTCAGTAGAAAGACATCTTTAGTGTCCTAAGTTTTCAAAACTGTGACCTTAATTGCCTACCGTCTAAGCTGTTAGTGTCTTAACGACCGTTCCACAGTTGCATATTCATTAATGGTTCATTGAACAAGCATGGGAAACAGTGTTTAAACCCTTTACAATGAAGATCTGTGGATCATACTTGAGTAAAAGTAAAGATGGGTTAATAGAAAATGTAAAAGTGAAAGTCAGTGTTTGGTTTTAAATATACTTAAGTATCAAAACGTAAAAGTTAAATGATAAATAATTTCATATTTTATTAAGCAAACTAGAAGGCAAGATTATTTTTTAATTTACAGATGGCCAGAAGCACAGTCAAACACAATTTACAAACAAAGCATTTGTGTGACGTGAATCCCCCAGATCAGAGGCAGTAGGGATGACCCAGGGATGTTCTCTTGATAGGTGCATACTTTCTAACATTTTCCTGTCCTGCTAAGCATTCAAAATGTAACCATGACTTTTGGGTGCCAGGGAAAATGTATCGAGTAAAAACTACATTATTTTCTTTAGGAATGTAGTAAAGTAAAAGTTGTCAAAAAAATACCCCAACTACTTTCAAGTATTTTTACAACACCAGATTTACCGTGCCTGACCAGGTTCTCGCTCATATGGCACTCCGCGTTAGGGCAACCAGTAGGGTCCAGGACAATGGCAGAGTGCGTCCTGCGATGGACATACTAAATGCAAGCAGTAATACCAAGTCAGTATATCAAAATGGCCTCAATCATAACATATTCAAGTGTCGTACTGTCTAATCTCTCACTAAATGGTCCATCTTGTGCAGCTTACCAAGAGTATCCAGTGGTAGTTTGCCACATTGCAAGCTCCAATCAAGCAACTGCGCTGCTCCAGACTGGTCTACAGGAAGAGGAATGAAGATACATTTACATGGTGTGGCAGGCCATCTTTTGTCAGGAAGGTGGCAGCGCTCCACACATTGACCCCTCTAGCCTCTTATTTAGAACCATGACACAAAAGCAACTCTGCGGACATTTATTTACCTCACCACCTTATCTCCATGCAGGATGTTCCCTGCCAGAACGTGATCAATAATAGAATCATCTCTTCTCACTTGACAGTCAGTCAATTTGTCACGATCGTCGAATGGACCAAGGTGCAGCGTGGTAAGCGTACATTTTTCATTATTTTGCAAATGTCGCCAACAAAAACAACTATCAAAAGGGAGAAAAAAGGCTGCCTAAGTATGATTCCCAATCAGATACAACGATAGACAGCTGTCCCTGATTGAGAACCATACCCAGCCAAAACATAGAAACAAACAACAGAATGTCCATCCCAAATCACACCCTGACCTTACCAAATAGAGAAATAAAACGGCTCTCAGAGGTCAGGGCGTAACAATTACAATTACCTAAAGCAGAATGGCATATGGTTGGTCAAAGTTGACATGATGCCCAGGCAATAGTCTAATTGTACTTCATACCAACTGCAACCATGGACAATGTCATACAATTCAACCATAACATGTGGGCGACCTGAACATACCGCCCCACTAAGGAAGTCATGAAGGTGCAGAATGGCAACAGTTCCCTCAACAAAATCCTTGCGGTTGCCCTGTCCACACCATCCGACATTGCCCACAGATTATGGTCATAACAATGGGGTCCAGATGATAAACATGCAGAATGTAACAGTCACATTCCACTTACTCTATTATCCAATTCGTCATCCCTGCTGGAGTGTTTCTCAGACACTGTTGGAATTGGTCACCCTATTGAATAATGGGGACAGGACTGCATTTTGTGTTCACAAATATACATAAAAACCCATGAGGACCACATGGCTTAGTAAAATGGTCAACATTTTGACATACCAAAATAAGACGGACCGGTTGATCAACGGTAGATTGTTCTTCCTGACGTTTGGCGGCTGTCTGGACATGCTCCTTGGTGGCACACTTATGGCCAGAGCGTTTTGCTCCCAGATGCCTTGTCCTCAGCTTTATTGGCATCGGACTGTCCACACTTCTGCCAATGGCCAGTACAGCTGCCAGTCGGTACGTCTCTGTTGGCAACAGAATAATGACGTGCTGCTTGTCTGAGAAGCCCTGGTAGAGGAATGATTGGGTGCTTGGCACCAGGAGGATTCGGCCTTTTGCCACAATCATCCTGGCCAAGGCCTCCACTCCAGTTTCTGCCACTGGATGCCATCTGCAAAGAACACCATGTCGTCCTCCGACGTGATAGGGGAAACTGATGGGCATTCGCCTGGAATTGCTCATGGCACTCGGGTCAGGTGGAAATTCCCTAGGTTACAGTATCCCCCCAGCACTTCCCTCAAGGCATTGGTTTGGAGTTGGTAGAGTAGATAAATTGGTTTACCTACTCTGACCTTCTTCCATCCAACCAATGCCTTGAGGACAGCATTGAAGCTCTCTGAGCAGTTGTTGGTAATTCCATCTGACTGGATGCCCAAGCTGTTTTGCACAATTTGCGCTCTTTGTCCATGGCGTCGGACAGCGACTGATGGAAATAAGCCTCGAAATCAGGGCGCCAGGGGACACATACACACTCTCTCCAGTGTGCATTCGTAGTCACTCCTTGATTTCGAGGCCAAGAGCTCTTTGATGGCCTGCTGGTTATCGGCCACAGCTTGGGAACCCTCTGATCCCATCTTGTGCTTCACATTGTTTGAGATGTGGTTCCAGAAATTGACAATCCTGGCTTGCGGCAGCACAGACTGGATTGCTCCCTAAATAGCCGCCTCACGGTCTGTGCAGAAGATTGCTGTTGATAGTTGGGGAAGGAGTGAAAGGATGGTGCGAAATAACTGGTTTTCCATGTGCCTGAAGGACGGGTGCCTCTTGAAACGCTACATGACGGAAAACAAGGGGTGAAACATAATTGCCCAGGTCAAATGTGGTGTCGTGGTGAAAAGTATTTGCTTTTAATGACTGCCTTGGCCTCGTCAACCATTTCTGGTGCTGCCACCACCAGAAGGGTTGCGGGTGAAGTCTCCATACGGGTGACAAATCCAGGGAGAATGTCACCCATATGGGTTGCCACCAACTCATCCCGGTCCAAAACAGTGACATCCCTTGCTTGACGAATTGGGTTCTTCACTTGTGCCAAGTTGCGAGGTTGGTACACTGGTATGAATGATGCATTTGGGGGTGGTGGTGGGTTATGAGTATACTTTGCCAGGTGTTTCAGTCTTTCGCCTGGACATCTCATCTATAATTGAGGGAGCTGATTGGATGAAATCCCTTGCTTGCTGCTGTTGCCGTGGGGATGGGGGACAGCGGAAACTAAAGTAGTGTGTTAGCACAGTATGAGGCTGATGCAGCAACTCGTACTCCCTTTGTTGGAGCCCTGGTGCTTCCTTCCCTGCATAGTACCGCACCCTTAGTTTTGGTGAACAGCGAGGAAGACTGGGATCCCTTTTAAATCCATTGCTTTTGCTCCGCCTTCCTGTCCTCACATGACGAGGAACTACCTGCAAACATTGTCTCCAGGCTTGGGGTGGAAGGTGGGATACGTTAGTGGGATCAACCGTTAGAATTTCAGCTGCTTGTGCTGAAGGCAGCAGGCGTGTGGGGTTTACTTGCTGGGGTAGTGATGGGGCAATCTGGGAGACGGAGGGGCGGTTGCGTAGAGTTGACAACGATAGCTGCGGGTGTTTGACCTTTCCAGTTCAATGACCAGCACAGAAAATAATCAATTTTCCCGATGGTAGCCCGCTGCTGTAACTTAGTCTGGTGAGAGGCCTAGCCTTTTTAAAAACTGAGGCAATGTCATCAAAAGTTGAGGCCCTCTTTTTGGCATTCTGATAAGGAAAATTACTTTAGGATAAGTATGGCGATGACATTTAGGACGAGTTTTCCAGACAGTTAATGGCTAACTATATGGAAAAATGTCCCCTAGTGCTTCAAAAAGTTAACAGCCAGATTGGGGTCCATTCAGAATTAAATTGAGACCTGTTTACATTCTACATTAGTAAGTTCATTTTGAATGGAAATAATCAGTATGCAGAATTTGACATGGATTGAAAGTAAATTACATTAGTTGAAAAAATAGAACCATATCCCCCGTAAATTATAATTTCCAAGTACATGACTTGCCCAATCATAGATTACTTCCAGGGAGGTTGGAATTGGGCTATGATGCATAACCAAAGTGGGCTGCATGCATAATCGACATAAGCAGTAGCTAGGGGTCCACCGACCATTGATAATGATTTATTTTTAACAGTCACTTCGTGTTGTTAGAATAGTAAAATACACAAGGGGAAATTTCGATATTTGGTTGTCCATCAGCAGTTAGTTAGCGAATTAGTTTGCCACATACACATGTTATCGCAGGTGCAGCACAATGTTGGACACCTACACCACCCGATGTCACAGGAAGGCCATAAAGATCATCAAGGACAACAACCACCCAAGCCACTGCCTGTTCACCCCGCTATCATCCAGAAGGCGAGGTCAGTACAGGTGCATCAAAGCAGGGACCGAGAGACTGAAAAACAGCTTCTATCTCAAGGCCATCAGACTGTTAAACAGCCACCACTAACATTTAACGGCCGCTGCCAACATACTGACTCAACTCCAGCCACTTTAAAAATGGGAATTGATGGAAATTATGTAAAAATGTACCACTAGCGACTTTAAACAATGCCACTTAATATAATGTTTACATACCCTACATTACCCATCTCATATGTATATACTGTACTCTATATCATCTACTGCATCATGCCATCTTATGTAATACATGTACCACTAGCCACTTTAAACTATGCCACTTTATGTTTACATACCCTACAGTACTCATCTCATATGTATATACCGTACTCTATACCATCTACTGCATCTTGCCATGCCGTTCTGTACCACCACTCATTCATATATCTTTATGTACATATTCTTTATCCCTTTACACTTGTGTGTGTATAAGGTAGTAGTTGTGGAATTGTTAGGTTAGATTACTTGTTGGTTATTACTGCATTGTCGGAACTAGAAGCACAAGCATTTCGCTACACTCGCATTAACATCTGCTAACCATGTGTATGTGACTAATAAAATTTGATTTGATTTGATTTGATGTTGGTTTCTAGCTCCAACAATGCAGTAATATCTAACAATACTAAACATACAATCCTAAAAATGTACAGTTGAAGTCGGAAGTTTACATACACCTTAGGCAAATAAATTTGAACTCAGTTTTTCACAATTCCTGACATTTAATCCGAGTAAGAATTCCCTGTTTTAGTTCAGTTAGGATCACCACTTTATTTTAAGAATGTGAAATGTCAGAATAATAGTAGTGATTTTTATTTCTTTCATCACATTCCCAGTGGGTCAGAAGTTTTCGGTAGCATTGCCTTTAAATTGTTTAACTTGGGTCAAACGTTTCAGGTAGCCTTCCACAAGCTTCCTACAATACATTGGGTGAATTTTTGCCCATTTCCTCCTGACAGAGCTGGTGTAACTGAGTCAGGTTTGTAGGCCTCCTTGCTCGCACATGCTTTTTCAGTTCTGCCCACAAGTTTTCTATAGGCTTGAGCTCAGGGCTTTGTGATGGCCACTCCAATACCTTGACTTTGTTGTCCTTAAGCCATTTTGCAATGGTCATTATGGCCAAACAGTTCTATTTTGTTTCATCAGACCAGAAAATATTTCTCAAAAGTACGATCTTTGTCCCCATGTGCAGTTGCAAACGGTAGTCTGGCTTTTTTATGGTGGTTTTGGAGCAGCGGCTTCTTCCTTGTTGTCGATATAGGACTTATTTTACTGTGGATATAGATACTTTTGTACCTGTTTCCTCCAGCATCTTCACAAGGTCCTTTGCTGCTGTTCTGGGATTGATATGCACTTTCGCACCAAATTACGTTCATCTCGAGGAGACAAACCGCGTCTCCTTTCTGACGGCTGTGTGGTCCCATGGTTGTTTGTACAGATGAACATGGTACCTTCAGGCATTTGGAAATTTCTCCCAAGGATGAACCAGACTTGTGGAGGTCTACCATTTTTTTCTGAGGTCTTGGCTGATTTCCCCATGATGTCAAGCAAAGAGGCACTGAGTTTGAAGGTAGGCCTTGAGTTACATCCACAGGTACACCTCTAATTGACTGAAAATGATGTCTATTACCCTATCAGAAGCTTCTAAAGCCACAGCATTTTCTGGACTTTTCCAAGCTGTTTAAAGGCACAGTCAACTTAGTGTATGTTAAGTTCTGACCCACTGGAATAATCTCTGTAAACAATTGTTGGAGAAATTACTTGTGTCATGCACAAAGTAGATGTCCTAACCGACTTGCCAAAACTATAGTTTGTGGAGTGGATGAAACGAGTTTTAATGACTCCGACCTAAGTGTATGTAAACTTCCGACTTCAACTGTACATTGACATGGAGTTTCTCACTCAAACTTACCCAATGTACCTTCCTTTGTCTGATTTAAATATTACAACAAAAAATGAGGTTACGTTACAAAAGGTTGTCTGTCAGAATCCAAAACTTGATTAAAAAATATCAGTTAACATTACAGTTTTCAATTTCTATGGCCATAACGACCAGCTCTGCATCTGAGGTCTCTCTGAGATGACGAGGCCCTCTTCTCATTCAGCCACTCAACAACAGTTTTGCCTCCCCTTGCTGTCCCCTGCTGTGGCCAAATTGTTTTTCTTTTAGGCTTGCCACATTACATTTAAGGCATTTAGCAGACGCTCTTATCCAGAGCGACTTACAAATTGGTGCATTCACCTTATGATATCCAGTGGAACAACCACTTTACAATAGTGCATCTAACTCTTTTAACCTGTTATGGCTGCAACCTTTGTTCTCAATTTCCGCCTGAAGACATACCCTAATCTAACTGCCTGTAGCTCAGCTCCAGAAGCAAGGATATGTATATTCTTGGTATCATTTGAAAGGAAACATTCTGAAGTTTGTGGAAATGTTAATTGAATGTAGGAGAATATAACACAATAGATCTGGTAGAAGAAAATACAAGGAAATAAACATACGTTTTTGTTTTTTATTGTTGTAGCATCATCTTTCACATGTACTGGAATAGCCAAACAGTTAGATAGGATGCTGGGGACAATTTAGATGGACAACACAAGAGGGCAACTGTAGTTGTGCAAAGTTTTAGACTGATAACTTCAGGAATGGGTGAGCTACATGACATTTAGCATGAAGTCACCCAGGTGTCCCACACAAGTTGCCCAAATGTGCCCAAGTGGCCGAATTGGTGAAATGACCTATAACTATATATAACAGTGCAAATAACTATATACAACATATCAAAAAGCAATTCTAAACACACAAAAAAAAATATAGAAATATTAGAAATAAAAATAAAAACAGGGGTAGAGCCTTTAGAAGTCCTCTACACAATATTTTTCTGCCTGTGCCATGTCCCATAGCAGTCTCTTTCTGAGGTAAAGCAGAGGCAAACTGAACACGTGGTGCAGATGATGGGGGACTTCATGTGACACAGAACACAACGACGCCTCCATGCTGTGGCCTTAGTTCATTACTGCAGGCATGACTGTGCCTCATGGACATGTGGCATATGAACACCACTGGAGGCAGAGGTAGAGGGGGCAGAGGTAGAGGGGGCAGAGGTAGAGGGGGCAGAGCGTGATGCAGTGGGCTTTGTGGGATAGGCAGCAAGCTCCTTGATGAGCAGCTCCCTGAAGGCTAGCTGTGCGATGGGGGCTGTCCACAGCTCTTCGCCATTTCCTTCTGCAGGATGAAGGAATTCACCACAGCAATGTCAATGAAGTGGTAAAACAATGTTTTGTACCACCTCTTGGTTTTATGAAGAACATTATAGTACCCTGTCAGTGCGTCTGATAGGTCTACACCTCCCATGCTCTTGTTGTAGTCCTTGATGGCTGCAGGAATGGGGACATTTTTGTTGTTCCATGCACCCAAAGCATCTTTTACACGCCTACTGACATGGTCGCCATTGAATGACTTGTGAATAGTCTAACACATCACCACCTCCCGAGTGTCCATCCACTTCACAAACAGCAGGCCATCTTCACGGATCCATCGCATGGTACCCCGCTCAGCCCGCTTAGGCATGTCATTTACCTTTGTCTTTGGAAATCCCACTCTGTTGGTCCGAATAGTGCCACAAGCCCACACCTCCCGCTTCCTCAGGTCTGCAAACAGGGTAGGGCTTGTGTAAAAGTTGTCCACAAAGAGTTTGTAGCCCTTCCCCAGCAGTTGGAAATCCAATAATGCCATCAGTCATAGCTAAGTCCCTTACCAGTCGCACAAGTGTTCTTCCCCTCATAGACAAAAAAATTGCATGTGTATGCACACACAGAATCAGCCAAAACAAACAGCTTGTAACCCCACTTAGTTGGCTTGTTACGCATGTATTGTTTTAGGCCAATTCTGGCCTTTGAGGCTACCATCCTTTCATCTATGGACAAGTTCTGTGCGGGCTGAAAATGGACTTTACAAGCCTCAACCATGCTGTGGTAGAGGTTTGACTTTGCAGAGCCTGTCAAACCGTGCGGTGCCTCTCCTGTCATTCTCATCATCTTCTGGGTCACTGATGTGCAGCGCCCATGAGATATTTAAAAACCTGGTAGAGGACATGACAGTGGGGGGGAAAGGCAGTTGATAGAGTTCGGATGTTTTCCAGTAATCCTTTAGGGTTTTGAACTTCACCAGCCCCATGTAAATTACCAGTGAAAGGTAGCAGAAAATGTCAGACATGGAAATGGGCTTCCATGCCTGTTTCTTTCCTGCTTGCTTCCGAGCCCCATACTTGTTAGTATTACAAACAAGGGAATCAACAACTGCCGGGGTGAAAAACAGTTGGAAAAGTTGCATCGGGCTATACTTCGAAGTCATATCCAGTTGGGGTCCCGGTTGCCGTTTAGGTCGGAAAACTGGAGCACGGGGCTCCACATCTTCCTCCAGCACAGAGTGCCATTGCCCCTCTACCTCTCTTCCAGCAGGTTCCATATTTCCCTTCCTCCGCTTCTTTGGTACCCTCTTCCCACCTTTAGATGGCCGGGCGGGGGTAGGTGTGGAGCCAGAGACAGCAGGAGTCCGGCTGGATGAACCCGCTTCAGTGGGGGATGGGCACCTTGGCACCGGAGGCTCCCAGTCGGAGTCGCTATCACTGTGAAAGAAAACATAACAATTATTTGTATTGTATGAGCCTTTTATCATCACATGAAATAAACAGATATGTATTGTATAGAATACTTCACTATGGTGAAGTGCTGTTCCATTCAACTGCGGCCATTGTTTTGGGCCTGCCCTCCTCCCAACATAACCCAATTGCTATTTCATATGGAAATGGAGAGGAGTAGCCATGTGTTTTCTGTTGTATACCATATATATATATATATATATATATATATATACACATCCATATATACATACATCACATACAGATACACACACACACACACACACACACACACACACACACACACACACACACACCCACACCCAAACAAACACACACACGTGGCTTATGTGCCCATGTGTGTCTTTTATTCCAGTTGAATAAAAAATGGAAAATATATATATCTGACATGGCATATATATATATATATACATACATACATACATACATCACATACAGATACATATACACACACCCACACCCAAACAAACAAACACACGTGGCTTATGTGCCCATGTGTGTCTTTTATTCCAGTTGAATAAAAAATTGAAAATATATATATATATATATATATATATGCATACATACATACACTATGTATAGCCAATGTGTACTTTACCCATTTCATCACACATTTCATTGCAAATTGCAAAAAAAAAAAAATTTTTTTTTTTTTTTGCAAAAAATAACGAAATAATTAATAATATTTATATTTCAAACAACGGCATTAGCACTCACCGGTCGAGAATTGCGTCCTGTCCTTGCAGAAACAGCTCCTCGATGTTCGAATCATAACTGTGTTCACTCGTTGATTCTTCAAATAAATATTCCGTGTCACTTTCTCTATCAAGCTCATCAAGAATGTCGTGCAAATCTGTATATCGAGACTTCGATTTCACTTTTCCAGATTTGTTGGCCATGATGCCTACAATGAAATCTTACAAATAACACTACAAAAACTACTTTCTAAACTTTCAAAACAATTCCGTGCGTAATAAGATGCGGTGCAACTAAGATGGTGGTCGATGGCGAAAGAACGCCTGTTGCGCATGCCTTCACGAACAAAGAATGGTGGTCCAACCCATAACATCACATACTGGCATTTAGCTCCACTCATTGGCTATCGATCCAGCTAGATTTCAAGAAGATCTGTGGTCATTGGGCAGAAATACAGTCAATCAACGACGCTTCGCCAGTATTACTGGTGCGCAAACATGTCATTCCTTGTTGTCGTCAAATCAGCTCACTTCGGTCAATACTCACCGCAAAAAAAACAGTTACGTCTGACTGTGTTGCAAACATCCAGAGGATTACAATGAAACCAACCATGACTAGATAAACGATTGTTTACTGCATGTAATTGCTTCGAATGCGCCGTAAAAAGTTGATAGAGATAGAAATCGCTGCGCAAACGTTATCCTAAATGTTTCGTTTTAGGCTACAAAAATGGATTTTATCAAAGAAAACGGCACTTTGTTTGATCACAGGGACACTCGGGAAGAAAAAGAAGAGCAAGATATCAGAATGTAAGTCATAATTTTACCTTCAGAAGTGAATTTGTCAAACGTGTCATGGCGGAAAATGGTTGTTGTTGTTGATCGCTCTTCTCAAACAAAAGCATGGCATTTGTTCTCTGTAATAGCTATTTTAAATCGGAAAACGTAGTTAGATTACCAAGATTCTAATCTTTTGAAGCATGTAAGACACTTATGTTACGACGTTGTATATAAGTTAGTCATTATGACATTTCACCGGATACTGTACCAGTGTCGGGCTGCAGCCATAAGAAGTTAAGGGGGGGGGGGGTTAGAAGGATTACTTTATCCTATCCTAGCTATTCCTTAAAGAGGTGGGGTTTCAGGTGTCTCCGGAAGGTGGTGATTGACTCCGCTGACCTGGCGTCGTGAGGGAGTTTGTTCCACCATTGGGGTGCCAGAGCAGCGAACAGTTTTGACTGGGCTGAGCGGGAACTGTACTTCCTCAGAGGTAGGGAGGCGAGCAGGCCAGAGGTGGATGAACGCAGTGCCCTGGTTTGGGTGTAGGGCCTGATCAGAGCCTGAAGGTACGGAGGTGCCGTTCCCCTCACAGCTCCGTAGGCAGGAGGGAGATAGCAGGAGAGCTGGCCAAGGACGGCACGTTCAAGAGTTTTGGAGAGAAAAGAAAGAAGGGATACTGGTCTGTAGTTGTTGACATCGGAGGGATCGAGTGTAGGTTTTTTTCAGAAGGGGTGCAACTCTCGCTCTCTTTAAGACGGAAGGGACGTAGCCAGCGGTCAAGGATGAGTTGATGAGCGAGGTGAGGTAAGGGAGAAGGTCTCCGGAAATGGTCTGGAGAAGAGGGGATAGGGTCAAGCGGGCAGGTTGTTGGGCGGCCGGCCGTCACAAGACGCGAGATTTCATCTGGAGAGAGAGGGGAGAAAGGTCAAAGCACAGGGTAGGGCAGTGTGAGCAGAACCAGCGGTGTCGTTTGACTTAGCGATCGGATGTCGATCGCGATCGGAGGAGGATTCAGGATTCAGGAGGGAGGAGAAGGTGGCAAAGAGCTTCCTAGGGTTAGAGGCAGATGCTTGGAATTTAGAGTGGTAGAAAGTGGCTTTAGCAGCAGAGACAGAAGAGGAGAATGTAGAGAGGAGGGAGTGAAAGGATGCCAGGTCCGCAGGGAGGCGAGTTTTCCTCCATTTCCGCTCGGCTGCCCGGAGCCCTGTTCTGTGAGCTCGCAATGAGTCGTCGATCCACGGAGCAGGAGGGGAGGACCGAGCCGGCCTGGAGGATAGGGGACATAGAGAGTCAAAGGATGCAGAAAGGGAGGAGAGGGGGGTTGAGGAGGCAGAATCAGGAGATAGGTTGGAGAAGGTTTGAGCAGAGGGAAGAGATGATAGGATGGAAGAGGAGAGAGTAGCGGGGGAGAGAGAGCGAAGGTTGGGACGGCGCGATACCATCCGAGTAGGGGCAGTGTGGGAAGTGTTG
Source organism: Salvelinus alpinus (assembly GCF_045679555.1). Lineage (NCBI taxonomy): Eukaryota > Metazoa > Chordata > Actinopteri > Salmoniformes > Salmonidae > Salvelinus > Salvelinus alpinus. The sequence continues at coordinate 9,763,319 of NC_092115.1, read as the reverse complement.
GATGAGAGCGAGAGGGAAAAGGATACACGGTAGTGGTCGGAGACTTGGAGGGGAGTTGCAATGAGATTAGTGGAAGAACAGCATCTAGTAAAGATGAGGTCAAGCGTATTGCCTGCCTTGTGAGTAGGGGGGGAAGGTGAGAGGGTGAGGTCAAAAGAGGAGTGGAAAGGAGGCAGAGAGGAATGAGTCAAAGGTAGACGTGGGGAGGTTAAAGTCACCCAGAACTGTGAGAGGTGAGCCATCCTCAGGAAAGGAACTTATCAAGGCGTCAAGCTCATTGATGAACTCTCCAAGGGAACCTGGAGGGCGATAAATGATAAGGATGTTAAGCTTGAAAGGGCTGGTAACTGTGACAGCATGGAATTCAAAGGAGGCGATAGACAGATGGGTCAGGGGAGAAAGAGAGAATGTCCACTTGGGAGAGATGAGGATCCCAGTGCCACCACCCCGCTGACCAGAAGCTCTCGGGGTGTGCGAGAACACGTGGGCAGACGAGGAGAGAGCAGTAGGAGTAGCAGTGTTATCTGTGGTAATCCATGTTTCCGTCAGTGCCAAGAAGTCGAGGGACTGGAGGGAAGCATAGGCTGAGATGAACTCTGCCTTGTTGGCCGCAGATCGGCAGTTCCAGAGGCTGCCGGAGACCTTGAACTCCACGTGGGTCGTGCACGCTGGGACCACCAGGTTAGAGTGGCAGCGGCCACGCGGTGTGAAGCGTTTGTATGGTCTGTGGAGAGAAGAGGGATAGACAGACACATAGTTGACAGGCTACAGAAGAGGCTACGCTAATGCAAAGGAGATTGGAATGACAAGTGGACTACACGTCTCGCATGTTCAGAAAGTTAAGCTTACGTTGCAAAAGATCTTATTGACTAAAATGATACAGTACTGCTGGCTGGTGAAGTAGGCTAGCTAGCAGTGGCTGCGTTGTTGACTTTGTTTGAAAGTGTAGCTGGCTAGGTAACCTCGATAACCTCGATAATTACTCTAAACTACACAATTATCTTGGATACAAAGACAGCAAAGACAACTATGTAGCTAGCTAACACTACACTAATCAAGTCGTTCCGTTGTAATGTAATAGTTTCTACAGTGCTGCTATTGGGTAGAAGTTGGCTAGCTGGCTAGCTAGCAGTGTTGACTAGGTAGGAGAACGGCGGCGCGGCGGACGAAAATAGCTGGCTAGCTAACCTCGATAATACATCCACATATCCTTCATGGGAAAGCAACAGGTAACCTCCTTTCCTGACAGGTTCATGACCAGCCTTTTGCAATTCTCATCATCTGTGGACCTGGTCAGGCTTTTTACAAGGGTGGAAGAAGCAGCAACTCAAGCATTAGGGGGGTAGTTGGTGGGTGCTGCTTAGCTGTCCTCCAGGCACTGTTGTTGCTTCTGGATGGAGCTGGCTTCAGGTTCTTGTCTGAGGGACACACAGGTAGTGGCTTATTAAACACATCGCACAAAATAATATTGCTATTGTCAAGCACACAAATGTGAATTTAAGAGAACTCAGCTTTTGGGGGGGGGCCAACATGGACGGCTGAATTTCAGGTGGGGGGGGTTAACAGCCTTCCGGTTTGAGCTGGTATCAGCTTCTTGTCTAAAGAAAGACAAACGGGCATGAGTGTCTTATTGAACACATCACACTATTTATTATTTTTTACATGTTATTTGAACAAAAGCATATTTTTGGGGGTAATTGTTTTTCTTTGAACTTAAGTTGTATTGTTTAAGATGAACTAATTTTAATTGACCTTTTTTAAATATAAGAACTGGAGAACTGCCTGTTTAGAACTGGAAGCCACCATGGACGGCTACATTTCAGGTGTGGCGGTGGGTCCTTGTATTTTCCAGCACGCCACTGTGCTCCTCTTTCACTCATCTGCCTTTTTTATTCTGTCACACCCCAGCTGGGTCCTTTGGGTCTTACCTGCTGATCCTTTTTCCAAATATAGTGTTGGACAGCAAGCATTCCTGTCCCAGGCAAGGTGTTGAGCTGCCTTATCCAGCCTATGTAGCTGTGAAAACCAAAATAAATAATTAGCCGATACACAAAAAAGTGGATAACAAATATTCAGATGCATAAAAAATTACTTTCAAACAAGTTACCTTTGTTTATGATCTGTGGAGTTATAGACAGCATTGGTCACAGTCCCAAAGCCAGCCCTCTGTAAAGCTCTATCCAGTAGTAGATCTTGGGAAACTGGGACTATCCCAAACTTCAACAAGTGAAGATGTGCAGCAACCAATCAAAAATAAGTGGGCGTTGTAGGGGGCTGACTTCCTGCTGTCCATCTCAAGTCTGAGTAGAAACAAACTGTTTTTATTTGTTGACTGAGTAGAAAATTGACTGATTGACTTGTATTTTGATTTGTTAAACTTTATAAAGAGTATGAAAATAAATCAGAATGAACTTCAAGGGAGGAAAAAGTGATTTAAGTAAAAAATGTATTCAATTATTATTGATTGTCACAGGGAATGTCGTGTGCCCAACCCAGCATGTCTACTACACCTACTGTACAGTTAAGGTGATTGAAAATGAATAATTGCCATAAAAGAACAAGATATAACATTTACAAACACAATGTACGCACCAGTCAGTCAGTGTTTTTCTGGGCCTGGCTAGCACCATTCTGGGACCTCATCAGTGCCAGCCACTCTTCCACAATTTGGCCACCAGAGGTAGCGGCACAGAATCGCACAGTTCCATTCAGTGTCCAAATTCACAAGTTTTGGGCTTGCCACATTTAGAACCGTTGTATCCTTCATACGGCTTGTGAGCCCTGACTTTAGTCCCAGACTCCAGCCTCTTCCTCCTCCATTCGGTGGTCCTGGAGACCTTGGCTCCACCAGCAGGAGGGGGCTGAGAAGTGCAGGTCTTGGGAGACTGGAGTTATAGGGAGGGAGGTGGTAGGCAGACTGGGTGACAGTGGCTGACTAGTGGCTGCCCTGCCACGCTGTGTAGCCTGCCCCGTTCTGTCCTCTGGAAGCTGGTACAGTAGGTGCTGCTGGTTGACGGTGCTGGCAGCGGCGGTGTGCTCCTGACTGCAGTGTGGAAGGGGCCTGAATCCCCTGGTGAAGGGTCACTCTCGCCATGGAGGACATCCTATTGTTGTACCTGTGTGATAATTGTAATTGTTTTCAGTAACACTGTGTCAAGGTCAACTTGTTGACCTCGAACAGTTGCAGCGTTGTGTGGATCTTCAGGTTTGGGCTGCTCAGCACCATGTTCCCAAGCACCGTCTTGCCAGCAGGGTGTTTGTGGCACAACTCAATGAAAATGGCTTCTACTGTCCTGCTGGTGTTGGGCCACTGAGCAGGTCCAGAGCCTTGCCCAAGCAGGGAGCTGGATGAAAAAATTTGATGAAAAAGGGAAACATCACGTTAATGAGAAATACACTCATGGCTTTGTGTGAAGTGAGTTAGTGAGATTAGAACAATGTTCAGCACGTACCATTTCATACTCTCTTCCCCCTTCACGGTTGAGGTCTTTGAATTTGTGCCCCTGCAACCTCTCGGGTGAAGAGAACAGCCGCCTTGTCTCTCTCTGGAAGATTTTCCCAGAGAGCCATGATCTCCTATGTGCCTATTGGAGATACATGGCCCCTCCAGCAGCCTCACCACACTCTTGTCCAGGTATTCACCAACCCCATCAATTCCTATTATGGGGAAGGGTTGGATTAATAGTTATGAATGGAAAGCAACTTAAGCAATCCGAGCTGTTTAGGATGTAGACTACCGATCAAAAGTTGTAGAACACCTACTCATTCAAGGATTTCTCTTTATTTTTACTATTTTCTACATTGTAGAATAATAGTGAAGACATCAACTATGAAATAACACATGGAGTCATGTATTAACCAAAAAAAGTGTTAAATATATTTTGATTTGTTTGAGGTTCTTCAAATAGCCACCCTTTGCCTTGATGACAGCTTTGCACACTTGGCATTCTCTCAACCAACTTCACCTGGAATGCTTTTCCAACAGTCTCGAAGGAGTTCCCACATTTTCTGAGCACTTGTTGGCTGCTTTTCCTTCACTCTGCAGCCTTTCTGAGTGGTGGGAGACTCATCGAGGCCTTGCAAGGAGATGGTGGGGTTATCCTCCTCATCCAGCTCTCCCAGGTTGTCCTCTCCTTTCTCAAATTGATCAGGTGTCCCGTCTGGAACATCTGGGTCCTTACCGAGGTTGGACTCAATGAGTTCCCCTTAAACAGAGAGACAGCAAAAAAAGAGACCCATTTCAACATACCAGGGATGTGGATCCACGTGCGCAGCGCAAGACAGGCAGGATGAACTCTCCCTTGGTCACGTCCTTGCTCTTGTTGGTCTAGAGGCTGACACCAGGGTGGTCCTGAATGCAGACCAGCTGTCGTCTCTGGGTCTGCCAGATGGCCTGGTCCAGGATGCCCGTGATGTCTCCAGGAGCCGCTTGGTCTCCTCCGCCCCGGGTGTGTGTGGCGACGACAGTACCGAGCCATCTCCTTGGAGCTGATCCTCTTCATCACCGGGGCTTCGCTGAGCCCCGTTGATGTGGCTCCCCTCGCTTGGCCTCCCGCAGGCGCTACAATATGCAGAAGGGGAGCCGCTACATAAAGAGAGCATACAGAGGATGTTTCTCTGTGGTCACTCCCCCAGCAAAACGACGGATGAGGTGCCAAACAGCCTGTCGGACGATGAGCTCCTGCCACTGGCTGAACATGCCTGCCGTCTTCTCCTTGCCCATCAGGTTGCAGCAGTCCCGGTCGACATTGAGCCGCTTGGGAGATGCCACTCCAGCTCTACTATAGCGCTGTCGGTGAGGACTGTAATGAGCACCTGGCTGTATTCATTGCCCACGCTGCTGTCCCGTGTGCTGCCCAGCTAGTTTAGATCACAGAGCTGTTCAGGAAGCAGACAGCCCTTTACCACACACAACAGAGTATGAGATGAAAGGTTGTCAAAATGTATCTCATTACAATGCTCCAGTGTGTAGACACTTACTTGGAACTGCATTCTTCGAGGCCAAGATCTTCAACACTATCGACTGCAGTTTTGGTTGGGGCCACCGAACGCTGCCCCAAAAATGCTGTGACTGCTGGACCAAGATGCCTTTAATAACAAACAAACAATGAAGTACAGTCGTGGCCAAACGTTTTGAGAATGACACAAATATTAATATTCACAAAGTTTGCTTCAGTGTCTTTAGATATTTGTCAGATGTTACTATGGAATACTGAAGTATAATTACAAGCATTTCATAAGTGTCAAAGGCTTTTATTGACATGAAGTTGATGCAAAGAGTCAATATTTGCAGTGTTGACCCTTCTTTTTCAAGACCTCTGCAATCCGCCCTGGCATGCTGTCAATTAACTTCTGGGCCACATCCTGACTGATGGCAGCCCATTCTTGCATAATCTATGCTTGAAGTTTGTGTTTTTGTTTGTCCACCCGCCTCTTGAGGAATGACCACAAGTTCTCAATGGGATTAAGGTCTGGGGAGTGTCCTGGCCATGGACCCAAAATATCGATGTTATGTTCCCCGAGCCACTTAATTATCACTTTTGTGTTATGGCAAGGTGCGCCATCATGCTAGAAAAGGCATTGTTCGTCACCAAACTGTTCCTGGATAGTTGGGAGAAGTTGCTATCGGAGGATGTGTTGGTACCATTCTTTATTCATGGCTGTGTTCTTAAGCAAAATTGTGAGTGAGCCCACTCCCTTGGCTGAGAAGCAACCCCACGCATGAATGGTCTCAGGATGCTTTACTGTTGGCATGACACAGGACTGATGGTAGCGCTCACCTTGTTTTTTCCGGATGCCCCAAACAATCGGAAAGAGGATTCATCAGAGAACATGACTTTGTCCCAGTCCTCAGCAGTCCAATCCCTGTACCTTTTTCCAGAATATCAGTCTGTCCCTGATGTTTTTCCTGGAGAGAAGTGGCTTCTTTGCTGCCATCCTTCAGTAGTCTTCGCCTCACTGTGCGGTGCAGATGCACTCACACCTGCCATTGCTGAGCATGCTCTGTACTGGTGGTGCCCCGATCCTGCAGCTGAATCAACTTTAGGAGACGGTCAATACATTCTTGGACTCACCTTGCTGTGCTCACTTGAACAGGTCGATGGTGCTGCGGTCCTTCATGGGCAAATCGTCACAAGTCTGGCATTCTCTGGATTTATGGTGCTTTCAAAACAAGGTTGAATCACGATGACGTCATTGATCTTCAGGTCGTAGCTCTAGAAAGATGCCGGATTTAAAATTCAGAGTTGGGTGACCGTTCAAAACGTATTTTCCCTGTAGGAGCTTCTTTATTCCCGACTTCCCAGTTGTCTTCACTCACTGAAGTCAAATTTTCGCAGTTCCGGGTTAAGTTGTTTTGAACGCAGCACAAATCAAGCTACATTGACAGCATGGCCAATGCTTATCATTATTAAACTTGGAAATAAGCCCCTTAATCCCAGATTTGGCACCACACAGCCACTCCATTGAATAGCTGGCTAGTGATTGCTTTGCAATGCTTGCAGTTAACATTAGCCACTGTCACTGATTCCTTCCAATCTCTCATGGTTGAATTTGCAATTTCCAACTTGTGTAATATTGATGTCCAATGGCCGATGAGCACCGATACATTTTATCTATATGACAAGGTTTGAAAAGGATTTGCCAGTAGATTGTCGACTTGATTCATGATGATGACTGCTGGCTAAGATGTTGACATGATCAGTCCAATAAAAGCTACTGTACATAAAAGGATGTTGAATCACGTTATGTCTGTGGCCAATGACCTTGAGCCTTCTTGGATTGGCACTTCAAATGTAACTCTCTGGCAGTACCCAGGGGGCTAAAATGTTCTAGCTCTACCCTTAGACTTGGCGGTGACGTAGTGTCCCCATGAGTGACAGAACACTGAGCCAATCACGGCTTGCCCCACCACAGAAAGCAGTGTGCTAGGCTGAAACACCTGCATTTTGGCGCTGCCTTACTGAAGAAAACAAATAACAAACATGATCTATATGTGGCTTTATTAACAATTTTTTTCACCTATATTTAACCAGGTAGGCTAGTTGAGAACAAGTTCTGATTTACAACTGCGACCTGGCCAAGAATAAAGCAAAGCAGTTTGACACATACAACACAGTTAAACATGGAATAATCAAACATACAGTTGAAAAAGTCTAAATACAGTGTGTGCAAATGAAGTAAGGCAATAAATAGGCCATGGTGGCAAAGGAATTACAATATACCAATTAAACACGAGTGATTGATATGCAGAAGATGAATGTGCAAGTAGAGATACTGGAGTGCAAAGGAGCAAGATAAATAAATACAGTATGGGGTAGTTAGATGGGCTATTTACAGATGGGTGTAACGATCGTCTTCGGGAGAAAGAGGAGGACCAAAGCGCAGCGTAGTAAGTGTTCATGATGTTTTTAATTAAACTCAGAACACTAAACAAAACAAACGGTGTGAACAAACGAAACAGTACCGTGTGGCGACAAACACTGACACGGAAGAAAAACACCCACAAACCAAAAGTGAAACCCAGGCTACCTAAGTATGATTCTCAATCAGGGACAACGATTGACAGCTGCCTCTGAGAATCATACCAGGCCGAACACAAAACCCCAACATAGAAAAACAGACTGCCCACCCCAACTCACGCCCTGACCATACTAAATAAAGACAAAACAAAGGAAATAAAGGTCAGAACGTGACAATGGGCTATGTGCAGTGATCTGTGAGCTTCTGACAGCTGGTGCTTAAAGCTAGTAAGGGAGATATGAGTCTCCAGCTTCAGTGATTTTTGCAGTTTGTTCCAGTCATTGGCAGCAGAGAACTGGAAGGAAAGGCGGCCAAAGGAGGAATTGGCTTCGGGGGTGACTAGTGACATATACCTGATGGAGCGCATGCTACGGGTGGGTGCTGCTATGGTGACCAGTGAGCTGAGTTAAGGCGGGGCTTTACCTTGAGGAGACTTGTAGATGACCTGGAGCCAGTGGGTTTGGCGACCAGTATGAAGCGAGGGCCAGACAACGAGAGCGTACAGGTTGCAATGGTGGGTAGTATATGGGGCTTTGGTGACAAACCAGATGGCACTGTGATCGACTGCATCCAATTTGTTGAGTAGAGTTGGAGGCTATTTTGTAAATGACATCGCCGAAGTCGAGGATCGGTAGGATGGTCAGTTTTACGAGGTTAAATTTGGCAGCATGAGTGAAGGATGCTTTGCTGCGAAATAGGAAGCCGATTCTAGATTTAATTTAGGGTTGGAGATGCTTTAATGTGAGTCTGGAAGGAGAGTTTACAGTCTAGCCAGACACCTAGGTATTTGTAGCTGTCCACATATTCTAAGTCAAAACCGTCCAGAGTAGTGATGCTGGATGGGCGGGCAGGTGCGGGCATCGATCGGTTGAAGAGCATGCATTTAGTTTTACTTGCATTTAAGAGCAGTTGGTTTGTGCCCATAGGTGACGTTGTTGCCGGTGATGTCTGGTGAAGACCTGCCTTACAACAGGCCTACAAGCCCTCAGACAGTCTGAACACTGATGGAGAGTAACTCGGGCAGTTGTTGCCATCCTGTACATGTCCCGCAGGTGTGATGTTCGGATGTACCAATCCTGTACAGGTGTAACACGTGGTCTGCCACTGCGAGGATGATCAGCTGTCCGTCCTGTCTCCCTGTAGCACTGTCTTAGGTGTCTCCACAGTACGGACATTGCAATTTATTGCCCTGGCCACATCTGCAGTCCTCATGCCTCCTTGCAGCATGCCTAAGGCACGTTCATGCAGATGAGCAGGGACCCTGGGCATCTTTCTTTGTGTTTTTCAAAGTCAGTAGAAAGGCATCTTTAGTGTCCTAAGTTTTCATAACTGTGACCTTAATTGCCTACTGTCTAAGCTGTTAGTGTCTTAACGACCGTTCCACAGTTGCATATTTATTAATGGTTCATTGAACAAGCATGGGAAACAGTGTTTAAACCCTTTACAATGAAGATCTGTGGATCATACTTGAGTAAAAGTAAAGATGCGTTAATAGAAAATGTAAAAGTGAAAGTCAGTGTTTGGTTTTAAATATACTTAAGTAACAACGTAAAAGTTAAATGATAAATAATTTCATATTATATTAAGCAAACTAGAGGTGCATACTTTCTAACATTTTCCTGTCCTGCTAAGCATTCAAAATGTAACCATGACTTTGTTGCCAGGGAAAATGTATCGAGTAAAAACTACATTATTTTCTTTAGGAATGTAGTAAAGTAAAAGTTGTCAAATCAATACTCCAAAAACTACTTTCAAGTATTTTTACAACACCAGATTTACCGTGCCTGACAAGGTTCTCGCTCATATGGCACTCCGCGTTAGGGCAACCAGTAGGGTCCAGGACAATGGCAGAGTGGGTCCTGCGACATACTAAATGCAAGCAGTAATATCAAGTCAGTATATCAAAATGGCCTCAATCATAACATATTCAAGTGTCGTACTGTCTAATCTCTCACTAAATGGTCCATCTTGTGCAGTTTACCAAGAGTATCCAGTGGTAGTTTGCCACATTGCAGGCTCCAATCAAGCAACTGCGCTGCTCCAGACTGGTCTACAGGAAGAGGAATGAAGATACATTTACATGGTGTGGCAGGCCATCTTTTGTCAGGAAGGTGGCAGCTCTCCACACATTGACGCCTCTAGCCTCTTATTTAGAACCATGACACAAAAGCAACTCTGCGGACATTCATTTACCTCACCACCTTATCTCCATGCAGGATATTCCCTGCCAGAACGTGATCAATAATAGAATCATCTCTTTTCACTTGACAGTCAATGTCAATTTGTCACGATCGTCGAATGGACCAAGGTGCAGCGTGGTACAAAAACAACTATCAAAAGGGAGAAAAAAGGCTGCCTAAGTATGATTCCCAATCAGATACAACGATAGACAGCTGTCCCTGATTGAGAACCATACCCAGCCAAAACATAGAAACAAACAACAATGTCCATCCCAAATCACACCCTGACCTTACCAAATAGAGAAATAAAACGGCTCTCAGAGGTCAGGGCGTAACAATTACAATTACCTAAAGCAGAATGGCATATGGTTGGTCAAAGTTGACATGATGCCCAGGCAATACAGTCTAATTGTACTTCATACCAACTGCAACCATGGACAATGTCATACAAATCAACCATAACTAGTGGGCGACCTGAACATACCTCCCCACTAAGGAAGTCATGAAGGTGCAGAATGGCAACAGTTCCCTCAACAAAATCCTTGCGGTTGCCCTGTCCACACCATCTGACATTGCCCACAGATTATGGTCATAACAATGGTGTCCAGATGATAAACATGCAGAATGTAACAGTCACATTCCACTTACTCTATTATCCAATTCGTCATCCCTGCTGGAGTGTTTCTCAGACACTGTTGGAATTGGTCACCCTATTGAATAATGGGGACAGGACTGCATTTTGTTAACAAACATACATAAAAACCCATGAGGACCACATGGCTTAGTAAAATGGTCAACATTTTGACATAACAAAATAAGACGGACCGGTTGATCAACGGTAGATTGTTCTTCCTGACGTTTGGCGGCTGTCTGGACATGCTCCTTGGTGGCACACTTATGGCCAGAGCGTTTTGCTCCCAGATGCTTTGTCCTCAGATATATTGGCATCGGACTGGTCGGTGGACACCTCTGGGCACTGTCCGATGCAGAGCAGGAGCACGTCTCTGTTGGCAACAGAGTAATGACGTGCTGCTTGTCTGAGAAGCCCTGGTAGAGGAATGATTGGGTGCTTGGCACCAGGAGGATTCGGCCTTTTGCCGCCACCATCCTGGCCAAGGCCTCCAGTTTCTGCCATGTCAACCTTTTCCCGTGCCACACAGGACTGGATGCCTTCCGCAAAGGACACCATGTCGTCCTCCGACGTGATGGAATTGCTCATGGCACTCGGGTCAGGTGGAAATTCCCTAGGTTACAGTATCCCCCCCAGCACTTCCCTCAAGGCATTGGTTTGGAGTTGGTAGAGTAGATAAATTGGTTTACCTACTCTGACCTTCTTCCATCCAACCAATGCCTTGAGGACAGCATTGAAGCTCTGAGCAGTTGTTAGTAATTCCATCTGACTGGATGCTCAAGCTGTTTAGCACATTAGTGCTCTTGTCCATGGCGTCGGACAGCGACTGATGGAAATAAGCCTCGAAATCAGGGCGCCAGGGGACACATACACACTCTCTCCAGTGTGCATTCGTAGTCACTCCTTGATTTCGAGGCCAAGAGCTCTTTGATGGCCTGCTGGTTATCGGCCACAGCTTGGGAACACTCTGACCCCATCTTGTGCTTCACATTGTTTGAGATGTGGTTCCAGCAATTAACAATCCTGGCTTGCGGCAGCACAGACTGGATTACTCCCTCAATAGCCGCCTCACGGTCTATGCAGAAGATTGCTGTTGATAGTTGGGGAAGGAGTGAAAGGATGGTGCGAAATAACTGGTTTTCCATGTGCCTGAAGGACGGGTGCCTCTTGAAACGCTACATGACGGAAAACAAGGGGTGAAACATAATTGCCCAGGTCAAATGTGGTGTCATGGTGAAAAGTATTTGCTTTTAGTGACTGCCTTGGCCTCGTCAACCATTTCTGGTGCTGCCACCACCAGAAGGGTTGCGGGTGAAGTCTCCATATGGGTGACAAATCCAGGGAGAATGTCACCCATATGCATTGCCACCAACTCATCCCGGTCCAAATCAGTGACGTCCCTTGCTTGACGAATTGTGTTCTTCACTTGTGCCAAGTTGCGAGGTTGGTACACTGGTATGAATGATGCATTTGGGGGTGGTGGTGGGTTATGAGTATACTTTGCCAGGTGTTTCGCCTGGACATCTCATCTATAATTGAGGGAGCTGATTGGATGAAATCCCTTGCTTGCTGCTGTTGCCGTGGGGATGGGGGACAGCGGAAACTAAAGTAGTGTGTTAGCACAGTATGAGGCTGATGCAGCAACTCGTACTCCCTTTGTTGGAGCCCTGGTGCTTCCTTCCCTGCATAGTACCGCACCCTTAGTTTTGGTGAACAGCGAGGAAGACTGGGATCCGTTTTGAATCCATTGCTTTTGCTCCGCCTTCCAGTCCTCACATGACGAGGAACTACCTGCAAACATTGTCTCCAGGCTTGGGGTGGAAGGTGGGATACGTTAGTGGGATCAGCTGCTTGTGCTGGTGTTCAAGGCAGCAGGTGTGTGGTGTATACTTGCTGGGGTAGTGATGGGGCAATCTGGGAGACGGAGAAGGGGGTTGCGTAGAGTTGACAACGAAAGCTGCGTGTGTTTGACCTTTCCAGTTCAATGACCAGCACAGAAAAAAAATTTTTTTCCTGATGCTAGCCCGCTGCTGTAACTTCGTCTGGTGAGAGGCTTAGCCTTTTTAACAAATGAGGCAATGTCATCAAAAGTTGGGGCCCTCTTTTCGGCATTCTGATAAGGAAAATTACTTTGGGATAAGTATGGCTGTCACGATCGTCGTTACGTGAAAGAGTGGACCAAGGTGCAGCGTGATATAAATACATCTTCTTTAATAAAATGAAGACGAAACAAATACTTATACAAACTAACAAACCGACGAACGTGAAGCTATACAAACTAAGTGCTAACATGCAACATAGACATAGACAATTACCCACGAAATACCCAATGAATATGGCTGCCTAAATATGGCTCTCAATCAGAGAAAATGAACAACAGCTGCCTCTGGTTCTCAATTAATCTAGGCAGCCATAGACATACAAACACCTATACTAGACACTGCCCCCATAAACATACAAAAAACCCTAGACAATACAAAAACGCATACATCCCCCATGTCACACCCTGACCTAACTAAAATAATAAAGAAAAAGATAACTAAGGCCAGGGCGTGACAATGGCGATGACACTTAGGACGAATTTTCCAGACAGTTAATGGCTAACTATATGGAAAAATGTCCCCTAGTGCTTCAAAAAGTTGACATAGCCAGATTGGGGTACATTCAGAATTAAATTGAGACCTGTTTACATTCTACATCAGTAACTTCATTTTGAATGGAAATAATCAGTATGCAGAATTTGACATGGATTGAAAGTAAATTACATTAGTTGAAAAAATAGAACCATATACCCCGTAATCAATGATCATTTGTAAGTACATGACTTGCCCAATCATGGATTACTTCCAGGGAGGTTGGAATTGCGCTATGACTCAAAACCACAGTGGGCTGCAGGCATAATCGACATAAGCAGTAGCTAGGGGTCCACCGACCATTGATAATGATTTTAACAGTCACTTCGTGTTAGAATAGTAAAATACACAAGGGGAAATTTAGATATTTGGTTGTCCATCAGCAATTGGTTAGCAAATTAGTTTGTCACATGTTATTGCAGGTGCAGCAATTCCTAACAATACAAAACACACAATCCTAAAAATGTACAGTTGAAGTCGGAAGTTAGCCAAATACATTTAAACTCAGTTTTTCACAATTCCTGACATTTAATCCAAGTAAGAATTCCCTGTCTTAGGTCAGTTAAGATCACCACTTTTTATTTTAATGTGAAATGTCAGAATAATAGTAGAGAATTATTTATTTCATCACATTCCCAGTGGGTCAGAAGTTTACATTCACTCAATTAATATTTGCTAGCATTGCCTTTAAATTGTTTAACTTGGGTCAAATGTTTCGGGTAGCCTTCCACAAGCTTCCCACAATACGTTGGGTGAATTTTGGCCCATTCCTCCTGACAGAGCTGGTGTAACTGAGTCAGGTTTGTAGGCCTCCTTGATCGCACATGCTTTTTCAGTTCTGCCCGCAAGTTTTCTATAGGATTGAGGTCAGGGCTTTGTGATGGCCACTCCAATACCTTGACTTTGTTTTCCTTAAGCCATTTTGCCACAACTTTGGAAGTATGCTTGGGGTTATTGTCCATTTGCAACCAAGCTTTAAACTCCTGACTGAGGTCTTGATGTTGCTTCAATATATCCACAGTTTTCCTTTCTCATGATGCCATCTATTTTGTGAAGTGCACCAGTCCCTGCTGCAGCAAAGCACTCCCATAACATGATGCTGCCACCCCCGTGCTTCACGGTTGGGATGGTGTTCTTCGGCTTGCATGCCTCCCCCTTTTTCCTCCAAACATAACGTTGGGCAAACAGTTCTTTTTGTTTCATCAGAACAGAGGACATTTCTCCAAAAAGTACAATTGTTGTCCCCATGTGCAGTTGTAAACCGTAGTCTGGCTGTTTTGGAGCAGTGGCTTCCTTGCTGAGCGGCCTTTCAGGTTGTCGATTTTATAGGACTCGTTTTACTGTGGATGTCGATAATTTTGTACCCGTTTCTTCCAGCATCTTCACTGTTCTGGGATTGATTTTCACTGTTCTGGGATTGATTTTCACTTCGCACAAGTATGTTAATCTCTAGGAGACGGAACGTGTCTCCTTCCTGAGTGGTCTGACGGCTGCGTGGTACTATGGTGTTTATACTTGCATACTACGTGGCACCTTCAGGCATTTGGAAATTGCTCCCAAGGGTGAACCAGACTAGTGGAGGTCTACAACTTTTTTTCTGATGTCTTGGCTGAATTCTTTTGATTTTCCCATGATGTCAAGCACTGAGTTTGAAGGTGGGCCTTGAAATACATCCACAGGTACACCTCCAATTGACATTTATCAGAAGCTTCTAAAGCCATGACATTTTCTGGAATTTTCCAAGGTGTTTAAAGGCAGTCAATCTAGTGTATAAACTTCTGACCCACGAATTGTGATAGATTTCTTCCACTCTGTCTGTAAACAATTGTTGGAAAAATTACTTGTCATGCACAAAGATGTCCTAACTGACTTGCCAGAGCTATAGTTTGTTAACAAGAAATTTGTGGAGTGGTTGAAAAACGAGTTGTAATGACTCCAACCTAACTTCCGACTTCAACTGTATATAATAAATATCAGAACAATTGTCAGTCACTGAGTCACAATTAGCCCTGTCAGCTACAAAGATTTAGATTGGTGAGTTACTCTAGCCAGTTATCTAAAATGGCCCGATACCGACTGGGCACGTGCCCAAGGGCCCTGACCTCCAGGAGGCACCCAATGATTTTGTTAGTCACTCTCAACATTGCGTAAGTCGTGTCAAAATGTGTAGAATTGCAGCAAATTCACTAATACTGCATCTTCTCTGCTCCATGGGAAAATTAGTCTAATTGCATGAAATGTATTCAAACATTTCTCAACTTCTCTCCGCCCAATGGCACAATTTCAAATGACCTCTGCCGTCGAGGGGGGGGGGGGGGGCACTAAAATGTTTTGCCAGTGAGGTGGGGAGCCCCCAAAAGGCATGTTAAGATCCAAATGAACAATACCACATGGACATAGGGGGACCTGGGACTTCATCCACAACTCATCTACGATGTGTCTATAATCTTATTCTTTTTGGAAACGGCAACTGATCCGACAGGAACACTCCTACTCTGAGACACTTGATACGTAAGGCCCCAGGTTTGATTGAATGTTGACACTTGGCCACTGGGGTTGAGTGGGGTCATATGGGTAGCAAACGTCATGCTAATGAATTTACCTGGAGTAGGAGTGATGAGTTATCGCTGATGTGGATGAGGCAGAAGCTCTAGAATTTCTACTATGTCACATTCGCTAGAATAAATGTTGGACCAAGGCGCAGCGGATATTGAGTTCCACATTAATTATTAGAAAGTGAAACTTGGCAAAGACAAAAACAAACAATAAACCAACAACGAACCGTGACTACAGAGATGCTACGTGCACTAACTCAAAACGATATCCCATAAACAGGTGGGAAAAACAGCTAGCCTTGACTTTCCTAACTGCCTGTGTATATTGGTTCCTAACTTCCCCTGAATAGTAGAAAAACTCAGCAAAAAAAGAAACGTCCTCTCAATGTCAACTGTTTATTTTCAGCAAACTTAACATGTGTAAATATTTGTATGAACGTAAGATTCAACAACAAACAAACTGAACACGTTCCACAGACATGTGACTAGCAGAAATTGAATGTGTCCCTGAAAAAAGGTGTCAAATCAAAATTAAGTTAGTATCTTGTGTGGCCACCAGCTGCATCTCCTCATGGACTGCACCAGATTTGCCAGTTCTTGCTGTGAGACGTTACCCCACTCTTCCACCAAGGCACCTGCAAGTTCCCAGACATTTCTGGGGGGAATGAACCTAGCCCTCACCCTCCGTTCCAACAGGTCCCAGACGTGCTCAATGGGATTGAGATCTGGGCTCTTCGCTGGCATTTCTGTCTTGAAGGGTACCACATGAGGGAGGAGGATGTCTTCCCTGTAACGCACAGTGTTGAGATTGCCTGCAATGACAACAAGCTCAGTCCGATGATGCTGTGACACACTGCCCCAGACCCTCCACCTCCAAATCGATCCCGCTCCAGAGTACAGGCCTCGGCGCAATGCTCATTCCTTCGACGATAAACACGAATCCGACCATCACCCCTGGTGAGACAACTGCAACTCGTCAGTGAAGAGCACTTTTTTTCCAGTCCTGTCTGGTGCAGCGACGGTGGGTTTGTGCCCATAGGCGACATTGTAGCCGGTGATGTCTGGTGTAGACCTGCCTTACAACAGGCCTACAAGCACTGTCCAGACAGTATGAGCACTGATGGAGAGTGTGCGTTCCTGGTTAACTCGGGCAGTTGTTGCCATCCTGTATATGTCCCGCAGGTGTAATGTTTGAATGTACCAATCCTGTACAGGTGTTACACGTGGTCTGCCACTGCAAGGATGATCAGCTGTCCGTCCTGTAGCACTGTCTTAGGTGTCTCACAGTACGGACATTGCACACATCTGCAGTCCTCATGCCAACGTTCACGCAGATGAGCAGGGACCCTGGGCATCTTTCTTTTGGTGTTTTTCAGAGTCAATAGAAAGGCCTCTTTAGTGTCCATAACTGTGACCTTAATTGCCTACCGTCTGTGAGCTGTTAGTGTCTTAACGACCCTTCCACAGGTCCATATTCATTAAATGTTTATGGTTCATTGAACAAGCATGGGAAACAGTTTAAACCCTTCACAATGAAGATCTGTGAAGTTATTTGGATCATACTTGAGTAAAGGTAAAGATGCGTTAATAGAAAATGTCAAATTGAAAGTCAGTGTTTGGTTTAAACATACTTAGGTATCAAAGTTAAAGGGTAAATCATTTCAAATTCCTTATTAAGCAAACGAGAAGGAAAGATTCATTTTTTTGTTGAATTTACAGATAGCCAGAAGCACAGTCAAACACTCAGACATAATTTACAAACAAAGCATTTGTGTGTATTGAGTCCCCCAGATCAGCGGCAGTAGGGATGACCCAGGGATGTTCTCTTCAGTGTATACTTTCTAACATTTTCCTGTCCTGCTAAGCATTCAAAATGTATGGAGTAAAAACTACATTATTTTCTTTAGGAATGTAGTAAAGTAAAAGTTGTCAAATCAATACCCCAAAAAACTACTTTCAAGTATTTTTACAACACCAGATTTACCGTGCCTGGCCAGGTTCTCGCTCATATGGCGCTCCGCGTTAGGGCAACCAGTAGGGTCCAGGACAATCAAATCAAGTTTATTTTATATAGCCCTTCGTACATCAGCTAATATCTCGAAGTGCTGTACAGAAACCCAGCCTAAAACCCCAAACAGCAAGCAATGCAGGTGTAGAAGCACGGCAGAGTGGGTCAATGGCAGAGTGGGTCCTGCGATTGACATACTAAATGCAAGCGGTAATACCAAGTCAGTATATTAAAATGCCCTCAATCATTCAAGTGTAGTACTGTCTAATCTCTCAAAAAAAATGTTTATTATTTTTATTTCACCTTTATTTAACCAGGTAGGCTAGTTGAGAACAAGTTCTAATTTACAACTGCGACCTGGCCAAGAAAGCATAGCAGTGTGAACAGACAACACAGTTACACATGGAGTAAACAATAAACAAGTCAATAACACAGTAGGAAAAAACAAAATGAGTCTATATACATTATGTGCAAATGTAGGGGAGGTGCTCTTGTTCTCCATGGACTTTACAGTGTCCCAGAACTTTTTGGAGTTAGAGCTACAGGATGCAAATTTCTGCTTGAAAAAGTTAGCCTTTGCTTTCCTGACTGACTGCGTGTATTGGTTCCTGACTTCCCTGAACAGTTGCATATCGCGGGGACTATTCGATGCTATTGCAGTCCGCCACAGGATGTTTTTGTGCTGGTCAAGGGCAGTCAGGTCTGGAGTGAACCAAGGGCTATATCTGTTCTTAGATCTGCATTTTTGAAAGAGGCATGCTTATCTAAGATGGTGAGGAAGTTACTTTTGGAGGATGACCAGGCATCCTCGACTGACGGGATGAGGTCAATATCCTTCCAGGATACCCGGGCCAGGTCGATTAGAAAGGCCTGCTCGCAGAAGTATTTTAGGGAGCGTTTGACAGTGATGAGGGGTGGTCGTTTGACCGCGGACCCGTAGCGGATACAGGCAATGAGGCAGTGAGCGCTGAGATCTTGATTGAAGACAGCAGAGGTGTATTTGGAGGGCAAGTTGGTCAGGATAATGTCTATGGGGGTGCCCATGTTTACAGATTATTTAGGGTTGTACCTGGTGGGTTCCTTGATGATTTGTGTGAGATTGAGGGCATCTAGCTTAGATTGTAGGACTGCCGGGGTATTGAGCATATCCCAGTTTAGGTCACCTAGCAGAACAAACTCTGAAGCTAGATGGGGGGCGATCAATTCACAAATGGTGTCCAGGGCACAGCTGGGAGCTGAGGGGGGTCGGTAGCAGGTGGCAACAGTGAGAAGTATTTCTGGAGAGATTAATTTTTAAAATTAGAAGTTCGAACTGTTTGGGAATGGACCTGGAAAGTATGACATTACTTTGCAGGCTATCTCTGCAGTAGATTGCAACTCCTCCCCCTTAGAATTGCCAATCTTGATGGAAAATGTTATAGTTGGGTATGGAAATCTCAGAATTTTTGGTGGCCTTCCTAAGCCAGGATTCAGACACGGCAAGGACATCAGGGTTGGCAGAGTGTGCTAAAGCAGTGAGTAAAACAAACTTAGAGGCTTCTGATGTTGACATGCATGAAACCAAGGCGTTTTCGATCACAGAAGTCAACAAATGAGGGTGCCTGGGGACATGCAGGTCCTGGGTTTACCTCCACATCACCCGAGGAACAGAGGAGGAGTAGGATGAGGGTGCGGCTATCAAAACTGGTTGCGTAGAGCGTTGGGGACAGAATAAAAGGAGCAGATTTCTGGGCGTGGTAGAATAGATTCAGGGCATAATATGCAGACGGGTATGTTGGGGTGGGGGTACAGCGGAGGTAAGCCCAGGCGATAAGAGATTGTATCTCTGGACATGCTGGTTATAATGGGTGAGGTCACCGCATGTGTGGGTGGTGGGACAAAGGAGGTGTCAGAGGTATGAAGAGTGGAACTAGGGGCTCCATTGTAAACTAAAACAATGATAACTAACCTGAACAACAGTATACAAGGCATATTGACATTCGAGAGAGACATACAGCGAGGCATAAAGTAATAGCAGGTATTGTTTGGTTAGAGCTAGTTAAGACAACAGCAGGTAAAATGGCGATGACTACGCAGAGAGGTGTCGGTTTGCGGCTGGGGCCGACAGATAAAAAATAAACAGAATGGAGTACCGTGATTAATGGACAGTCCAGCAGGCATCAGCTATGTAGCCAAGTGATCATAGTGTCCAGGGGGCAGCAGTAGATGGAACAGGGAAGCCACGGAGTAGTCACCACATGGCGTTTTAAAGTTAGTAGCCCGGGGCTAGTGGGAGCATCTGCTCCGACGGAGGCCGGTTGAAGGCACAGCGGATGGAGTATTCGTCGGCAGACTAGTCGTGGTGGTGCGGCGGGGCGCAGTGTCGACCGAGGATCCAAGCCAGAAGGCGAAAGAGGTATTGTAGAATTTAGTTTGCTAGCCGGGAGATGCGCCTGGCTCACGGCTAACTGGTGCTAGCTTCGTGGCAGGGACGTCAGCCACTAGCTAGCTGTGAAGATCAGAAGTAGTGGTCCAGGGATTACGGCAGGAAACAGGAAACCGGCGTTGTAGTGGAGAGACAGTCCAATACTGGTAGATTGGCGAGCATTATCCAGGCTAAAAACAGGGCTGGTATCTGTGCAGAAGGTAAAAGCCGCTAGCATTGGCTAACAATGCCTAAATAGCTAATTAGCTTGTTAGCTTCTGGTGGTTCTAGAATGTGTTCTAAAATTAAAAATAATAGCGATTCCGTCACAATGGGTGAGGCAGGTTACCGGAAGGTATAATGGAATTAAAATGGAAAAGTGAAAATAAAATTGGAAATATATACAAAAAAGAAGAAAAATACAAAGTACACGAGAGGATGAACAAAAACACGTCTTCACTGCTACGCCATCTTGGAACGCGAATGGTCCATCTTGTGCAGCTTACCAAGAGTATCCAGTGGTAGTTTGCCACATTGCAAGCTCCAATCAAGCAACTGTGCTGCTCCAGACTGGTCTACAGGAAGAGGAATGAAGATACAGTTACATGGTGTGGCAGGCCATCTCTTTGTCAGGAAGGTGGCAGCTCTCCACACATTGACCCCTCTAGCCTCTTATTTAGAACCATGACACAAAAGCAACTCTGCGGACATGTGTTTACCTCTGACAAGGTGTTCTTGTGCATCACCACTGTCATGACGTTGCCCTCTTTGGGTACAGCGAGTACTACCCCCCCCCCCTCCCTATGCACAATCCCCCTACACCCAGGCTGCTGTGGTCAGAGAGGTCGAATATTCCTGGAGATTATCTCCTCATGGACACAGTATAGAGAGAGTGAGTTTTCATAGAGAACAAAGGAATTTCTTCCACACAGAACTTGATGTCCGAACAATATTTGTTCTGGAGAATGTATAAAAGATCGGTGAATCCAGCTACGAACTGGTCCGTTTGGTACAATTTTGTGAAACTCATGAGACAATACGGCCACATTACCAGAACGCTGTTTATACAATAGCCTCAGTTATGAGGCTTACATCTAATTTGTTGTAAAAAAATTGTAAAGATACTATTTGTGAAATGACGGATGCTATGTAATGATAATGTGAGAATTGTATTTCTGTTTAAAGTTTCACTAAGTCATTGGCATGCCCCCAGAGGCACAGACAGGACCTGACGTCATGACAGCCCTTTTCGATGTAACGAATAAAACTAAATGAATGAAAAACTCATTAATCAGAAGACGAAGTGATCAGATATTAAAATATCTGAACGTTATAATAGGAATATTATAACTTATCTGAATATTTTCCTTGGTGCCCCGACTTCCTAGTTAATTACAGTTACATGATTAAGTAGTTTAATCGCGTAATAATAATTAGAGATGTTGATTTAATCTTCAGTTTAATGATGCCAAAGACACGACACCACCTTATCTCAATGCAGGATATTCTCTGCCAGAAGGTGATCCATAATAAAAACATCCCTCTTCACTTGAAAGTCAATGTCAATTACCTAAAGCAGAAAGGCATATGGTTGGTCAAAGTTGACATGATGCCCAAACAATACAGTCTAATTGTACTTTATACCAACTGCAACCATGGAAAATGTCATACAATTCAACCATAACATGTGGGCGACCTGAACATACCTCTCCACTAAGGAAGTCATGAAGGTGCAGAATGGCAACAGTTCCCTCAACAAAATCCTTGCGGTTGCCCTGTCCACACCATCTGACATTGCCCACAGATTATGGTCATAACAATGGTGTCCAGATGATAAACATCCAGAATGTAACAGTCACATTCCAATTACTCTATTATCCAATTCGTCATCCCTGCTGGAGTGTTTCTCAGACACTGTTGGAATTGGTCACCCTGTTGAATAATGGGGACAGGACTGCATTTTGTGTTCACAAATATACATAAAAACCCATGAGGACCACATGGCTTAGTAAAATGGTCAACATTTTGACATACCAAAATAAGACGGACCGGTTGATCAACGGTAGATTGTTCTTCCTGACGTTTGGCGGCCGTCTGGACATGCTCCTTGGTGGCACACTTATGGCCAGAGCGTTTTGCGCCCAGATGCCTTGTCCTCAGCTTTATTGGCATAGGACTGTCCACACTTCTGCCAATGGCCAGTACAGCTGCCAGTCGGTGGACACCTCTGGGCGATGCAGAGCAGGAGCACGTCTCTGTTGGCAACAGAGAAATGACGTGCTGCTTGTTTGAGAAGCCCTGGTAGAGGAATGATGGGGTGCTTGGCACCAGGAGGATTTGTCCTTTTGCCACAATCATCCTGGCCAAGGCCTCCACTCCAGTTTCTGCCATGTCAACCTTTTCCCGTGCCACACAGGACTGGATGCCTTCCGCAAAGGACACCATGTCGTCCTCCGACGTGGTAGGGGAAACTGATGGGCATTCGCCTGGAATTGCTCATGGCACTCGGGTCAGGTGGAAATTCCCTAGGTTACAGTATCCCCCCAGCACTTCCCTCAAGGCATTGGTTTGGAGTTGGTAGAGTAGATAAATTGGTTTATCTACTCTGACCTTCCATCCAACCAATGCCTTGAGGACAGCATTGAAGCTCTCTGAGCAGTTGTTAGTAATTCCATCTGACTGGATGCTCAAGCTGTTTAGCACATTAGTGCTCTTGTCCATGGCGTCGGACAGCGACTGATGGAAATAAGCCTCGAAATCAGAGCGCCAGGGGACACACACACACTCTCTCTCCAGTGTGCATTCGTAGTCACTCCTTGATTTCGAGATAAAGAGCTCTTTGATGGCCTGCTGGTTATCGGCCACAGCTTGGGAACCCTCTGACCCCATCTTGTGCTTCACATTGTTCGAGATGTGGTTCCAGCAATTGACAATCCTGGATTGCGGCAACACAGACTGGATTACTCCCTCAATAGCCGTGTCACGGTCTGTGCAGAAGATTGCTGTTGATAGTTGGGGAAGGAGTGAAAGGATGGTGCGAAATAACTGGTTTTCCATGTGCCTGAAGGACGGGTGCCTCTTAACGCTACATGACGGAAAACAAGGGGTGAAACATAATTGCCCATGTAAAATGTGGTGTCATGGTGAAAAGTATTTGCTTTTAATGACTGCCTTGGCCTCGTCAACCATTTCTGGTGCTGCCACCACTAGAAGGGTTGCGGGTGCAGTCTCCATATGGGTGACAAATCCAGGGAGAATGTCACCCATATGGGTTGCCAACTCATCCCGGTCCAAATCAGTGACGTCCCTTGCTTGACGAATTGTGTTCTTCACTTGTGCCAAGTTGCGAGGTTGGTACACTGGTATGAATGATGCATTTGGGGGTGGTGGTGGGTTATGAGTATACTTTGCCAGGTGTTTCGCCTGGACATCTCATCTATAATTGAGGGAGCTGATTGGATGAAATCCCTTGCTTGCTGCTGTTGCCATGGGGATGGGGGACAGCGGAAACTAAAGTAGTGTGTTAGCACAGTATGAGGCTGATGCAGCAACTCGTACTCCCTTTGTTGGAGCCCTGGTGCTTCCTTCTCTGCATAGTACCGCACCCTTAGTTTTGGTGAACAGCGAGGAAGACTGGGATCCCTTTTGAATCCATTGCTTTTGCGCCGCCTTCCAGTCCTCACATGACGAGGAACTACCCGCAAACATTGTCTCCAGGCTTGTGGTGGAAGGTGGGATACGTTAGTGGGATCAACCGTTAGAATTTCAGCTGCTTGTGCTGAAGGCAGCAGGCGTGTGGGGTTTACTTGCTGGGGTAGTGATGGGGCAATCTGGGAGACGGGGGGGGGGGGGGGGGGGTTGCGTAGAGTTGACAACGATAGCTGCGGGTGTTTGACCTTTCCAGTTCAATGACCAGCACAGAAAATAATCAATTTTCCCGATGGTAGCCCGCTGCTGTAACTTAGTCTGGTGAGAGGCCTAGCCTTTTTAAAAACTGAGGCAATGTCATCAAAAGTTGAGGCCCTCTTTTTGGCATTCTGATAAGGAAAATTACTTTAGGATAAGTATGGCGATGACATTTAGGACGAGTTTTCCAGACAGTTAATGGCTAACTATATGGAAAAATGTCCCCTAGTGCTTCAAAAAGTTGACAGCCAGATTGGGGTCCATTCAGAATTAAGTTGAGACCTGTTTACATTCTACATCAGTAAGTTCATTTTGAATGGAAATAATTAGTATGCAGAATTTGACATGGATTGAAAGTAAATTACATTAGTTGAAAAAATAGAACCATATCCCCCGTAAATTATAATTTCCAAGTACATGACTTGCCCAATCATAGATTACTTCCAGGGAGGTTGGAATTGGGCTATGATGCATAACCAAAGTGGGCTGCAGGCATAATCGACATAAGCAGTAGCTAGGGGTCCACCGACCATTGATAATGATTTATTTTTAACAGTCACTTTGTGTTAGAATAGTAAAATACACAAGGGGAAATTTCGATAATTGGTTGTCCATCAGCAGTTGGTTAGCGAATTAGTTTGCCACATACACATGTTATCGCAGGTGCAGCACAATGTTGGTTTCTAGCTCCAACAATGCAGTAATATCTAACAATACTAAACATACAATCCTAAAAATGTACAGTTGAAGTCGGAAGTTTACATACACCTTAGCCAAATAAATTTAAACTCAGTTTTTCACAATTCCTGACATTTAATCCGAGTAAGAATTCCCTGTTTTAGTTCAGTTAGGATCACCACTTTATTTTAAGAATGTGAAATGTCAGAATAATAGTAGTGATTTTATTTCAGCTTTTATTTCTTTCATCACATTCCCAGTGGGTCAGAAGTTTTCGGTAGCATTGCCTTTAAATTGTTTAACTTGGGTCAAACGTTTCAGGTAGCCTTCCACAAGCTTCCCACAATACATTGGGTGAATTTTTGCCCATTTCCTCCTGACAGAGCTGGTGTAACTGAGTCAGGTTTGTAGGCCTCCTTGCTCGCACATGCTTTTTCAGTTCTGCCCACAAGTTTTCTATAGGCTTGAGCTCAGGGCTTTGTGATGGCCACTCCAATACCTTGACTTTGTTGCCATTTTGCAATGGTCATTATGGCCAAACAGTTCTATTTTGTTTCATCAGACCAGAAGATATTTCTCCAAAAAGTACGATCTTTGTCCCCATGTGCAGTTGCAAACAGTAGTCTGGCTTTTTTATGGTGGTTTTGGCGCAGCGGCTTCTTCCTTGTTGTCGATATAGGACTTATTTTACTGTGGATATAGATACTTTTGTACCTGTTTCCTCCAGCATCTTCACAAGGTCCTTTGCTGCTGTTCTGGGATTGATATGCACTTTCGCACCAAATTACGTTCATCTCGAGGAGACAAACCGCGTCTCCTTTCTGACGGCTGGGTGGTCCCATGGTGTTTATACTTGTGTACTATTGTTTGTACAGATGAACATGGTACCTTCAGGCATTTGGACATTTCTCCCAAGGATGAACCAGACTTGTGGAGGTCTACCATTTTTTTCTGAGGTCTTGGCTGATTTCCCCATGATGTCAAGCAAAGAGGCACTGAGTTTGAAGGTAGGCCTTGAATTACATCCACAGGTACACCTCTAATTGACTGAAAATGATGTCTATTACCCTATCAGAAGCTTCTAAAGCCATGACAGCATTTTCTGGACTTTTCCAAGCTGTTTAAAGGCACAGTCAACTTAGTGTATGGTAAGTTCTGACCCACTGGAATAATCTCTGTAAACAATTGTTGGAGAAATTACTTGTCATGCACAAAGTAGATGTCCTATCCGACTTCCCGAAATTTGTGGAGTGGTTGAAAAATGAGTTTTAATGACTCCAACTTAAGTGTATGTATACTTCCGACTTCAACTGTATTTGCCAGTTAGGCTCTACACCCCTTGTAAAGCGGATTAATGTGTTTAACTTTAAGAAATGATTTGGCCACTTTAGTTTTGATACAAACCTTATCAAAACATATAGGCTAGTGTCACGTTTACTCATTATTGCGCACCTGGATTCCATCACGTTTCTGATATTTTACAAGCTGTTTAAAAGCACAGTCAACTTAGTGTATGTAAACTTCTGACCCACTGGAATTTTGATACGGTGAATTATAAGTTAAATAACCTGCCTGTAAACAATTGTTGGAATAATTACTGATGTCCTAACCGACTTGCCAAAACCATAGTTTGTGGAGTGGTTGAAAAACGAGTCTCAGTTGAATGACTAGTCTTGAAACCTGACTGATTTGGATCAAGAAGGTCATTCTGAGAGATAGCAGGAGAGCTGGCCAAGGACGGCACGTTTGAGAGAAAAGAAAGAAGGGATACTGGTCTGTAGTTGACATCGGAGGGATCGAGTAGGTTTTTTCAGAAGGGGTGCAACTCTCGCTCTCGAAGAAAGAAGGGACGTAGCCAGCGGTCAAGGATGAGTTGATGAGCGAGGTGAGGTAAGGGAGAAGGTCTCCGGAAATGGTCTGGAGAGGAGGGGATAGGGTCAAGCGGGCAGGTTGTTGGGCGGCCGGCCGTCACAAGACGCGAGATTTCATCTGGAGAGAGAGGGGAGAAAGAGGTCAAAGCACAGGGTAGGGCAGTGTGCAGAACCAGCGGTGTCGTTTGACTTAGTAAACGAGGATCGGATGTCGTCGACCTTCTTTTCAAAATGGTTGACGAAGTCATCCGCAGAGGGAGGAGGGGGGGGGGAGGAGGATTCAGGAGGGAGGAGAAGGTGGCAAAGAGCTTCCTAGGGTTAGAGGCAGATGCTTGGAATTTAGAGTGGTAGAAAGTGGCTTTAGCAGCAGAGACAGAAGAGGAGAATATAGAGAGGAGGGAGTGAAAGGATGCAGAAAGGGAGGAGAGGAGGGTTGAGGAGGCAGAATCAGGAGATAGGTTGGAGAAGGTTTGAGCAGAGGGAAGAGATGATAGGATGGAAGAGGAGAGAGTAGCGGGGGAGAGAGAGCGAAGGTTGGGACGGCGCGATACCATCCGAGTAGGGGCAGTGTGGGAAGTGTTGGATGAGAGCGAGGGGGAAAAGGATACAAGGTAGTGGTCGGAGACTTGGAGGGGAGTTGCAATGAGATTAGTGGAAGAACAGCATCTAGTAAAGATGAGGTCAAGCGTATTGCCTGCCTTGTGAGTAGGGGGGGAAGGTGAGAGGGTGAGGTCAAAAGAGGAGAGGAGTGGAAAGGAGGCAGAGAGGAATGAGTCAAAGGTAGACGTGGGGAGGTTAAAGTCACCCAGAACTGTGAGGTGAGCCATCCTCAGGAAATTAACTTGTCAAGCTCATTGATGAACTCTCCAAGGGAACCTGGAGGGCGATAAATGATAAGGATGTTAAGCTTGAAAGGGCTGGTAACTGTGACAGCATGGAATTCAAAGGAGGCGATAGACAGATGGGTCAGGGGAGAAAGAGAGAATGTCCACTTGGGAGAGATGAGGATCCCAGTGTCTCGGGGTGTGCGAGAACACGTGGGCAGATGAGGAGAGAGCAGTAGGAGTAGCAGTGTTATCTGTGGTAATCCATGTTTCCGTCAGTGCCAAGAAGTCGAGGGACTGGAGGGAAGCATAGGCTGAGATGAACTCTGCCTTGTTGGCCGCAGATCGGCAGTTCCAGAGGCTGCCGGAGACCTGGAACTCCACGTGGGTCGTGCGCGCTGGGACCACCAGGTTAGAGTGACAGCGGCCACGCGGTGTGAAGCGTTTGTATGGTCTGTGCAGAGAGGAGAGAAGAGGGATAGACAGACACATAGTTGACAGGCTACAGAAGAGGCTACGCTAATGCAAAGGAGATTGGAATGACAAGTGGACTACACGTCTCGAATGTTCAGAAATTTAAGCTTACGTTGCAAAAAATCTTATTGACTAAAATGATACAGTACTGCTGGCTGGTGAAGTAGGCTAGCTAGCAGTGGCTGCGTTGACTTTGTTTGAAAGTGTAACTGGCTAGGTAACCTCGATAACCTCGATAATTACTCTAAACTACACAATTATCTTGGATACAAAGACAGCAAAGACAACTATGTAGCTAGCTAACACTACACTAATCAAGTCGTTCCGTTGTAATGTAATAGTTTCTACAGTGCTGCTATTCGGTAGAAGTTGGCTAGCTGGCTAGCTAGCAGTGTTGACTAGGTAGGAGAACGGTGGCGCGGCGGACGAAAATAGCTGGCTAGCTAACCTCGATAATATATCCACATATCCTGCATGGGAAAGCAACAGGTAACCTCCTTTCCTGACAGGTTCATGACCAGCCTTTTGCAATTCTCATCATCTGTGGACCTGGTCAGGCTTTTTACAAGGGTGGAAGAAGCAGCAACTCAAGCATTAGAGGGGTTGTTGGTGGGTGCTGCTTAGCTGTCCTCCAGGCACTGTTGTTTCTTCTGGATGGAGCTGGCTTCAGGTTCTTGTCTGAGGGACACACAGGTAGTGGCTTATTAAACACATCTCACAAAATAATATTGCTATTGTCAAGCACACAAATGTGAATTTAAGAGAACTCAGCTTTTGGGGGGGGGGGCACCGCACCGCCTGTTCAGAACTGGGGGCCAACATGGACGGCTGAATTTCAGGGGGGGGGTTAACAACCTTCCGGTTTGAGCTGGTATCAGCTTCTTGTCTACAGAAAGACAAACGGGCATTAGTGTCTTATTGAACACACCACACAATGTGTTGATTATTATTGTTACATGTTATTTCAACAAAAGCATATTTTTTGGGGTAATTGTTTTTCTTTGAACTTAAGTTGTATTGTTTAAGATGAACTAACTTTAATTGACCTTTTTTAAATATAAGAACTGGAGAACTGCCTGTTTAGAACTGGAAGCCACCATGGACGGCTACATTTCAGGTGTGGAGGTGGGTCCTTGTATTTTCCAGCACGCCACTGTGCTCCTCTTTCACTCATCTGCCTTTTTATTCTGTCACACCCCAGCTGGGTCCTTTGGGCCTTACCTGCTGATCCTTTTTCCAAATAGTGTTGGACAGCACGCATTCTTGTCCCAGGCAATGTGTTAAGCTGCCTTATCCAGCCTATGTAGCTGTGAAAACCAAAATAAATAATTAGCCGATACACAAAAAAGTGGATAACAAATATTCAATTGCATAAAAAGTTAATATAAAAAAATTACTTTCAAACAAGTTACCTTTGTTTATGATCTGTGGAGTTATAGACTGCATTGGTCACAGTCCCAAAGCCAGCCCTCTGTAAAGCTCTATCCAGTAGTAGATCTTGGGAAACTGGGACTATACTGAACTTCAACAAGTGAAGATGTGCAGCAACCAATCAAAAATAAGTGGGCGTCGTAGGGGGCTGACTTCCTGCTGTCCATCTCAAGTCTGAGTAGAAACAAACTGTTTGTCTTTGTTGACTGAGTAGAAAATTGACTGATTGACTTGTATTTTGATTTGTTAAACTTTATAAAGAGTATGAAAATAAATCAGAATGAACTTCAAGGGAGAAAAAGTGATTTAAGTAAAAAAATGTATTCAATTATTATTGATTGTCACAGGGAATGTCGTGTGCCCAACACAGCATGTCTACTACACCTACTGTACAGTTAAGGTGATTGAAAATGAATAATTGCCATAAAAGAACAAGATATAACATTTACAAACACAATGTACGCACCAGTCAGTCAGTGTTTTTCTGGGCCTGGCTAGCACCATTCTGGGACCTCATCAGTGCCAGCCACTCTTCCACAATTTGGCCACCAGAGGTAGCGGCACAGAATCGCACAGTTCCATTCAGTGTCCAAATTCACAAGTTTTGGGCTTGCCACATTTAGAACCGTTGTATCCTTCATACGGCTTGTGAGCCCTGACTTTAGTCCCAGACTCCAGCCTCTTCCTCCTCCATTCGGTGGTCCTGGAGACCTTGGCTCCACCAGCAGGAGGGGGCTGAGAAGTGCAGGTCTTGGGAGACTGGAGTTATAGGGAGGGAGGTGGTAGGCAGACTGGGTGACAGTGGCTGACTAGTGGCTGCCCTGCCACGCTGTGTAGCCTGCCCCGTTCTGTCCTCTGGAAGCTGGTACAGTAGGTGCTGCTGGTTGACGGGGCTGGCAGCGGCGGTGTGCTCCTGACTGCAGTGTGGAAGGGGCCTGAATCCCCTGGTGAAGGGTCACTCTCGCCATGGAGGACATCCTATTGTTGTACCTGTGTGATAATTGTAATTGTTTTCAGTAACACTGTGTCAAGGTCAACTTGTTGACCTCGAACAGTTGCAGCGTTGTGTGGATCTTCAGGTTTGGGCTGCTCAGCACCATGTTCCCAAGCACCGTCTTGCCAGCAGGGTGTTTGTGGCACAACTCAATGAAAATGGCTTCTACTGTCCTGCTGGTGTTGGGCCACTGAGCAGGTCCAGAGCCTTGCCCAAGCAGGGAGCTGGATGAAAAAATTTGATGAAAAAGGGAAACATCACGTTAATGAGAAATACACTCATGGCTTTGTGTGAAGTGAGTTAGTGAGATTAGAACAATGTTCAGCACGTACCATTTCATACTCTCTTCCCCCTTCACGGTTGAGGTCTTTGAATTTGTGCCCCTGCAACCTCTCGGGTGAAGAGAACAGTCGCCTTGTCTCTCTCTGGAAGATTTTCCCAGAGAGCCATGATCTCCTATGTGCCTATTGGAGATACATGGCCCCTCCAGCAGCCTCACCACACTCTTGTCCAGGTATTCACCAACCCCATCAATTCCTATTATGGGGAAGGGTTGGATTAATAGTTATGAATGGAAAGCAACTTAAGCAATCCGAGCTGTTTAGGATGTAGACTACCGATCAAAAGTTGTAGAACACCTACTCATTCAAGGATTCTACATTGTAGAATAATAGTGAAGACATCAACTATGAAATAACACATGGAGTCATGTATTAACCAAAAAAGTGTTAAATATATTTTGATTTGTTTGAGGTTCTTCAAATAGCCACCCTTTGCCTTGATGACAGCTTTGCACACTTGGCATTCTCTCAACCAACTTCACCTGGAATGCTTTTCCAACAGTCTCGAAGGAGTTCCCACATTTGCTGAGCACTTGTTGGCTGCTTTTCCTTCACTCTGCAGCCTTTCTGAGTGGTGGGAGACTCATCGAGGCCTTGCAAGGAGATGGTGGGGTTATCCTCCTCATCCAGCTCTCCCAGGTTGTCCTCTCCTTTCTCAAATTGATCAGTTGTCCCGTCTGGAACATCTGGGTCCTTACCGAGGTTGGACTCAATGAGTTCCCCTTAAACAGAGAGACGGCAAAAAGAGACCCATTTCAACATACCAGGGATGTGGATCCATGTGCGCAGCGCAAGACAGGCAGGATGAACTCTCCCTTGGTCACGTCCTTGCTCTTGTTGGTCTAGAGGCTGACACCAGGGGGGTCCTGAATGCAGACCAGCTGTCGTCTCTGGGTCTGCCAGATGGCCTGGTCCAGGATGCCCGTGATGTCTCCAGGAGCCGCTTGGTCTCCTCCGCCCCGGGTGTGTGTGGCGACGACAGTACCAAGCCATCTCCTTGGAGCTGATCCTCTTCATCACCGGGGCTTCGCTGAGCCCCGTTGATGTGGCTCTCCTTCAGCTCCCCTCGCTTGGCCTCCCGCAGGCACTACAATATGCAGAAGGGGAGCCGCTACATAAAGAGAGCATACAGAGGATGTTTCTCTGTGGTCACTCCCCCAGCAAAACGACGGATGAGGTGCCAAACAGCCTGTCGGACGATGAGCTCCTGCCACTGGCTGAACATGCCTGCCGTCTTCTCCTTGCCCATCAGGTTGCAGCAGTCCCGGTCGACATTGAGCCGCTTGGGAGGTGCCACTCCAGCTCTACTATAGCGCTGTCGGTGAGGACTGTAATGAGCACCTGGCTGTATTCATTGCCCACGCTGCTGTCCCGTGTGCTGCCCAGCTAGTTTAGATCACAGAGCTGTTCAGGAAGCAGACAGCCCTTTACCACACACAACAGAGTATGAGATAAAAGGTTGTCAAAATGTATCTCATTACAATGCTCCAGTGTGTAGACACTTACTTGGAACTGCATTCTTCGAGGCCAAGATCTTCAACACCATCGACTGTAGTTTTGGTTGAGGCCACCGAACGCTGCCCCAAAAATGCTGTGACTGCTGGACCAAGATGCCTTGGTCCAGCAGTGACCAACAATAAAGACAATAAGTACAGTCGTGGCCAAACGTTTTGAGAATGACACAAATATTAATATTCACAAAGTTTGCTTCTTCAGTGTCTTTAGATATTTTTGTCAGATGTTACTATGGAATACTGAAGTATAATTACAAGCATTTCATAAGTGTCAAAGGCTTTTATTGACATGAAGTTGATGCAAAGAGTCAATATTTGCAGTGTTGACCCTTCTTTTTCAAGACCTCTGTAATCCGCCCTGGCATGCTGTCAATTAACTTCTGGGCCACATCCTGACTGATGGCAGCCCATTCTTGCATAATCTATGCTTGGAAGTTTGTGGGTTTTTGTTTGTCCACCCGCCTCTTGAGGAATGACCACAAGTTCTCAATGGGATTAAGGTCTGGGGAGTGTCCTGGCCATGGACCCAAAATATCGATGTTATGTTCCCCGAGCCACTTAATTATCACTTTTGTCTTATGGCAAGGTGCGCCATCATGCTAGAAAAGGCATTGTTCGTCACCAAACTGTTCCTGGATAGTTGGGAGAAGTTGCTATCGGAGGATTCTTTATTCATGGCTGTGTTCTTTGGCAAAATTGTGAGTGAGCCCACTCCCTTGGCTGAGAAAGCAACCCCACACATGAATGGTCTCAGGATGCTTTACTGTTGGCATGACACAGGACTGATGGTAGTGCTCACCTTGTCTTTTCCGGATGCCCCAAACAATCGGAAAGAGGATTCATCAGAGAACATGACTTTGTCCCAGTCCTCAGCAGTCCAATCCCTGTACCTTTTCCAGAATATCAGTCTATCCCTGATGTTTTTCCTGGAGAGAAGTGGCTTCTTTGCTGCAGATGCACTCACACCTGCCATTGCTGAGCATGCTCTGTACTGGTGGTGCCCCGATCCCGCAGCTGAATCAACTTTAGGCGACGGTCAATACATTCTTGAACTCACCTTGTTGTGCTGTGCTCACTTGAACAGGTCGATGGTGCTGCGGTCCTTCATGGGCAAATCGTCACAAGTCTGGCATTCTCTGGATTTATGCTGCTTTCAAAACAACTGAACTCTGACAAAAACAAGGTTGAATCACGATGACGTCATTGATCTTCAGGTCGTAGCTCTAGAAAGATGCTGGATTTAAAATTCAGAGTTGGGTGACCGTTCAAAACGTATTTTCCCTGTAGGAGGTTCTTCATTCACTTCCCAGTTGTCTACAACTCACTGAAGTCTTTTCGCAGTTCCGGGTTAAGTTGTTTTGAACGCAGCACAAATCAAGCTACATTGACAGCATGGCCAATGCTTATCATTATTAAACTTGGAAATAAGCCCCTTAATCCCAGATTTGGCACCACACAGCCACTCCATTGAATAGCTGGCTAGTGATTGCTTTGCAATGCTTGCAGTTAACATTAGCCACTGTCACTGATTCCTTCCAAACCGCTCATGGTTGAATTTCCAACTTGTGTAATATTGATGGCCGATGAGCACCGATACATTTGATCTATATGACAAGGTTTGAAAAGGATTTGCCAGTAGATTGTCGACTTGATTCATGATGATGACTGCTGGCTAAGATGTTGACATGATCAGTCCAATAAAAGCTACTGTACATAAAAGGATGTTGAATCACGTTATGTCTGTGGCCAATGACCTTGAGCCTTCTTGGATGGGCACTTCAAATGTAACTCTCTGGCAGTACCCAGGGGGCTAAAATGTTCTAGCTCTACCCTTAGACTTGGCGGTGACGTAGTGTCCCCATGAGTGACAGAACACTGAGCCAATCACGCCGCAACGCTCTATTTTCAGTTGGCTTGCCCCACCACAGAAAGCAGTGTGCTAGGCTGAAACACCTGCATTTTGGCGCTGCCTTACTGAAGAAAACAAATAACAAACATGATCTATATGTGGCTTTATTAACAATTTTTTTCACCTATATTTAACCAGGTAGGCTAGTTGTGTAACGGTTCTCCTCTTCCTCTTCATCCGAAGAGGAGGAGCATGGATTGAACCAAGACGCAGCGTGATACTTAGACATGATATTTATTTAGACACGACAAAACAACGAAGACAAAAAACAAACTATACTAGAATTAACTAACAAAATAACAAAACGAATGTAGACAGACCTGGACGTAAGAACTTACATGTAACACGAAGAACGCACGAACAGGGAAATGACTACATAAAAACCGAACAAACAAAATGAACAAACAAACCGAAACAGTCCCGTATGGTGCAACATAGACAGACACTAACACAGGAGACAACCACCCACGACCAACAAAGTGAAAACACCTACCTTAATATGATTCTCAATCAGAGGAGATGAAAACCACCTGCCTCTAATTGAGAACCATATTAGGTACCCATTAACCAACATAGAAACAGAAAACATAGACTGCCCACCCCAACTCACGCCCTGACCATACTAAATAAAGACAAAACAAAGGAAATAAAGGTCAGAACGTGACAATGGGCTATGTGCAGTGATCTGTGAGCTTCTCTGACAGCTGGTGCTTAAAGCTAGTAAGGGGGATATGAGTCTCCAGCTTCAGTGATTTTTGCAGTTTGTTCCAGTCATTGGCAGCAGAGAACTGGAAGGAAAGGCGGCCAAAGGAGGAATTGGCTTCGGGGGTGACTAGTGACATATACCTGATGGAGCGTATGCTACGGGTGGGTGGTGCTATGGTGACCAGTGAGCTGAGATAAGGCGGGGCTTTACCTTGAGGAGACTTGTAGATGACCTGGAGCCAGTGGGTTTGGAGACCAGTATGAAGCGAGGGCCAGACAACGAGAGCGTACAGGTCGCAATGGTGGGTAGTATATGGGGCTTTGGTGACAAAACAGATGGCACTGTGATTGACTGCATCCAATTTGTTGAGTGGAGTTGGAGGCTATTTTGTAAATGACATCGCCGAAGTCGAGGATCGGTAGGATGGTCAGTTTTACGAGGTTAACTTTGGCAGCATGAGTGAAGAATGCTTTGCTGCGAAATAGGAAGCCGATTCTAGATTTAATTTACTTGCATTTAAGAGCAGTTGGTTTATGCCCATAGGCGACGTTGTTGCCGGTGATGTCTGGTGAAGACCTGCCTTACAACAGGCCTACAAGCCCTCAGACAGTCTGAGCACTGATGGAGAGTAACTCGGGCAGTTGTTGCCATCCATGTCCCGCAGGTGTGATGTTCGGATGTACCAATCCTGTACAGGTGTAACACGTGGTCTGCCACTGCGAGGACGATCAGCTGTCCGTCCTGTCTCCCTGTAGCACTGTCTTAGGTGTCTCCACAGTACGGACATTGCAATTTATTGCCCTGGTCCTCATGCCTCCTTGCAGCATGCCCAAGGCACATTCATGCAGATGAGCAGGGACCCTGGGCATCTTTCTTTGTGTTTTTCAAAGTCAGTAGAAAGACATCTTTAGTGTCCTAAGTTTTCAAAACTGTGACCTTAATTGCCTACCGTCTAAGCTGTTAGTGTCTTAACGACCGTTCCACAGTTGCATATTCATTAATGGTTCATTGAACAAGCATGGGAAACAGTGTTTAAACCCTTTACAATGAAGATCTGTGGATCATACTTGAGTAAAAGTAAAGATGGGTTAATAGAAAATGTAAAAGTGAAAGTCAGTGTTTGGTTTTAAATATACTTAAGTATCAAAACGTAAAAGTTAAATGATAAATAATTTCATATTTTATTAAGCAAACTAGAAGGCAAGATTATTTTTTAATTTACAGATGGCCAGAAGCACAGTCAAACACAATTTACAAACAAAGCATTTGTGTGACGTGAATCCCCCAGATCAGAGGCAGTAGGGATGACCCAGGGATGTTCTCTTGATAGGTGCATACTTTCTAACATTTTCCTGTCCTGCTAAGCATTCAAAATGTAACCATGACTTTTGGGTGCCAGGGAAAATGTATCGAGTAAAAACTACATTATTTTCTTTAGGAATGTAGTAAAGTAAAAGTTGTCAAAAAAATACCCCAACTACTTTCAAGTATTTTTACAACACCAGATTTACCGTGCCTGACCAGGTTCTCGCTCATATGGCACTCCGCGTTAGGGCAACCAGTAGGGTCCAGGACAATGGCAGAGTGCGTCCTGCGATGGACATACTAAATGCAAGCAGTAATACCAAGTCAGTATATCAAAATGGCCTCAATCATAACATATTCAAGTGTCGTACTGTCTAATCTCTCACTAAATGGTCCATCTTGTGCAGCTTACCAAGAGTATCCAGTGGTAGTTTGCCACATTGCAAGCTCCAATCAAGCAACTGCGCTGCTCCAGACTGGTCTACAGGAAGAGGAATGAAGATACATTTACATGGTGTGGCAGGCCATCTTTTGTCAGGAAGGTGGCAGCTCTCCACACATTGACCCCTCTAGCCTCTTATTTAGAACCATGACACAAAAGCAACTCTGCGGACATTTATTTACCTCACCACCTTATCTCCATGCAGGATGTTCCCTGCCAGAACGTGATCAATAATAGAATCATCTCTTCTCACTTGACAGTCAGTCAATTTGTCACGATCGTCGAATGGACCAAGGTGCAGCGTGGTAAGCGTACATTTTTCATTATTTTGCAAATGTCGCCAACAAAAACAACTATCAAAAGGGAGAAAAAAGGCTGCCTAAGTATGATTCCCAATCAGATACAACGATAGACAGCTGTCCCTGATTGAGAACCATACCCAGCCAAAACATAGAAACAAACAACAGAATGTCCATCCCAAATCACACCCTGACCTTAC
The DNA here is from genome assembly GCF_045679555.1 of Salvelinus alpinus. NCBI lineage: Eukaryota > Metazoa > Chordata > Actinopteri > Salmoniformes > Salmonidae > Salvelinus > Salvelinus alpinus. The sequence goes on along the minus strand of NC_092115.1, from coordinate 9,726,493 downwards.
CAAATAGAGAAATAAAACGGCTCTCAGAGGTCAGGGCGTAACAATTACAATTACCTAAAGCAGAATGGCATATGGTTGGTCAAAGTTGACATGATGCCCAGGCAATAGTCTAATTGTACTTCATACCAACTGCAACCATGGACAATGTCATACAATTCAACCATAACATGTGGGCGACCTGAACATACCGCCCCACTAAGGAAGTCATGAAGGTGCAGAATGGCAACAGTTCCCTCAACAAAATCCTTGCGGTTGCCCTGTCCACACCATCCGACATTGCCCACAGATTATGGTCATAACAATGGGGTCCAGATGATAAACATGCAGAATGTAACAGTCACATTCCACTTACTCTATTATCCAATTCGTCATCCCTGCTGGAGTGTTTCTCAGACACTGTTGGAATTGGTCACCCTATTGAATAATGGGGACAGGACTGCATTTTGTGTTCACAAATATACATAAAAACCCATGAGGACCACATGGCTTAGTAAAATGGTCAACATGTTGACATACCAAATTAAGACAATCTAGGAACAAATAAGACGGACCTGTTGATCAACGGTAGATTGTTCTTCCTGACGTTTGGCGGCTGTCTGGACATGCTCCTTGGTGGCACACTTATGGCCAGAGCATTTTGCGCCCAGATGCCTTGTCCTCAGCTTTATTGGCATAGGACTGTCCACACTTCTGCCAATGGCCAGTACAGCTGCCAGTCGGTCACTGTCCGATGCAGAGCAGGAGCACGTCTTTGTTGGCCACAGAGTAATGACGTGCTGCTTGTCTGAGAAGCCCTGGTAGAGGAATGATGGGGTGCTTGGCACCAGGAGGATTCGTCCTTTTGCCACAATCATCCTGGCCAAGGCCTCCACTCCAGTTTCTGCCATGTCAACCTTTTCCCGTGCCACACAGGACTGGATGCCTTCCGCAAAGGACACCATGTCGTCCTCTGACGTGGTAGGGGAAACTGATGGGCATTCGCCTGGAATTGCTCATGGCACTCGGGTCAGGTGGAAATTCCCTAGGTTACAGTATCCCCCCCAGCATTTCCCTCAAGGCATTGGTTTGGAGTTGGTAGAGTAGATAAATTGGTTTACCTACTCTGACCTTCTTCCATCCAACCAATGCCTTGAGGACAGCATTGAAGCTCTCTGAGCAGTTGTTAGTAATTCCATCTGACTGGATGCTCAAGCTGTTTAGCACATTAGTGCTCTTGTCCATGGCGTCGGACAGCGACTGATGGAAATAAGCCTCGAAATCAGGGCGCCAGGGGACACATACACACTCTCTCCAGTGTGCATTCGTAGTCACTCCTTGATTTCGAGGCCAAGAGCTCTTTGATGGCCTGCTGGTTATCGGCCACAGCTTGGGAACACTCTGACCCCATCTTGTGCTTCACATTGTTTGAGATGTGGTTCCAGCAATTAACAATCCTGTCTTGCGGCAGCACAGACTGGATTACTCCCTCAATAGCCGCCTCACGGTCTGTGCAGAAGATTGCTGTTGATAGTTGGGGAAGGAGTGAAAGGATGGTGCGAAATAACTGGTTTTCCATGTGCCTGAAGGACGGGTGCCTCTTGAAACGCTACATGACGGAAAACAAGGGGTGAAACATAATTGCCCAGGTCAAATGTGGTGTCATGGTGAAAAGTATTTGCTTTTAGTGACTGCCTTGGCCTCGTCAACCATTTCTGGTGCTGCCACCACCAGAAGGGTTGCGGGTGAAGTCTCCATACGGGTGACAAATCCAGGGAGAATGTCACCCATATGCATTGCCACCAACTCATCCCGGTCCAAAACAGTGACGTCCCTTGCTTGACGAATTGTGTTCTTCACTTGTGCCAAGTTGCGAGGTTGGTACACTGGTATGAATGATGCATTTGGGGGTGGTGGTGGGTTATGAGTATACTTTGCCAGGTGTTTCGCCTGGACATCTCATCTATAATTGAGGGAGCTGATCGGATGAAATCCCTTGCTTGCTGCTGTTGCCGTGGGGATGGGGGACAGCGGAAACTAAAGTAGTGTGTTAGCACAGTATGAGGCTGATGCAGCAACTCGTACTCCCTTTGTTGGAGCCCTGGTGCTTCCTTCCCTGCATAGTACCGCACCCTTAGTTTTGGTGAACAGCGAGGAAGACTGGGATCCCTTTTGAATCCATTGCTTTTGCTCCGCCTTCCAGTCCTCACATGACGAGGAACTACCTGCAAACATTGTCTCCAGGCTTGGGGTGGAAGGTGGGATACGTTAGTGGGATCAGCTGCTTGTGCTGGTGTTCAAGGCAGCAGGTGTGTGGTGTATACTTGCTGGGGTAGTGATGGGGCAATCTGGGAGACGGAGAAGGGGGTTGCGTAGAGTTGACAACGAAAGCTGCGTGTGTTTGACCTTTCCAGTTCAATGACCAGCACAGAAAAAAAAATTTTTTCCTGATGCTAGCCCGCTGCTGTAACTTCGTCTGGTGAGAGGCTTAGCCTTTTTAACAAATGAGGCAATGTCATCAAAAGTTGGGGCCCTCTTTTCGGCATTCTGATAAGGAAAATTACTTTGGGATAAGTATGGCTGTCACGATCGTCGTTACGTGAAAGAGTGGACCAAGGTGCAGCGTGATATAAATACATCTTCTTTAATAAAATGAAGACGAAACAAATACTTATACAAACTAACAAACCGACGAACGTGAAGCTATACAAACTAAGTGCTAACATGCAACATAGACATAGACAATTACCCACGAAATACCCAATGAATATGGCTGCCTAAATATGGCTCTCAATCAGAGAAAATGAACAACAGCTGCCTCTGGTTCTCAATTAATCTAGGCAGCCATAGACATACAAACACCTATACTAGACACTGCCCCCATAAACACACAAAAAACCCTAGACAATACAAAAACGCATACATCCCCCATGTCACACCCTGACCTAACTAAAATAATAAAGAAAAAGATAACTAAGGCCAGGGCGTGACAATGGCGATGACACTTAGGACGAGTTTTCCAGACAGTTAATGGCTAACTATATGGAAAAATGTCCCCTAGTGCTTCAAAAAGTTGACATAGCCAGATTGGGGTACATTCAGAATTAAATTGAGACCTGTTTACATTCTACATCAGTAACTTCATTTTGAATGGAAATAATCACTATGCAGAATTTGACATGGATTGAAAGTAAATTACATTAGTTGAAAAAATAGAACCATATCCCCCGTAATCAATGATCATTTGTAAGTACATGACTTGCCCAATCATGGATTACTTCCAGGGAGGTTGGAATTGCGCTATGACTCAAAACCACAGTGGGCTGCAGGCATAATCGACATAAGCAGTAGCTAGGGGTCCACCGACCATTGATAATGATTTTAACAGTCACTTCGTGTTAGAATAGTAAAATACACAAGGGGAAATTTAGATATTTGGTTGTCCATCAGCAATTGGTTAGCAAATTAGTTTGTCACATGTTATTGCAGGTGCAGCAATTCCTAACAATACAAAACACACAATCCTAAAAATGTACAGTTGAAGTCGGAAGTTAGCCAAATACATTTAAACTCAGTTTTTCACAATTCCTGACATTTAATCCAAGTAAGAATTCCCTGTCTTAGGTCAGTTAAGATCACCACTTTTTATTTTAATGTGAAATGTCAGAATAATAGTAGAGAATTATTTATTTCATCACATTCCCAGTGGTTCAGAAGTTTACATTCACTCAATTAATATTTGCTAGCATTGCCTTTAAATTGTTTAACTTGGGTCAAATGTTTCGGGTAGCCTTCCACAAGCTTCCCACAATACGTTGGGTGAATTTTGGCCCATTCCTCCTGACAGAGCTGGTGTAACTGAGTCAGGTTTGTAGGCCTCCTTGATCGCACATGCTTTTTCAGTTCTGCCCGCAAGTTTTCTATAGGATTGAGGTCAGGGCTTTGTGATGGCCACTCCAATACCTTGACTTTGTTTTCCTTAAGCCATTTTGCCACAACTTTGGAAGTATGCTTGGGGTTATTGTCCATTTGCAACCAAGCTTTAAACTCCTGACTGAGGTCTTGATGTTGCTTCAATATATCCACAGTTTTCCTTTCTCATGATGCCATCTATTTTGTGAAGTGCACCAGTCCCTGCTGCAGCAAAGCACTCCCATAACATGATGCTGCCACCCCCGTGCTTCACGGTTGGGATGGTGTTCTTCGGCTTGCATGCCTCCCCCTTTTTCCTCCAAACATAACGTTGGGCAAACAGTTCTTTTTGTTTCATCAGAACAGAGGACATTTCTCCAAAAAGTACAATTGTTGTCCCCATGTGCAGTTGTAAACCGTAGTGTGGCTGTTTTGGAGCAGTGGCTTCCTTGCTGAGCGGCCTTTCAGGTTGTCGATTTTATAGGACTCGTTTTACTGTGGATGTCGATAATTTTGTACCCGTTTCTTCCAGCATCTTCACTGTTCTGGGATTGATTTTCACTGTTCTGGGATTGATTTTCACTTCGCACAAGTATGTTAATCTCTAGGAGACGGAACGTGTCTCCTTCCTGAGTGGTCTGACGGCTGCGTGGTACTATGGTGTTTATACTTGCATACTACGTGGCACCTTCAGGCATTTGGAAATTGCTCCCAAGGGTGAACCAGACTAGTGGAGGTCTACAACTTTTTTTCTGATGTCTTGGCTGAATTCTTTTGATTTTCCCATGATGTCAAGCACTGAGTTTGAAGGTGGGCCTTGAAATACATCCACAGGTACACCTCCAATTGACATTTATCAGAAGCTTCTAAAGCCATGACATTTTCTGGAATTTTCCAAGGTGTTTAAAGGCAGTCAATCTAGTGTATAAACTTCTGACCCACGAATTGTGATAGATTTCTTCCACTCTGTCTGTAAACAATTGTTGGAAAAATTACTTGTCATGCACAAAGATGTCCTAACTGACTTGCCAGAGCTATAGTTTGTTAACAAGAAATTTGTGGAGTGGTTGAAAAACGAGTTGTAATGACTCCAACCTAACTTCCGACTTCAACTGTATATAATAAATATCAGAACAATTGTCAGTCACTGAGTCACAATTAGCCCTGTCAGCTACAAAGATTTAGATTGGTGAGTTACTCTAGCCAGTTATCTAAAATGGCCCGATACCGACTGGGCACGTGCCCAAGGGCCCTGACCTCCAGGAGGCACCCAATGATTTTGTTAGTCACTCTCAACATTGCGTAAGTCGTGTCAAAATGTGTAGAATTGCAGCAAATTCACTAATACTGCATCTTCTCTGCTCCATGGGAAAATTAGTCTAATTGCATGAAATGTATTCAAACATTTCTCAACTTCTCTCCGCCCAATGGCACAATTTCAAATGACCTCTGCCGTCAAGAGGGGGGGGGGGGGGGGCACTAAAATGTTTTGCCAGTGAGGTGGGGAGCCCCCAAAAGGCATGTTAAGATCCAAATGAACAATACCACATGGACATAGGGGGACCTGGGACTTCATCCACAACTCATCTACGATGTGTCTATAATCTTATTCTTGTTGTAAACGGCAAAACTGATCCGACCGGAACACTCCTACTCTGAGACACTTGATACGTAAGGCCCCAGGTTTGATTGAATGTTGACACTTGGCCACTGGGGTTGAGTGGGGTCATATGGGTAGCAAACGTCATGCTAATGAATTTACCTGGAGTAGGAGTGATGAGTTATCGCTGATGTGGATGAGGCAGAAGCTCTAGAATTTCTACTATGTCACATTCGCTAGAATAAATGTTGGACCAAGGCGCAGCGGATATTGAGTTCCACATTAATTATTAGAAAGTGAAACTTGGCAAAGACAAAAACAAACAATAAACCAACAACGAACCGTGACTACAGAGATGCTACGTGCACTAACTCAAAACGATATCCCATAAACAGGTGGGAAAAACAGCTAGCCTTGACTTTCCTAACTGCCTGTGTATATTGGTTCCTAACTTCCCCTGAATAGTAGAAAAACTCAGCAAAAAAAGAAACGTCCTCTCAATGTCAACTGTTTATTTTCAGCAAACTTAACATGTGTAAATATTTGTATGAACGTAAGATTCAACAACAAACAAACTGAACACGTTCCACAGACATGTGACTAGCAGAAATTGAATGTGTCCCTGAAAAAAGGTGTCAAATCAAAATTAAGTTAGTATCTTGTGTGGCCACCAGCTGCATCTCCTCATGGACTGCACCAGATTTGCCAGTTCTTGCTGTGAGACGTTACCCCACTCTTCCACCAAGGCACCTGCAAGTTCCCAGACATTTCTGGGGGGAATGAACCTAGCCCTCACCCTCCGTTCCAACAGGTCCCAGACGTGCTCAATAGGATTGAGATCTGGGCTCTTCGCTGGCATTTCTGTCTTGAAGGGTACCTCCTTCGTTCCAAGATGGCTTAGCAGTTCAGACGTCATTTTTGTCCTCGTACTGTCTTGTCCTGTGTATATATATATATATTTACACCTTCTTCGCATATCTTTTATATATTTTATTATCCAAGAACTCAACTTCAAAAGCTTTCCTGCAACCCGCCTCACCAATTAAAACAAAAAAAGTATTATTTACCTCAAATCTGAAAATCCACAGTGGAAGCTAGCCAGGGGCTAATCAGAAGTTAGCCAGAAAGCTAACCAGAAGCTGCCCAGAAGTTAGCCGGTTTGCTGGCTAGCGTTGGTGTTTCAGCTGCCCACGTTTTGTGGTCATCAGCTATTCCTTTAACTCGATAATCTACCGGCACTTTTGTGCAACGCGACTCGGACCGGAGCATACCGGGCCTTTTTTTTTCAGCCGCAGGCTCTGGACATTTGCACCTTCATTTCGCAGCTAGCTAGCTGCAAACCGTGTGACTATTGGCTTACGTCGATCCCGGAGCTAGCCAGCTGAGGAGTTCCATCAGCCATTTCTGGGCTACAGTAACCTATCCGGACCCGTTTTTTTATATTTTTTTTTTGCTGCAGATACGGAGCCCCACCGGGCCTTCACGACTGACTGCCGACGTTATCTGCCCGAGGGAGTTATCCAACTGGCACCTCCGTCGCGACGTTACCTGAACGCTCATCTGGGGCCCGCTAATCGTTAGCTGTCTTATCGGCTGCTATCTGAATAAGTATATCGGACAATTTTTTTTCTTCTTGGGTCACTATATCTATTTTGCCAATTGGATTGATCCCCTCTACCACACGGAACCCCACTAATCTACCGACGGAAATGCACGAGGTGTCTAAAAATAGACCTCCATCCTATGCTATCTTGCTACCGATAGCCATCTACCCGGCCAGCTGTCTGGATCGCCGTGACCCCAACCAACCTCTACTCACTGGACCCTTATTCTATTTTGTTTCATCAGACCAGAAAATATTTCTCCAAAAAGTACGATCTTTGTCCCCATGTGCATTTGCGAACAGTAGTCTGGCTTTTTTATGGTGGTTTTGGAGCAGCGGCTTCTTCCTTGTTGTCGATATAGGACTTATTTTACTGTGGATATAGATACTTTTGTACCCGTTTCCTCCAGCATCTTCACAAGGTCCTTTGCTGCTGTTCTGGGATTGATATGCACTTTCGCACCAAATTACGTTCATCTCGAGGAGACAAACCGCGTCTCCTTTCTGACGGCTGTGTGGTCCCATGGTGTTTATACTTGTGTACTATTGTTTGTACAGATGAACATGGTACCTTCAGGCATTTGGACATTTCTCCCAAGGATGAACCAGACTTGTGGAGATCTACCATTCTTTTCTGAGGTCTTGGATGATTTCCCCATGATGTCAAGCAAAGAGGCACTGAGTTTGAAGGTAGGCCTTGAATTACATCCACAGGTACACCTCTAATTGACTGAAAATGATGTCTATTACCCTATCAGAAGCTTCTAAAGCCACAGCATTTTCTGGACTTTTCCAAGCTGTTTAAAGGCACAGTCAACTTAGTGTATGTTAAGTTCTGACCCACTGGAATAATCTCTGTAAACAATTGTTGGAGAAATTACTTGTCATGCACAAAGTAGATGTCCTAACCGACTTCCCGAAAGATGCCCAACTCGGAGAGGGTGGAGAGGAGGATCTGATGGTTCACAGTATCAAAGGCAGCCGATAGGTCTAGAAGGATGAGAGCAGAGGAGAGAGAGTTAGCTTTAGCAGTGCGGAGCGCCTCCGTGACACAGAGAAGAGCAGTCTCAGTTGAATGACTAGTCTTGAAACCTGACTGATTTGGATCAAGAAGGTCATTCTGAGAGATAGCAGGAGAGCTGGCCAAGGACAGCACGTTTGAGAGAAAAGAAAGAAGGGATACTGGTCTGTAGTTGACATCGGAGGGATCGAGTGTAGGTTTTTTCAGAAGGGGTGCAACTCTCGCTCTCTTGAAGACAGAAGGGACGTAGCCAGCGGTCAAGGATGAGTTGATGAGCGAGGTGAGGTAAGGGAGAAGGTCTCCGGAAATGGTCTGGAGAGGAGGGGATAGGGTCAAGCGGGCAGGTTGTTGGGCGGCCGGCCGTCACAAGACGCGAGATTTTATCTGGAGAGAGAGGGGAGAAAGAGGTCAAAGCACAGGGTAGGGCAGTGTGAGCAGAACCAGCGGTGTCGTTTGACTTAGTAAACGAGGATCGGATGTCGTCGACCTTCTTTTCAAAATGGTTGACGAAGTCATCCGCAGAGAGGGAGGAGGGGGGGGGGGGAAGGATTCAGGAGGGAGGAGAAGGTGGCAAAGAGCTTCCTAGGGTTAGAGGCAGATGCTTGGAATTTAGAGTGGTAGAAAGTGGCTTTAGCAGCAGAGACAGAAGAGGTGAATGTAGAGAGGAGGGAGTGAAAGGATGCAGCAAGAGGAGGGTTGAGGAGGCAGAATCAGGAGATAGGTTGAAGAAGGTTTGAGCAGAGGGAAGAGATGATAGGATGGAAGAGGAGAGAGTAGCGGGGGAGAGAGAGCGAAGGTTGGGACGGCGTGATACCATCCGAGTAGGGGCAGTGTGGGAAGTGTTGGATGAGAGCGAGGGGGAAAAGGATACAAGGTAGTGGTCGGAGACTTGGAGGGGAGTTGCAATGAGATTAGTGGAAGAACAGCATCTAGTAAAGATGAGGTCAAGCATATTGCCTGCCTTGTGAGTAGGGGGGGAAGGTGAGAGGGTGAGGTCAAAAGAGGAGATGAGTCAAAGGTAGACGTGGGGAGGTTAAAGTCACCCAGAACTGTGAGAGGTGAGCCATCCTCAGGAAAGGAACTTATCAAGGCGTCAAGCTCATTGATGAACTCTCCAAGGGAACCTGGAGGGCGATAAATGATAAGGATGTTAAGCTTGAAAGGGCTGGTAACTGTGACAGCATGGAATTCAAAGGAGGCGATAGACAGATGGGTCAGGGGAGAAAGAGAGAATGTCCACTTGGGAGAGATGAGGATCCCAGTGTCTCGGGGTGTGCGAGAACACGTGGGCAGACGAGGAGAGAGCAGTAGGAGTAGCAGTGTTATCTGTGGTAATCCATGTTTCCGTCAGTGCCAAGAAGTCGAGGGACTGGAGGGAAGCATAGGCTGAGATGAACTCTGCCTTGTTGGCCGCAGATCGGCAGTTCCAGAGGCTGCCGGAGACCTTGAACTCCACGTGGGTCGTGCGCGCTGGGACCACCAGGTTAGAGTGACAGCGGCCACCCGGTGTGAAGCGTTTGTATGGTCTGTGCAGAGAGGAGAGAAGAGGGATAGACAGACACATAGTTGACAGGCTACAGAAGAGGCTACGCTAATGCAAAGGAGATTGGAATGACAAGTGGACTACACGTCTCGAATGTTCAGAAATTTAAGCTTACGTTGCAAAAAATCTTATTGACTAAAATGATACAGTACTGCTGGCTGGTGAAGTAGGCTAGCTAGCAGTGGCTGCGTTGACTTTGTTTGAAAGTGTAACTGGCTAGGTAACCTCGATAACCTCGATAATTACTCTAAACTACACAATTATCTTGGATACAAAGACAGCAAAGACAACTATGTAGCTAGCTAACACTACACTAATCAAGTCGTTCCGTTGTAATGTAATAGTTTCTACAGTGCTGCTATTCGGTAGAAGTTGGCTAGCTGGCTAGCTAGCAGTGTTGACTAGGTAGGAGAACGGCGGCGCGGCGGACGAAAATAGCTGGCTAGCTAACCTCGATAATATATCCACATATCCTGCATGGGAAAGCAACAGGTAACCTCCTTTCCTGACAGGTTCATGACCAGCCTTTTGCAATTCTCATCATCTGTGGACCTGGTCAGGCTTTTTACAAGGGTGGAAGAAGCAGCAACTCAAGCATTAGGGGGGTTGTTGGTGGGTGCTGCTTAGCTGTCCTCCAGGCACTGTTGTTGCTTCTGGATGGAGCTGGTTCAGGTTCTTGTCTGAGGGACACACAGGTAGTGGCTTATTAAACACATCTCACAAAATAATATTGCTATTGTCAAGCACACAAATGTGAATTTAAGAGAACTCAGCTTTTGGGGGGGGGGGGGGGCACCACCCCGCCTGTTCAGAACTGGGGGCCAACATGGATGGCTGAATTTCAGGGGGGGGGGTTAACAACCTTCCGGTTTGAGCTGGTATCAGCTTCTTGTCTACAGAAAGACAAACGGGCATTAGTGTCTTATTGAACACACCACACAATGTGTTGATTATTATTGTTACATGTTATTTCAACAAAAGCATATTTTTGGGGGTAATTGTTTTTCTTTGAACTAAAGTTGTATTGTTTAAGATGAACTAATTTTAATTGACCTTTTTTAAATATAAGAACTGGAGAACTGCCTGTTTAGAACTGGAAGCCACCATGGACGGCTACATTTCAGGTGTGGCGGTGGGTCCTTGTATTTTCCAGCACGTCACTGTGCTCCTTTTTCACTCATCTGCCTTTTTATTCTGTCACACCCCAGCTGGGCCCTTTGGGCCTTACCTGCTGATCCTTTTTCCAAATAGTGTTGGACAGCACGCATTCTTGTCCCAGGCAATGTGTTAAGCTGCCTTATCCAGCCTATGTAGCTGTGAAAACCAAAATAAATAATTAGCCGATACACAAAAAAGTGGATAACAAATATTCAGATGCATAAAAAGTTAATATAAAAAAATGACTTTCAAACAAGTTACCTTTGTTTATGATCTGTGGAGTTATAGACTGCATTGGTCACAGTCCCAAAGCCAGCCCTCTGTAAAGCTCTATCCAGTAGTAGATCTTGGGAAACTGGGACTATACTGAACTTCAACAAGTGAAGATGTGCAGCAACCAATCAAAAATAAGTGGGCGTCGTAGGGGGCTGACTTCCTGCTGTCCATCTCAAGTCTGAGTAGAAACAAACTGTTTGTCTTTGTTGACTGAGTAGAAAATTGACTGATTGACTTGTATTTTGATTTGTTAAACTTTATAAAGAGTATGAAAATAAATCAGAATGAACTTCAAGGGAGAAAAAGTGATTTAAGTAAAAAAATGTATTCAATTATTATTGATTGTCACAGGGAATGTCGTGTGCCCAACACAGCATGTCTACTACACCTACTGTACAGTTAAGGTGATTGAAAATGAATAATTGCCATAAAAGAACAAGATATAACATTTACAAACACAATGTACGCACCAGTCAGTCAGTGTTTTTCTGGGCCTGGCTAGCACCATTCTGGGACCTCATCAGTGCCAGCCACTCTTCCACAATTTGGCCACCAGAGGTAGCGGCACAGAATCGCACAGTTCCATTCAGTGTCCAAATTCACAAGTTTTGGGCTTGCCACATTTAGAACCGTTGTATCCTTCATACGGCTTGTGAGCCCTGACTTTAGTCCCAGACTCCAGCCTCTTCCTCCTCCATTCGGTGGTCCTGGAGACCTTGGCTCCACCAGCAGGAGGGGGCTGAGAAGTGCAGGTCTTGGGAGACTGGAGTTATAGGGAGGGAGGTGGTAGGCAGACTGGGTGACAGTGGCTGACTAGTGGCTGCCCTGCCACGCTGTGTAGCCTGCCCCGTTCTGTCCTCTGGAAGCTGGTACAGTAGGTGCTGCTGGTTGACGGGGCTGGCAGCGGCGGTGTGCTCCTGACTGCAGTGTGGAAGGGGCCTGAATCCCCTGGTGAAGGGTCACTCTCGCCATGGAGGACATCCTATTGTTGTACCTGTGTGATAATTGTAATTGTTTTCAGTAACACTGTGTCAAGGTCAACTTGTTGACCTCGAACAGTTGCAGCGTTGTGTGGATCTTCAGGTTTGGGCTGCTCAGCACCATGTTCCCAAGCACCGTCTTGCCAGCAGGGTGTTTGTGGCACAACTCAATGAAAATGGCTTCTACTGTCCTGCTGGTGTTGGGCCACTGAGCAGGTCCAGAGCCTTGCCCAAGCAGGGAGCTGGATGAAAAAATTTGATGAAAAAGGGAAACATCACGTTAATGAGAAATACACTCATGGCTTTGTGTGAAGTGAGTTAGTGAGATTAGAACAATGTTCAGCACGTACCATTTCATACTCTCTTCCCCCTTCACGGTTGAGGTCTTTGAATTTTTGAAGTGCCCCTGCAGGACTCGGTCTCGGGAACCTCTCGAAGTAGGAGACAGTCGCCTTGTCTCTCTCTGGAAGATTTTCCCAGAGAGCCATGATCTCCTATGTGCCTATTGGAGATACATGGCCCCTCCAGCAGCCTCACCACACTCTTGTCCAGGTATTCACCAACCCCATCAATTCCTATTATGGGGAAGGGTTGGATTAATAGTTATGAATGGAAAGCAACTTAAGCAATCCGAGCTGTTTAGGATGTAGACTACCGATCAAAAGTTGTAGAACACCTACTCATTCAAGGATTCTACATTGTAGAATAATAGTGAAGACATCAACTATGAAATAACACATGGAGTCATGTATTAACCAAAAAAGTGTTAAATATATTTTGATTTGTTTGAGGTTCTTCAAATAGCCACCCTTTGCCTTGATGACAGCTTTGCACACTCTTGGCATTCTCTCAACCAACTTCACCTGGAATGCTTTTCCAACAGTCTCGAAGGAGTTCCCACATTTGCTGAGCACTTGTTGGCTGCTTTTCCTTCACTCTGCAGCCTTTCTGAGTGGTGGGAGACTCATCGAGGCCTTGCAAGGAGATGGTGGGGTTATCCTCCTCATCCAGCTCTCCCAGGTTGTCCTCTCCTTTCTCAAATTGATCAAGTGTGTCATCCGGGTCTGGTCAACATCTGGGTCCTTACCGAGCATGTACTGGACCTCAATGAGTTCCCCTTAAACAGAGAGACGGCAAAAAAGAGACCCATTTCAACATACTGTGGAGCTGGAAAGATTCCAGGGATGTGGATCCATGTGCGCAGCGCAAGACAGGCAGGATGAACTCTCCCTTGGTCACGTCCTTGCTCTTGTTGGTCTAGAGGCTGACACCAGGGGGGTCCTGAATGCAGACCAGCTGTCGTCTCTGGGTCTGCCAGATGGCCTGGTCCAGGATGCCCGTGATGTCTCCAGGAGCCGCTTGGTCTCCTCCGCCCCGGGTGTGTGTGGCGACGACAGTACCAAGCCATCTCCTTGGAGCTGATCCTCTTCATCACCGGGGCTTCGCTGAGCCCCGTTGATGTGGCTCTCCTTCAGCTCCCCTCGCTTGGCCTCCCGCAGGCACTACAATATGCAGAAGGGGAGCCGCTACATAAAGAGAGCATACAGAGGATGTTTCTCTGTGGTCACTCCCCCAGCAAAACGACGGATGAGGTGCCAAACAGCCTGTCGGACGATGAGCTCCTGCCACTGGCTGAACATGCCTGCCGTCTTCTCCTTGCCCATCAGGTTGCAGCAGTCCCGGTCGACATTGAGCCGCTTGGGAGGTGCCACTCCAGCTCTACTATAGCGCTGTCGGTGAGGACTGTAATGAGCACCTGGCTGTAATTCATTGCCCACGCTGCTGTCCCGTGTGCTGCCCAGCTAGTTTAGATCACAGAGCTGTTCAGGAAGCAGACAGCCCTTTACCACACACAACAGAGTATGAGATAAAAGGTTGTCAAAATGTATCTCATTACAATGCTCCAGTGTGTAGACACTTACTTGGAACTGCATTCTTCGAGGCCAAGATCTTCAACACCATCGACTGTAGTTTTGGTTGAGGCCACCGAACGCTGCCCCAAAAATGCTGTGACTGCTGGACCAAGATGCCTTGGTACCAGCAGTGACCAACAATAAAGACAATAAGTACAGTCGTGGCCAAACGTTTTGAGAATGACACAAATATTAATATTCACAAAGTTTGCTTCTTCAGTGTCTTTAGATATTTTTGTCAGATGTTACTATGGAATACTGAAGTATAATTACAAGCATTTCATAAGTGTCAAAGGCTTTTATTGACAATTACAGGAAGTTGATGCAAAGAGTCAATATTTGCAGTGTTGACCCTTCTTTTTCAAGACCTCTGTAATCCGCCCTGGCATGCTGTCAATTAACTTCTGGGCCACATCCTGACTGATGGCAGCCCATTCTTGCATAATCTATGCTTGGAAGTTTGTCAGAATTGGTGGGATTTTGTTTGTCCACCCGCCTCTTGAGGAATGACCACAAGTTCTCAATGGGATTAAGGTCTGGGGAGTGTCCTGGCCATGGACCCAAAATATCGATGTTATGTTCCCCGAGCCACTTAGATTATCACTTTTGTCTTATGGCAAGGTGCGCCATCATGCTAGAAAAGGCATTGTTCGTCACCAAACTGTTCCTGGATAGTTGGGAGAAGTTGCTATCGGAGGATGTGTTGGTACCATTCTTTATTCATGGCTGTGTTCTTTGGCAAAATTGTGAGTGAGCCCACTCCCTTGGCTGAGAAAGCAACCCCACACATGAATGGTCTCAGGATGCTTTACTGTTGGCATGACACAGGACTGATGGTAGTGCTCACCTTGTCTTTTCCGGATGCCCCAAACAATCGGAAAGAGGATTCATCAGAGAACATGACTTTGTCCCAGTCCTCAGCAGTCCAATCCCTGTACCTTTTCCAGAATATCAGTCTATCCCTGATGTTTTTCCTGGAGAGAAGTGGCTTCTTTGCTGCAGATGCACTCACACCTGCCATTGCTGAGCATGCTCTGTACTGGTGGTGCCCCGATCCCGCAGCTGAATCAACTTTAGGCGACGGTCAATACATTCTTGAACTCACCTTGTTGTGCTGTGCTCACTTGAACAGGTCGATGGTGCTGCGGTCCTTCATGGGCAAATCGTCACAAGTCTGGCATTCTCTGGATTTATGCTGCTTTCAAAACAACTGAACTCTGACAAAAACAAGGTTGAATCACGATGACGTCATTGATCTTCAGGTCGTAGCTCTAGAAAGATGCTGGATTTAAAATTCAGAGTTGGGTGACCGTTCAAAACGTATTTTCCCTGTAGGAGGTTCTTCATTCACTTCCCAGTTGTCTACAACTCACTGAAGTCTTTTCGCAGTTCCGGGTTAAGTTGTTTTGAACGCAGCACAAATCAAGCTACATTGACAGCATGGCCAATGCTTATCATTATTAAACTTGGAAATAAGCCCCTTAATCCCAGATTTGGCACCACACAGCCACTCCATTGAATAGCTGGCTAGTGATTGCTTTGCAATGCTTGCAGTTAACATTAGCCACTGTCACTGATTCCTTCCAAACCGCTCATGGTTGAATTTCCAACTTGTGTAATATTGATGGCCGATGAGCACCGATACATTTGATCTATATGACAAGGTTTGAAAAGGATTTGCCAGTAGATTGTCGACTTGATTCATGATGATGACTGCTGGCTAAGATGTTGACATGATCAGTCCAATAAAAGCTACTGTACATAAAAGGATGTTGAATCACGTTATGTCTGTGGCCAATGACCTTGAGCCTTCTTGGATGGGCACTTCAAATGTAACTCTCTGGCAGTACCCAGGGGGCTAAAATGTTCTAGCTCTACCCTTAGACTTGGCGGTGACGTAGTGTCCCCATGAGTGACAGAACACTGAGCCAATCACGCCGCAACGCTCTATTTTCAGTTGGCTTGCCCCACCACAGAAAGCAGTGTGCTAGGCTGAAACACCTGCATTTTGGCGCTGCCTTACTGAAGAAAACAAATAACAAACATGATCTATATGTGGCTTTATTAACAATTTTTTTCACCTATATTTAACCAGGTAGGCTAGTTGTGTAACGGTTCTCCTCTTCCTCTTCATCCGAAGAGGAGGAGCATGGATTGAACCAAGACGCAGCGTGATACTTAGACATGATATTTATTTAGACACGACAAAACAACGAAGACAAAAAACAAACTATACTAGAATTAACTAACAAAATAACAAAACGAATGTAGACAGACCTGGACGTAAGAACTTACATGTAACACGAAGAACGCACGAACAGGGAAATGACTACATAAAAACCGAACAAACAAAATGAACAAACAAACCGAAACAGTCCCGTATGGTGCAACATAGACAGACACTAACACAGGAGACAACCACCCACGACCAACAAAGTGAAAACACCTACCTTAATATGATTCTCAATCAGAGGAGATGAAAACCACCTGCCTCTAATTGAGAACCATATTAGGTACCCATTAACCAACATAGAAACAGAAAACATAGACTGCCCACCCCAACTCACGCCCTGACCATACTAAATAAAGACAAAACAAAGGAAATAAAGGTCAGAACGTGACAATGGGCTATGTGCAGTGATCTGTGAGCTTCTCTGACAGCTGGTGCTTAAAGCTAGTAAGGGGGATATGAGTCTCCAGCTTCAGTGATTTTTGCAGTTTGTTCCAGTCATTGGCAGCAGAGAACTGGAAGGAAAGGCGGCCAAAGGAGGAATTGGCTTCGGGGGTGACTAGTGACATATACCTGATGGAGCGTATGCTACGGGTGGGTGGTGCTATGGTGACCAGTGAGCTGAGATAAGGCGGGGCTTTACCTTGAGGAGACTTGTAGATGACCTGGAGCCAGTGGGTTTGGAGACCAGTATGAAGCGAGGGCCAGACAACGAGAGCGTACAGGTCGCAATGGTGGGTAGTATATGGGGCTTTGGTGACAAAACAGATGGCACTGTGATTGACTGCATCCAATTTGTTGAGTGGAGTTGGAGGCTATTTTGTAAATGACATCGCCGAAGTCGAGGATCGGTAGGATGGTCAGTTTTACGAGGTTAACTTTGGCAGCATGAGTGAAGAATGCTTTGCTGCGAAATAGGAAGCCGATTCTAGATTTAATTTACTTGCATTTAAGAGCAGTTGGTTTATGCCCATAGGCGACGTTGTTGCCGGTGATGTCTGGTGAAGACCTGCCTTACAACAGGCCTACAAGCCCTCAGACAGTCTGAGCACTGATGGAGAGTAACTCGGGCAGTTGTTGCCATCCATGTCCCGCAGGTGTGATGTTCGGATGTACCAATCCTGTACAGGTGTAACACGTGGTCTGCCACTGCGAGGACGATCAGCTGTCCGTCCTGTCTCCCTGTAGCACTGTCTTAGGTGTCTCCACAGTACGGACATTGCAATTTATTGCCCTGGTCCTCATGCCTCCTTGCAGCATGCCCAAGGCACATTCATGCAGATGAGCAGGGACCCTGGGCATCTTTCTTTGTGTTTTTCAAAGTCAGTAGAAAGACATCTTTAGTGTCCTAAGTTTTCAAAACTGTGACCTTAATTGCCTACCGTCTAAGCTGTTAGTGTCTTAACGACCGTTCCACAGTTGCATATTCATTAATGGTTCATTGAACAAGCATGGGAAACAGTGTTTAAACCCTTTACAATGAAGATCTGTGGATCATACTTGAGTAAAAGTAAAGATGGGTTAATAGAAAATGTAAAAGTGAAAGTCAGTGTTTGGTTTTAAATATACTTAAGTATCAAAACGTAAAAGTTAAATGATAAATAATTTCATATTTTATTAAGCAAACTAGAAGGCAAGATTATTTTTTAATTTACAGATGGCCAGAAGCACAGTCAAACACAATTTACAAACAAAGCATTTGTGTGACGTGAATCCCCCAGATCAGAGGCAGTAGGGATGACCCAGGGATGTTCTCTTGATAGGTGCATACTTTCTAACATTTTCCTGTCCTGCTAAGCATTCAAAATGTAACCATGACTTTTGGGTGCCAGGGAAAATGTATCGAGTAAAAACTACATTATTTTCTTTAGGAATGTAGTAAAGTAAAAGTTGTCAAAAAAATACCCCAACTACTTTCAAGTATTTTTACAACACCAGATTTACCGTGCCTGACCAGGTTCTCGCTCATATGGCACTCCGCGTTAGGGCAACCAGTAGGGTCCAGGACAATGGCAGAGTGCGTCCTGCGATGGACATACTAAATGCAAGCAGTAATACCAAGTCAGTATATCAAAATGGCCTCAATCATAACATATTCAAGTGTCGTACTGTCTAATCTCTCACTAAATGGTCCATCTTGTGCAGCTTACCAAGAGTATCCAGTGGTAGTTTGCCACATTGCAAGCTCCAATCAAGCAACTGCGCTGCTCCAGACTGGTCTACAGGAAGAGGAATGAAGATACATTTACATGGTGTGGCAGGCCATCTTTTGTCAGGAAGGTGGCAGCTCTCCACACATTGACCCCTCTAGCCTCTTATTTAGAACCATGACACAAAAGCAACTCTGCGGACATTTATTTACCTCACCACCTTATCTCCATGCAGGATGTTCCCTGCCAGAACGTGATCAATAATAGAATCATCTCTTCTCACTTGACAGTCAGTCAATTTGTCACGATCGTCGAATGGACCAAGGTGCAGCGTGGTAAGCGTACATTTTTCATTATTTTGCAAATGTCGCCAACAAAAACAACTATCAAAAGGGAGAAAAAAGGCTGCCTAAGTATGATTCCCAATCAGATACAACGATAGACAGCTGTCCCTGATTGAGAACCATACCCAGCCAAAACATAGAAACAAACAACAGAATGTCCATCCCAAATCACACCCTGACCTTACCAAATAGAGAAATAAAACGGCTCTCAGAGGTCAGGGCGTAACAATTACAATTACCTAAAGCAGAATGGCATATGGTTGGTCAAAGTTGACATGATGCCCAGGCAATAGTCTAATTGTACTTCATACCAACTGCAACCATGGACAATGTCATACAATTCAACCATAACATGTGGGCGACCTGAACATACCGCCCCACTAAGGAAGTCATGAAGGTGCAGAATGGCAACAGTTCCCTCAACAAAATCCTTGCGGTTGCCCTGTCCACACCATCCGACATTGCCCACAGATTATGGTCATAACAATGGGGTCCAGATGATAAACATGCAGAATGTAACAGTCACATTCCACTTACTCTATTATCCAATTCGTCATCCCTGCTGGAGTGTTTCTCAGACACTGTTGGAATTGGTCACCCTATTGAATAATGGGGACAGGACTGCATTTTGTGTTCACAAATATACATAAAAACCCATGAGGACCACATGGCTTAGTAAAATGGTCAACATGTTGACATACCAAATTAAGACAATCTAGGAACAAATAAGACGGACCTGTTGATCAACGGTAGATTGTTCTTCCTGACGTTTGGCGGCTGTCTGGACATGCTCCTTGGTGGCACACTTATGGCCAGAGCATTTTGCGCCCAGATGCCTTGTCCTCAGCTTTATTGGCATAGGACTGTCCACACTTCTGCCAATGGCCAGTACAGCTGCCAGTCGGTCACTGTCCGATGCAGAGCAGGAGCACGTCTTTGTTGGCCACAGAGTAATGACGTGCTGCTTGTCTGAGAAGCCCTGGTAGAGGAATGATGGGGTGCTTGGCACCAGGAGGATTCGTCCTTTTGCCACAATCATCCTGGCCAAGGCCTCCACTCCAGTTTCTGCCATGTCAACCTTTTCCCGTGCCACACAGGACTGGATGCCTTCCGCAAAGGACACCATGTCGTCCTCTGACGTGGTAGGGGAAACTGATGGGCATTCGCCTGGAATTGCTCATGGCACTCGGGTCAGGTGGAAATTCCCTAGGTTACAGTATCCCCCCCAGCATTTCCCTCAAGGCATTGGTTTGGAGTTGGTAGAGTAGATAAATTGGTTTACCTACTCTGACCTTCTTCCATCCAACCAATGCCTTGAGGACAGCATTGAAGCTCTCTGAGCAGTTGTTAGTAATTCCATCTGACTGGATGCTCAAGCTGTTTAGCACATTAGTGCTCTTGTCCATGGCGTCGGACAGCGACTGATGGAAATAAGCCTCGAAATCAGGGCGCCAGGGGACACATACACACTCTCTCCAGTGTGCATTCGTAGTCACTCCTTGATTTCGAGGCCAAGAGCTCTTTGATGGCCTGCTGGTTATCGGCCACAGCTTGGGAACACTCTGACCCCATCTTGTGCTTCACATTGTTTGAGATGTGGTTCCAGCAATTAACAATCCTGTCTTGCGGCAGCACAGACTGGATTACTCCCTCAATAGCCGCCTCACGGTCTGTGCAGAAGATTGCTGTTGATAGTTGGGGAAGGAGTGAAAGGATGGTGCGAAATAACTGGTTTTCCATGTGCCTGAAGGACGGGTGCCTCTTGAAACGCTACATGACGGAAAACAAGGGGTGAAACATAATTGCCCAGGTCAAATGTGGTGTCATGGTGAAAAGTATTTGCTTTTAGTGACTGCCTTGGCCTCGTCAACCATTTCTGGTGCTGCCACCACCAGAAGGGTTGCGGGTGAAGTCTCCATACGGGTGACAAATCCAGGGAGAATGTCACCCATATGCATTGCCACCAACTCATCCCGGTCCAAAACAGTGACGTCCCTTGCTTGACGAATTGTGTTCTTCACTTGTGCCAAGTTGCGAGGTTGGTACACTGGTATGAATGATGCATTTGGGGGTGGTGGTGGGTTATGAGTATACTTTGCCAGGTGTTTCGCCTGGACATCTCATCTATAATTGAGGGAGCTGATCGGATGAAATCCCTTGCTTGCTGCTGTTGCCATGGGGATGGGGGACAGCGGAAACTAAAGTAGTGTGTTAGCACAGTATGAGGCTGATGCAGCAACTCGTACTCCCTTTGTTGGAGCCCTGGTGCTTCCTTCCCTGCATAGTACCGCACCCTTAGTTTTGGTGAACAGCGAGGAAGACTGGGATCCCTTTTGAATCCATTGCTTTTGCTCCGCCTTCCAGTCCTCACATGACGAGGAACTACCTGCAAACATTGTCTCCAGGCTTGGGGTGGAAGGTGGGATACGTTAGTGGGATCAGCTGCTTGTGCTGGTGTTCAAGGCAGCAGGTGTGTGGTGTATACTTGCTGGGGTAGTGATGGGGCAATCTGGGAGACGGAGAAGGGGGTTGCGTAGAGTTGACAACGAAAGCTGCGTGTGTTTGACCTTTCCAGTTCAATGACCAGCACAGAAAAAAAATTTTTTTCCTGATGCTAGCCCGCTGCTGTAACTTCGTCTGGTGAGAGGCTTAGCCTTTTTAACAAATGAGGCAATGTCATCAAAAGTTGGGGCCCTCTTTTCGGCATTCTGATAAGGAAAATTACTTTGGGATAAGTATGGCTGTCACGATCGTCGTTACGTGAAAGAGTGGACCAAGGTGCAGCGTGATATAAATACATCTTCTTTAATAAAATGAAGACGAAACAAATACTTATACAAACTAACAAACCGACGAACGTGAAGCTATACAAACTAAGTGCTAACATGCAACATAGACATAGACAATTACCCACGAAATACCCAATGAATATGGCTGCCTAAATATGGCTCTCAATCAGAGAAAATGAACAACAGCTGCCTCTGGTTCTCAATTAATCTAGGCAGCCATAGACATACAAACACCTATACTAGACACTGCCCCCATAAACACACAAAAAACCCTAGACAATACAAAAACGCATACATCCCCCATGTCACACCCTGACCTAACTAAAATAATAAAGAAAAAGATAACTAAGGCCAGGGCGTGACAATGGCGATGACACTTAGGACGAGTTTTCCAGACAGTTAATGGCTAACTATATGGAAAAATGTCCCCTAGTGCTTCAAAAAGTTGACATAGCCAGATTGGGGTACATTCAGAATTAAATTGAGACCTGTTTACATTCTACATCAGTAACTTCATTTTGAATGGAAATAATCAGTATGCAGAATTTGACATGGATTGAAAGTAAATTACATTAGTTGAAAAAATAGAACCATATCCCCCGTAATCAATGATCATTTGTAAGTACATGACTTGCCCAATCATGGATTACTTCCAGGGAGGTTGGAATTGCGCTATGACTCAAAACCACAGTGGGCTGCAGGCATAATCGACATAAGCAGTAGCTAGGGGTCCACCGACCATTGATAATGATTTTAACAGTCACTTCGTGTTAGAATAGTAAAATACACAAGGGGAAATTTAGATATTTGGTTGTCCATCAGCAATTGGTTAGCAAATTAGTTTGTCACATGTTATTGCAGGTGCAGCAATTCCTAACAATACAAAACACACAATCCTAAAAATGTACAGTTGAAGTCGGAAGTTAGCCAAATACATTTAAACTCAGTTTTTCACAATTCCTGACATTTAATCCAAGTAAGAATTCCCTGTCTTAGGTCAGTTAAGATCACCACTTTTTATTTTAATGTGAAATGTCAGAATAATAGTAGAGAATTATTTATTTCATCACATTCCCAGTGGGTCAGAAGTTTACATTCACTCAATTAATATTTGCTAGCATTGCCTTTAAATTGTTTAACTTGGGTCAAATGTTTCGGGTAGCCTTCCACAAGCTTCCCACAATACGTTGGGTGAATTTTGGCCCATTCCTCCTGACAGAGCTGGTGTAACTGAGTCAGGTTTGTAGGCCTCCTTGATCGCACATGCTTTTTCAGTTCTGCCCGCAAGTTTTCTATAGGATTGAGGTCAGGGCTTTGTGATGGCCACTCCAATACCTTGACTTTGTTTTCCTTAAGCCATTTTGCCACAACTTTGGAAGTATGCTTGGGGTTATTGTCCATTTGCAACCAAGCTTTAAACTCCTGACTGAGGTCTTGATGTTGCTTCAATATATCCACAGTTTTCCTTTCTCATGATGCCATCTATTTTGTGAAGTGCACCAGTCCCTGCTGCAGCAAAGCACTCCCATAACATGATGCTGCCACCCCCGTGCTTCACGGTTGGGATGGTGTTCTTCGGCTTGCATGCCTCCCCCTTTTTCCTCCAAACATAACGTTGGGCAAACAGTTATTTTTGTTTCATCAGAACAGAGGACATTTCTCCAAAAAGTACAATTGTTGTCCCCATGTGCAGTTGTAAACCGTAGTCTGGCTGTTTTGGAGCAGTGGCTTCCTTGCTGAGCGGCCTTTCAGGTTGTCGATTTTATAGGACTCGTTTTACTGTGGATGTCGATAATTTTGTACCCGTTTCTTCCAGCATCTTCACTGTTCTGGGATTGATTTTCACTGTTCTGGGATTGATTTTCACTTCGCACAAGTATGTTAATCTCTAGGAGACGGAACGTGTCTCCTTCCTGAGTGGTCTGACGGCTGCGTGGTACTATGGTGTTTATACTTGCATACTACGTGGCACCTTCAGGCATTTGGAAATTGCTCCCAAGGGTGAACCAGACTAGTGGAGGTCTACAACTTTTTTTCTGATGTCTTGGCTGAATTCTTTTGATTTTCCCATGATGTCAAGCACTGAGTTTGAAGGTGGGCCTTGAAATACATCCACAGGTACACCTCCAATTGACATTTATCAGAAGCTTCTAAAGCCATGACATTTTCTGGAATTTTCCAAGGTGTTTAAAGGCAGTCAATCTAGTGTATAAACTTCTGACCCACGAATTGTGATAGATTTCTTCCACTCTGTCTGTAAACAATTGTTGGAAAAATTACTTGTCATGCACAAAGATGTCCTAACTGACTTGCCAGAGCTATAGTTTGTTAACAAGAAATTTGTGGAGTGGTTGAAAAACGAGTTGTAATGACTCCAACCTAACTTCCGACTTCAACTGTATATAATAAATATCAGAACAATTGTCAGTCACTGAGTCACAATTAGCCCTGTCAGCTACAAAGATTTAGATTGGTGAGTTACTCTAGCCAGTTATCTAAAATGGCCCGATACCGACTGGGCACGTGCCCAAGGGCCCTGACCTCCAGGAGGCACCCAATGATTTTGTTAGTCACTCTCAACATTGCGTAAGTCGTGTCAAAATGTGTAGAATTGCAGCAAATTCACTAATACTGCATCTTCTCTGCTCCATGGGAAAATTAGTCTAATTGCATGAAATGTATTCAAACATTTCTCAACTTCTCTCCGCCCAATGGCACAATTTCAAATGACCTCTGCCGTCAAGAGGGGGGGGGGGGGGGGGCACCAAAATGTTTTGCCAGTGAGGTGGGGAGCCCCCAAAAGGCATGTTAAGATCCAAATGAACAATACCACATGGACATAGGGGGACCTGGGACTTCATCCACAACTCATCTACGATGTGTCTATAATCTTATTCTTTTTGGAAACGGCAACTGATCCGACAGGAACACTCCTACTCTGAGACACTTGATACGTAAGGCCCCAGGTTTGATTGAATGTTGACACTTGGCCACTGGGGTTGAGTGGGGTCATATGGGTAGCAAACGTCATGCTAATGAATTTACCTGGAGTAGGAGTGATGAGTTATCGCTGATGTGGATGAGGCAGAAGCTCTAGAATTTCTACTATGTCACATTCGCTAGAATAAATGTTGGACCAAGGCGCAGCGGATATTGAGTTCCACATTAATTATTAGAAAGTGAAACTTGGCAAAGACAAAAACAAACAATAAACCAACAACGAACCGTGACTACAGAGATGCTACGTGCACTAACTCAAAACGATATCCCATAAACAGGTGGGAAAAACAGCTAGCCTTGACTTTCCTAACTGCCTGTGTATATTGGTTCCTAACTTCCCCTGAATAGTAGAAAAACTCAGCAAAAAAAGAAACGTCCTCTCAATGTCAACTGTTTATTTTCAGCAAACTTAACATGTGTAAATATTTGTATGAACGTAAGATTCAACAACAAACAAACTGAACACGTTCCACAGACATGTGACTAGCAGAAATTGAATGTGTCCCTGAAAAAAGGTGTCAAATCAAAATTAAGTTAGTATCTTGTGTGGCCACCAGCTGCATCTCCTCATGGACTGCACCAGATTTGCCAGTTCTTGCTGTGAGACGTTACCCCACTCTTCCACCAAGGCACCTGCAAGTTCCCAGACATTTCTGGGGGGAATGAACCTAGCCCTCACCCTCCGTTCCAACAGGTCCCAGACGTGCTCAATGGGATTGAGATCTGGGCTCTTCGCTGGCATTTCTGTCTTGAAGGGTACCACATGAGGGAGGAGGATGTCTTCCCTGTAACGCACAGTGTTGAGATTGCCTGCAATGACAACAAGCTCAGTCCGATGATGCTGTGACACACTGCCCCAGACCCTCCACCTCCAAATCGATCCCGCTCCAGAGTACAGGCCTCGGCGCAATGCTCATTCCTTCGACGATAAACACGAATCCGACCATCACCCCTGGTGAGACAACTGCAACTCGTCAGTGAAGAGCACTTTTTTTCCAGTCCTGTCTGGTGCAGCGACGGTGGGTTTGTGCCCATAGGCGACATTGTAGCCGGTGATGTCTGGTGTAGACCTGCCTTACAACAGGCCTACAAGCACTGTCCAGACAGTATGAGCACTGATGGAGAGTGTGCGTTCCTGGTTAACTCGGGCAGTTGTTGCCATCCTGTATATGTCCCGCAGGTGTAATGTTTGAATGTACCAATCCTGTACAGGTGTTACACGTGGTCTGCCACTGCAAGGATGATCAGCTGTCCGTCCTGTAGCACTGTCTTAGGTGTCTCACAGTACGGACATTGCACACATCTGCAGTCCTCATGCCAACGTTCACGCAGATGAGCAGGGACCCTGGGCATCTTTCTTTTGGTGTTTTTCAGAGTCAATAGAAAGGCCTCTTTAGTGTCCATAACTGTGACCTTAATTGCCTACCGTCTGTGAGCTGTTAGTGTCTTAACGACCCTTCCACAGGTGCATATTCATTAAATGTTTATGGTTCATTGAACAAGCATGGGAAACAGTTTAAACCCTTCACAATGAAGATCTGTGAAGTTATTTGGATCATACTTGAGTAAAGGTAAAGATGCGTTAATAGAAAATGTCAAATTGAAAGTCAGTGTTTGGTTTAAACATACTTAGGTATCAAAGTTAAAGGGTAAATCATTTCAAATTCCTTATTAAGCAAACGAGAAGGAAAGATTCATTTTTTTGTTGAATTTACAGATAGCCAGAAGCACAGTCAAACACTCAGACATAATTTACAAACAAAGCATTTGTGTGTATTGAGTCCCCCAGATCAGCGGCAGTAGGGATGACCCAGGGATGTTCTCTTCAGTGTATACTTTCTAACATTTTCCTGTCCTGCTAAGCATTCAAAATGTATGGAGTAAAAACTACATTATTTTCTTTAGGAATGTAGTAAAGTAAAAGTTGTCAAATCAATACCCCAAAAAACTACTTTCAAGTATTTTTACAACACCAGATTTACCGTGCCTGGCCAGGTTCTCGCTCATATGGCGCTCCGCGTTAGGGCAACCAGTAGGGTCCAGGACAATCAAATCAAGTTTATTTTATATAGCCCTTCGTACATCAGCTAATATCTCGAAGTGCTGTACAGAAACCCAGCCTAAAACCCCAAACAGCAAGCAATGCAGGTGTAGAAGCACGGCAGAGTGGGTCAATGGCAGAGTGGGTCCTGCGATTGACATACTAAATGCAAGCGGTAATACCAAGTCAGTATATTAAAATGCCCTCAATCATTCAAGTGTAGTACTGTCTAATCTCTCAAAAAAAATGTTTATTATTTTTATTTCACCTTTATTTAACCAGGTAGGCTAGTTGAGAACAAGTTCTAATTTACAACTGCGACCTGGCCAAGAAAGCATAGCAGTGTGAACAGACAACACAGTTACACATGGAGTAAACAATAAACAAGTCAATAACACAGTAGGAAAAAACAAAATGAGTCTATATACATTATGTGCAAATGTAGGGGAGGTGCTCTTGTTCTCCATGGACTTTACAGTGTCCCAGAACTTTTTGGAGTTAGAGCTACAGGATGCAAATTTCTGCTTGAAAAAGTTAGCCTTTGCTTTCCTGACTGACTGCGTGTATTGGTTCCTGACTTCCCTGAACAGTTGCATATCGCGGGGACTATTCGATGCTATTGCAGTCCGCCACAGGATGTTTTTGTGCTGGTCAAGGGCAGTCAGGTCTGGAGTGAACCAAGGGCTATATCTGTTCTTAGATCTGCATTTTTGAAAGGGGCATGCTTATCTAAGATGGTGAGGAAGTTACTTTTGGAGGATGACCAGGCATCCTCGACTGACGGGATGAGGTCAATATCCTTCCAGGATACCCGGGCCAGGTCGATTAGAAAGGCCTGCTCGCAGAAGTATTTTAGGGAGCGTTTGACAGTGATGAGGGGTGGTCGTTTGACCGCGGACCCGTAGCGGATACAGGCAATGAGGCAGTGAGCGCTGAGATCTTGATTGAAGACAGCAGAGGTGTATTTGGAGGGCAAGTTGGTCAGGATAATGTCTATGGGGGTGCCCATGTTTACAGATTATTTAGGGTTGTACCTGGTGGGTTCCTTGATGATTTGTGTGAGATTGAGGGCATCTAGCTTAGATTGTAGGACTGCCGGGGTATTGAGCATATCCCAGTTTAGGTCACCTAGCAGAACAAACTCTGAAGCTAGATGGGGGGCGATCAATTCACAAATGGTGTCCAGGGCACAGCTGGGAGCTGAGGGGGGTCGGTAGCAGGTGGCAACAGTGAGAAGTATTTCTGGAGAGATTAATTTTTAAAATTAGAAGTTCGAACTGTTTGGGAATGGACCTGGAAAGTATGACATTACTTTGCAGGCTATCTCTGCAGTAGATTGCAACTCCTCCCCCTTAGAATTGCCAATCTTGATGGAAAATGTTATAGTTGGGTATGGAAATCTCAGAATTTTTGGTGGCCTTCCTAAGCCAGGATTCAGACACGGCAAGGACATCAGGGTTGGCAGAGTGTGCTAAAGCAGTGAGTAAAACAAACTTAGAGGCTTCTGATGTTGACATGCATGAAACCAAGGCGTTTTCGATCACAGAAGTCAACAAATGAGGGTGCCTGGGGACATGCAGGTCCTGGGTTTACCTCCACATCACCCGAGGAACAGAGGAGGAGTAGGATGAGGGTGCGGCTATCAAAACTGGTTGCCTAGAGCGTTGGGGACAGAATAAAAGGAGCAGATTTCTGGGCGTGGTAGAATAGATTCAGGGCATAATATGCAGACGGGTATGTTGGGGTGGGGGTACAGCGGAGGTAAGCCCAGGCGATAAGAGATTGTATCTCTGGACATGCTGGTTATAATGGGTGAGGTCACCGCATGTGTGGGTGGTGGGACAAAGGAGGTGTCAGAGGTATGAAGAGTGGAACTAGGGGCTCCATTGTAAACTAAAACAATGATAACTAACCTGAACAACAGTATACAAGGCATATTGACATTCGAGAGAGACATACAGCGAGGCATAAAGTAATAGCAGGTATTGTTTGGTTAGAGCTAGTTAAGACAACAGCAGGTAAAATGGCGATGACTACGCAGAGAGGTGTCGGTTTGCGGCTGGGGCCGACAGATAAAAAATAAACAGAATGGAGTACCGTGATTAATGGACAGTCCAGCAGGCATCAGCTATGTAGCCAAGTGATCATAGTGTCCAGGGGGCAGCAGTAGATGGAACAGGGAAGCCACGGAGTAGTCACCACATGGCGTTTTAAAGTTAGTAGCCCGGGGCTAGTGGGAGCATCTGCTCCGACGGAGGCCGGTTGAAGGCACAGCGGATGGAGTATTCGTCGGCAGACTAGTCGTGGTGGTGCGGCGGGGCGCAGTGTCGACCGAGGATCCAAGCCAGAAGGCGAAAGAGGTATTGTAGAATTTAGTTTGCTAGCCGGGAGATGCGCCTGGCTCACGGCTAACTGGTGCTAGCTTCGTGGCAGGGACGTCAGCCACTAGCTAGCTGTGAAGATCAGAAGTAGTGGTCCAGGGATTACGGCAGGAAACAGGAAACCGGCGTTGTAGTGGAGAGACAGTCCAATACTGGTAGATTGGCGAGCATTATCCAGGCTAAAAACAGGGCTGGTATCTGTGCAGAAGGTAAAAGCCGCTAGCATTGGCTAACAATGCCTAAATAGCTAATTAGCTTGTTAGCTTCTGGTGGTTCTAGAATGTGTTCTAAAATTAAAAATAATAGCGATTCCGTCACAATGGGTGAGGCAGGTTACCGGAAGGTATAATGGAATTAAAATGGAAAAGAGTGAAAATAAAATTGGAAATATATACAAAAAAGAAGAAAAATACAAAGTACACGAGAGGATGAACAAAAACACGTCTTCACTGCTACGCCATCTTGGAACGCGAATGGTCCATCTTGTGCAGCTTACCAAGAGTATCCAGTGGTAGTTTGCCACATTGCAAGCTCCAATCAAGCAACTGTGCTGCTCCAGACTGGTCTACAGGAAGAGGAATGAAGATACAGTTACATGGTGTGGCAGGCCATCTTTTTGTCAGGAAGGTGGCAGCTCTCCACACATTGACCCCTCTAGCCTCTTATTTAGAACCATGACACAAAAGCAACTCTGCGGACATGTGTTTACCTCTGACAAGGTGTTCTTGTGCATCACCACTGTCATGACGTTGCCCTCTTTGGGTACAGCGAGTACTACCCCCCCCCCCCCTCCCTATGCACAATCCCCCTACACCCAGGCTGCTGTGGTCAGAGAGGTCGAATATTCCTGGAGATTATCTCCTCATGGACACAGTATAGAGAGAGTGAGTTTTCATAGAGAACAAAGGAATTTCTTCCACACAGAACTTGATGTCCGAACAATATTTGTTCTGGAGAATGTATAAAAGATCGGTGAATCCAGCTACGAACTGGTCCGTTTGGTACAATTTTGTGAAACTCATGAGACAATACGGCCACATTACCAGAACGCTGTTTATACAATAGCCTCAGTTATGAGGCTTACATCTAATTTGTTGTAAAAAAATTGTAAAGATACTATTTGTGAAATGACGGATGCTATGTAATGATAATGTGAGAATTGTATTTCTGTTTAAAGTTTCACTAAGTCATTGGCATGCCCCCAGAGGCACAGACAGGACCTGACGTCATGACAGCCCTTTTCGATGTAACGAATAAAACTAAATGAATGAAAAACTCATTAATCAGAAGACGAAGTGATCAGATATTAAAATATCTGAACGTTATAATAGGAATATTATAACTTATCTGAATATTTTCCTTGGTGCCCCGACTTCCTAGTTAATTACAGTTACATGATTAAGTAGTTTAATCGCGTAATAATAATTAGAGATGTTGATTTAATCTTCAGTTTAATGATGCCAAAGACACGACACCACCTTATCTCAATGCAGGATATTCTCTGCCAGAAGGTGATCCATAATAAAAACATCCCTCTTCACTTGAAAGTCAATGTCAATTACCTAAAGCAGAAAGGCATATGGTTGGTCAAAGTTGACATGATGCCCAAACAATACAGTCTAATTGTACTTTATACCAACTGCAACCATGGAAAATGTCATACAATTCAACCATAACATGTGGGCGACCTGAACATACCTCTCCACTAAGGAAGTCATGAAGGTGCAGAATGGCAACAGTTCCCTCAACAAAATCCTTGCGGTTGCCCTGTCCACACCATCTGACATTGCCCACAGATTATGGTCATAACAATGGTGTCCAGATGATAAACATGCAGAATGTAACAGTCACATTCCAATTACTCTATTATCCAATTCGTCATCCCTGCTGGAGTGTTTCTCAGACACTGTTGGAATTGGTCACCCTGTTGAATAATGGGGACAGGACTGCATTTTGTGTTCACAAATATACATAAAAACCCATGAGGACCACATGGCTTAGTAAAATGGTCAACATTTTGACATACCAAAATAAGACGGACCGGTTGATCAACGGTAGATTGTTCTTCCTGACGTTTGGCGGCCGTCTGGACATGCTCCTTGGTGGCACACTTATGGCCAGAGCGTTTTGCGCCCAGATGCCTTGTCCTCAGCTTTATTGGCATAGGACTGTCCACACTTCTGCCAATGGCCAGTACAGCTGCCAGTCGGTGGACACCTCTGGGCGATGCAGAGCAGGAGCACGTCTCTGTTGGCAACAGAGAAATGACGTGCTGCTTGTCTGAGAAGCCCTGGTAGAGGAATGATGGGGTGCTTGGCACCAGGAGGATTTGTCCTTTTGCCACAATCATCCTGGCCAAGGCCTCCACTCCAGTTTCTGCCATGTCAACCTTTTCCCGTGCCACACAGGACTGGATGCCTTCCGCAAAGGACACCATGTCGTCCTCCGACGTGGTAGGGGAAACTGATGGGCATTCGCCTGGAATTGCTCATGGCACTCGGGTCAGGTGGAAATTCCCTAGGTTACAGTATCCCCCCAGCACTTCCCTCAAGGCATTGGTTTGGAGTTGGTAGAGTAGATAAATTGGTTTATCTACTCTGACCTTCCATCCAACCAATGCCTTGAGGACAGCATTGAAGCTCTCTGAGCAGTTGTTAGTAATTCCATCTGACTGGATGCTCAAGCTGTTTAGCACATTAGTGCTCTTGTCCATGGCGTCGGACAGCGACTGATGGAAATAAGCCTCGAAATCAGAGCGCCAGGGGACACACACACACTCTCTCTCCAGTGTGCATTCGTAGTCACTCCTTGATTTCGAGATAAAGAGCTCTTTGATGGCCTGCTGGTTATCGGCCACAGCTTGGGAACCCTCTGACCCCATCTTGTGCTTCACATTGTTCGAGATGTGGTTCCAGCAATTGACAATCCTGGATTGCGGCAACACAGACTGGATTACTCCCTCAATAGCCGTGTCACGGTCTGTGCAGAAGATTGCTGTTGATAGTTGGGGAAGGAGTGAAAGGATGGTGCGAAATAACTGGTTTTCCATGTGCCTGAAGGACGGGTGCCTCTTAACGCTACATGACGGAAAACAAGGGGTGAAACATAATTGCCCATGTAAAATGTGGTGTCATGGTGAAAAGTATTTGCTTTTAATGACTGCCTTGGCCTCGTCAACCATTTCTGGTGCTGCCACCACTAGAAGGGTTGCGGGTGCAGTCTCCATATGGGTGACAAATCCAGGGAGAATGTCACCCATATGGGTTGCCAACTCATCCCGGTCCAAATCAGTGACGTCCCTTGCTTGACGAATTGTGTTCTTCACTTGTGCCAAGTTGCGAGGTTGGTACACTGGTATGAATGATGCATTTGGGGGTGGTGGTGGGTTATGAGTATACTTTGCCAGGTGTTTCGCCTGGACATCTCATCTATAATTGAGGGAGCTGATCGGATGAAATCCCTTGCTTGCTGCTGTTGCCGTGGGGATGGGGGACAGCGGAAACTAAAGTAGTGTGTTAGCACAGTATGAGGCTGATGCAGCAACTCGTACTCCCTTTGTTGGAGCCCTGGTGCTTCCTTCTCTGCATAGTACCGCACCCTTAGTTTTGGTGAACAGCGAGGAAGACTGGGATCCCTTTTGAATCCATTGCTTTTGCGCCGCCTTCCAGTCCTCACATGACGAGGAACTACCCGCAAACATTGTCTCCAGGCTTGTGGTGGAAGGTGGGATACGTTAGTGGGATCAACCGTTAGAATTTCAGCTGCTTGTGCTGAAGGCAGCAGGCGTGTGGGGTTTACTTGCTGGGGTAGTGATGGGGCAATCTGGGAGACGGGGGGGGGGGGGGGGGGGTTGCGTAGAGTTGACAACGATAGCTGCGGGTGTTTGACCTTTCCAGTTCAATGACCAGCACAGAAAATAATCAATTTTCCTGATGGTAGCCCGCTGCTGTAACTTAGTCTGGTGAGAGGCCTAGCCTTTTTAAAAACTGAGGCAATGTCATCAAAAGTTGAGGCCCTCTTTTTGGCATTCTGATAAGGAAAATTACTTTAGGATAAGTATGGCGATGACATTTAGGACGAGTTTTCCAGACAGTTAATGGCTAACTATATGGAAAAATGTCCCCTAGTGCTTCAAAAAGTTGACAGCCAGATTGGGGTCCATTCAGAATTAAGTTGAGACCTGTTTACATTCTACATCAGTAAGTTCATTTTGAATGGAAATAATTAGTATGCAGAATTTGACATGGATTGAAAGTAAATTACATTAGTTGAAAAAATAGAACCATATCCCCCGTAAATTATAATTTCCAAGTACATGACTTGCCCAATCATAGATTACTTCCAGGGAGGTTGGAATTGGGCTATGATGCATAACCAAAGTGGGCTGCAGGCATAATCGACATAAGCAGTAGCTAGGGGTCCACCGACCATTGATAATGATTTATTTTTAACAGTCACTTTGTGTTAGAATAGTAAAATACACAAGGGGAAATTTCGATAATTGGTTGTCCATCAGCAGTTGGTTAGCGAATTAGTTTGCCACATACACATGTTATCGCAGGTGCAGCACAATGTTGGTTTCTAGCTCCAACAATGCAGTAATATCTAACAATACTAAACATACAATCCTAAAAATGTACAGTTGAAGTCGGAAGTTTACATACACCTTAGCCAAATAAATTTAAACTCAGTTTTTCACAATTCCTGACATTTAATCCGAGTAAGAATTCCCTGTTTTAGTTCAGTTAGGATCACCACTTTATTTTAAGAATGTGAAATGTCAGAATAATAGTAGTGATTTTATTTCAGCTTTTATTTCTTTCATCACATTCCCAGTGGGTCAGAAGTTTTCGGTAGCATTGCCTTTAAATTGTTTAACTTGGGTCAAACGTTTCAGGTAGCCTTCCACAAGCTTCCCACAATACATTGGGTGAATTTTTGCCCATTTCCTCCTGACAGAGCTGGTGTAACTGAGTCAGGTTTGTAGGCCTCCTTGCTCGCACATGCTTTTTCAGTTCTGCCCACAAGTTTTCTATAGGCTTGAGCTCAGGGCTTTGTGATGGCCACTCCAATACCTTGACTTTGTTGCCATTTTGCAATGGTCATTATGGCCAAACAGTTCTATTTTGTTTCATCAGACCAGAAGATATTTCTCCAAAAAGTACGATCTTTGTCCCCATGTGCAGTTGCAAACAGTAGTCTGGCTTTTTTATGGTGGTTTTGGCGCAGCGGCTTCTTCCTTGTTGTCGATATAGGACTTATTTTACTGTGGATATAGATACTTTTGTACCTGTTTCCTCCAGCATCTTCACAAGGTCCTTTGCTGCTGTTCTGGGATTGATATGCACTTTCGCACCAAATTACGTTCATCTCGAGGAGACAAACCGCGTCTCCTTTCTGACGGCTGGGTGGTCCCATGGTGTTTATACTTGTGTACTATTGTTTGTACAGATGAACATGGTACCTTCAGGCATTTGGACATTTCTCCCAAGGATGAACCAGACTTGTGGAGGTCTACCATTTTTTTCTGAGGTCTTGGCTGATTTCCCCATGATGTCAAGCAAAGAGGCACTGAGTTTGAAGGTAGGCCTTGAATTACATCCACAGGTACACCTCTAATTGACTGAAAATGATGTCTATTACCCTATCAGAAGCTTCTAAAGCCATGACAGCATTTTCTGGACTTTTCCAAGCTGTTTAAAGGCACAGTCAACTTAGTGTATGGTAAGTTCTGACCCACTGGAATAATCTCTGTAAACAATTGTTGGAGAAATTACTTGTCATGCACAAAGTAGATGTCCTATCCGACTTCCCGAAATTTGTGGAGTGGTTGAAAAATGAGTTTTAATGACTCCAACTTAAGTGTATGTATACTTCCGACTTCAACTGTATTTGCCAGTTAGGCTCTACACCCCTTGTAAAGCGGATTAATGTGTTTAACTTTAAGAAATGATTTGGCCACTTTAGTTTTGATACAAACCTTATCAAAACATATAGGCTAGTGTCACGTTTACTCATTATTGCGCACCTGGATTCCATCACGTTTCTGATATTTTACAAGCTGTTTAAAAGCACAGTCAACTTAGTGTATGTAAACTTCTGACCCACTGGAATTTTGATACGGTGAATTATAAGTTAAATAACCTGCCTGTAAACAATTGTTGGAATAATTACTGATGTCCTAACCGACTTGCCAAAACCATAGTTTGTGGAGTGGTTGAAAAACGAGTCTCAGTTGAATGACTAGTCTTGAAACCTGACTGATTTGGATCAAGAAGGTCATTCTGAGAGATAGCAGGAGAGCTGGCCAAGGACGGCACGTTTGAGAGAAAAGAAAGAAGGGATACTGGTCTGTAGTTGACATCGGAGGGATCGAGTAGGTTTTTTCAGAAGGGGTGCAACTCTCGCTCTCTTGAAGAAAGAAGGGACGTAGCCAGCGGTCAAGGATGAGTTGATGAGCGAGGTGAGGTAAGGGAGAAGGTCTCCGGAAATGGTCTGGAGAGGAGGGGATAGGGTCAAGCGGGCAGGTTGTTGGGCGGCCGGCCGTCACAAGACGCGAGATTTCATCTGGAGAGAGAGGGGAGAAAGAGGTCAAAGCACAGGGTAGGGCAGTGTGCAGAACCAGCGGTGTCGTTTGACTTAGTAAACGAGGATCGGATGTCGTCGACCTTCTTTTCAAAATGGTTGACGAAGTCATCCGCAGAGGGAGGAGGGGGGGGGGAGGAGGATTCAGGAGGGAGGAGAAGGTGGCAAAGAGCTTCCTAGGGTTAGAGGCAGATGCTTGGAATTTAGAGTGGTAGAAAGTGGCTTTAGCAGCAGAGACAGAAGAGGAGAATATAGAGAGGAGGGAGTGAAAGGATGCAG